>NC_133693.1:11125807-11725807 GCF_048934315.1 Petromyzon marinus | reverse complement strand
CAACAGTGGCTTTTACAGTCTCCCACTATCTGGCTGGAGTGCACACACACTCTTTTAGTCATCTAAGCTCGTGGGGAAAAAAACACCCTGACAGAATGAGAACTCAAGCATTGTTACGTGACAAGAACGACGTTCTACATCCGTTTGGCATCTCGACAAATTAAAACCTAGCAATTTCTCTGAGTTATGCATGTTGAATTTATTTTGCAACGTACGCAGCCAACCGTGCTAATCGGAGGTTTTTGAGAAAAACCATCAGACATCAGGAGAATGCGTGCAGGGCATACTACTGATGTGCACTACTCACAAACAGCAGGAGGGGATGATTGCCATAACACCTTGCATGCATGTCATGTGAGTCATGATGTTGCAATCACTGTATGATGCACAGTAAATGCTCATTTGGGCAGTAAATGCTAATTTTTGATGGGGACCTGGATACAGCACAGAAACCTGGTTAGGATAGCAAAAAAGAGTGAACAATACAAAAATAACTTTACATGGTCATGTTCCGAATGGCAAGGTCATTCATCAGCATGGTGCAACAGGAGTCCATGCCGCTGATGGGATATGTGTGAAAACTACTTCTCGAGCGGCAGATATTTTATATGTAGAGATATTTTATATGTAGAGATATTTTATATGGAGAAATATTTTATATGGAGAGATATTTTATATGGAGAGATATTTTATATGGAGAGATATGGGAAGGAGGTGTCTTGTCTGCGTATTTATTTTGCTGCTTCATTTACACAAGATCATCTTCCCGAGTTATACGTATCTATTGTATGCTGAACTTTTTTCGCACCATACGTGGCCAACTGTGCTAATCGGAGATATGGAACACATAGAGCTAATGCACTGACATCACCAACCTTTGTTGGAAAGTGCACACACTATATATTGCTGCAAATATTAGTTCAGTAACATAAATAATTAATTTGCAGATAATATAATAAATTCAGCCCCAGCATGCAGAGCGAAACGTCAGACCTCTTGCCAAACAATACTCGGTACAACCCTAAATTGGTACAACCCGCACCTCCGATTAGCACGGTTGGCTACGTACGGTGCCAAAGAAGTTCAGCATACATAAATACAAACCGCAGAGATTTACAGCTCAACCGTAAACACCATACAGGGATAACATACGTTATTGATACTGTAGTGACGTATATTGAGTCACTACGGCGTTTAGCACCAGCTACTAACAGAAGAGTGCAACTGCGAGAGTTAGTCTCTCTCTGGCACCAGAGTATGTATGGCATGGAAGGGGGCCCTAGGGGGCACGGTTCTGTTGACAGTCAGAGAGAAGGTAGTTGAGGACGTGACAGTCTGGGTGAACCGGAGAGGGCACGTGACCAGGGCAGGAAAATGAGGGGGACCAAAAGGTGGTGAGAGGGACACGTGATGTATAGTCCAGAACCTTCTAGTAGGATCTAGAAGGGGGCGTGGCCGAGGGCGGAGCCAGGCCACGCTAAGGGGTATAAAAGGGAGGTCCCGAGAGTCGATCGAGGCTGCTGGCTTCTGGAATAAACCCGCGGTGCTTCGTCTCTTCGGTCTTCGATCCTCGGTCTTCGACCCTCAGTCTTTACGCTCGGCATCGTGGGTCAGGCAGTGTGTCACTGACTGACTCGGTATTGTAGTTACCCCGTTGCGGTCTAGTTAACTAGTGTTCGTTTATGTAGTTACCCCGTTGCGGTCTAGTTAACTAGTGTCCGTTTATGTAGTTACCCCGTTGCGGTCTAGTTAACTAGTGTTCGTTTATGTAGTTACCCTGTTGGGGGTCGAGAAATTACCGTGTTGCCTCCAAGTCCAAGTGTATGCCTCCAGTGAACCCACTACACAACGATAAATAAAAACCCATATTGTGATCGACTTCATGAGTTGCTTGTTAATTTACATTTTTAAAGTAAGTGATTCCCATTGGAATGCTACGACTGTAATAAAAAAAAATCTGAAAGTGGTATGAATAACAAATGCTAAAATGTTACTTTATTTCATAACACAATTCTCATTAGTTTAATTCGACATTTATTTTCCTAAACCGTCAAAGTGGAAAGAGTAAATTGTGCGCGCTCGTTACGAAAGGAATTCATAAATTATTTCTGGATGCTCAATTGACCCCCGACCCCCGCCCAGAAAGGCAACAATGAGCAGCTGTGCGAAGAAGCGCTGTTGGAGAAGACAACGTCCACGCGCATTGACGGAATGGCTGGTATCCAGTTCCCCTCGCAGGAATGCTCCGTCGTGTTTACGATAGACGGTGGCCTGCAGTCTCAGTCAGGATGGGGGCCTCACGCATACGCCGCGGCCTTTGAGGTGAGTCCACCGCCACCAACCCCTCCCCCATCCCCTATGCTAGATCACACACGTACGTGTAAAGCAATACGTGTTTATACGTAACATTCGCCGTGAATTGAAAATGATTTGTTCGAAACCGTTACGTTGTTGTCACTCTTTCTCTCTCTCCCTTTCTCTCTTTTTTTTTTGGACAACGCGGTGGGGTGGGGGGATACGCGCACGCACGCGTGGCAATCCCATTTCCTAGACGGGAGTTGTGCAAAGGGGTCCCGTTTTGAGAATAGAGCATTGGGAGGATGCGTTGCCACTCATTGCAATGTTGTATATGCGGCCACCCTAACAGTGCAATTCATATTCTTAGTTTTTCGGTAAAGTCACGTTGAAGGGAAACAACAAAATAATAAAATATATATAACAATAACCAACACACCTGAAGACGACCGTTTGTGTTATGGTCGAAACGTCGTGAGTGCAATTCATGTTGATGATATTAAGATTTTAAAATGCATTACGTGAAATGTGATTCACCTTTGTGGTGTCTTCATATTTCTTGACCATATGCTCAAAGAATATATCCAAATATCCAAAATGTAGTCCATAGCACGCCCAAGTCACCTGCTGTTGGTTTATAATCCACCTCGCGTGACAGCAGCAGCAGTGGCGTTGGCGTCGTTCCTGCGGGACTCGCAAGCAGCCAAGCTCCCCGCCCCCCGTGAGTCCTGAAACACGATCCCGACAGTACCACCGGACCAGTGCAGAATCGAGGATGTTCAAACGCTGCACCAGGAGCTCAGTTTTGACCTGAGCCAAATTGGAGAGAATCGTGTTCCGGTTGCTGCCCCCCCCCCCCCCTCCCTCCCCCGGACCTCCGATAATCACGGTTGGCTACGTACGGTGTGAAAGAAGTTTAACATGCGGGCCATACAACCGTGGGAGGGGGTGCGCAGATCGTTGCGCTGTACATTCAACAACGCACCGCCTCCCACCCCTTCTTCCACCCGCTCCCTCCACTTTCTGTCCTCAAGTTATTTTTCCCCCCTCGCCTTTCCGCACATAAAAGTGCACAGACACCCCACCCGCCGTGTCCCCCCCCCCCCCCCACTCGGCGGGGGCAGCAGCGAGCCCAATCTCTCCTCCCTTCTTCTCCTCCTCCTCCTCTCAGCTCAATGTGCACAGCGTTTGGGACTAAGATCCTTGGACTTACTGCTGTACCCCCCCCCGCCCCCCTACCTGTGTCACGGTTCGTGCTCTATAGCGGGCTCCTATAGAAATATAATTTTGACTAAGAAAAAAACCCCCATAACATTAAAACAACGCACCGCCTATTCTCCACAACAGCATTGCGATTTTCCATTACAATAGTAGCGATGTCACCGCGCGCTGTGCTTGCCAGGCCAGGGACACTCCGAGGACATGTGGACTGGTAAAGGTTCATAAAGGGCCCATACGTTTACCATTAACAGACGACTATAATGTGCACCGACCACGACAGCCATGATTGTGCCAGCTCTCTGTTCGAACTACCAAAATGCTCGACTTGTTGTTCCTGTGTCACACTATTGATGTGTGGGGGGGGGGGGATCTCTGCCAGTTGGCACGTGTCGTCGCTCTTGAACCTCTCCCACCACAGAGGCAGTGTTTACACACCCAATACAAACACACATGCCTACAACTCAGTACCAGGTTCCCCTGGATCACATTAGTCCAACATCATTCCACGCGGTGCTTTTATCGTTTTATATTTGGCCAAAGTTAATCTGCTTGGGTATGCAGTGGCTGGGCATGCAGGACATATGATCAACCAACTCTGACAACTGATGAGATTTTATCAAAAGAGTATTCATATTTTACTTTGCATAATCCATTCTGGATAAACTCAAAATGTATTGTTGTCAGACCAGCTTAAACGTTGTTGTAAGCCAGTACGGGTGTTCTCATAAGGGTTGTCCACATTTCTCAATTATAGAGGGCACGACAGTGGCCAAAAAGCAATGGAGTGCGAAGTGACAGCCTGGGCAGCCAAAACACAGCCAATTACATTGTCGCCACTGATTTGGATTGATGCCTCATTTCACAACCAACGGCTAGCCTGAGAACATATCCAGCTGTGGGAACCGCTCAATCAGAAACCGTCGCGTAATTCTCAAAGAGCGAGACGGGAAGGATTGGGTACTTGATGCTACGCGGTATTCAAAAAATCAGTTCCAGATTGAAGGTCGTTCCTGGTCCTTGGCAAGGCACCCCAACAACGATAAGTCAATGTGGGAATGATTATTTAGAGACGTCTACAAACCCATTGCAATGTGGTAGAGTAGAGATGGGTTCTGTGGTTTAATAATTTGCTCTCCCGATTAGCACATCCATTTTTCGACTAATCGGATAACATAATAGGTGGGGGGGGGGGGGTTAAGTGTCAAACTGTGTTCGCACGTGTGCCACGGATCTGGATGGGAGGTGATGGGTGGCGCTCCGTGATGTCATCGGTATCGTCACCCACGTGACGCTGGGCTTGTGGGGGGTTTCCTGCCTTCTGTCGGCAGGCTGCGGGAGCGGCCACCATTTTTAGAAGGGCCCGAGTCATAATGCCGACAAAAAAGTAGCCTTATGACATAACTCCGATGGCATGTCAAATATAGTTGGCGGAAGGGGGAGATACAAATATTAAAACATTTGATCAAAAACAATGACACGGCATTGCATACATGTATGTATGTGTACGTATGTTGAATTTATTTCGCACCATACGAAGCCAACCGTGCTCAGTAACAGCACACCACACTCGCAAGTAAGATTTGTAAAAAGATGAAGTTGTAAATATCAGGATTATTGACCTGTTATATGGACCACTGGGGTACCTGTCACTTCCAGAAGTGTTTCACCAGTATAATAATAGTCTTTTTCCCCCTTTTTTCTGGCAACAAAACTGAAACCTTTTTACAAGGATTCATGTCTGCATTAACCACAATACCTGCAGTCAAAATGCAAACAAAAAACATACTATGATAATATATGCATTGTCCTTGAAACTGATTGGTCCACACCAAGTTAGGGCTTTCTTTTTAGCTTCGACCCAATTGGTGTTCGACCAGATGACGCCACGAGGCTTTCAGCTCAAAGACAATGCCACTATCAAATAATGAGGGCTCGGGGTGAGCATCTACATCATTAGACCTCTTTTGCCAGTACCAAAATATAATAATAGGGGAAAAAAGCCGATTATATTTTGGTACTAGCAAAGGAGGTCTAATGATGTTTCACCAGTGTTACAAACGATACCAGTGCACATGTCATCCTCTGAGCTGCACTCCGAGAGTGCATCTTTAGCCGTTTAATGCACTTGTGAATGTGCTCACAGCAGTCACCACTCTTTCACATTTCACGTGGAAAATCCCTCAAAATGAAATGTTTAATTTTCAGTGATGATCAGGTGATCCACTCACACGGTGACAGAGCAGTGGAGATCAAAATGCAATGTAATTATCGCTCTGGCAAATATGGAGGATTGTGGTTTAAAAGGATGCATGGAAATAAACTAAAACTAAACCATGTTTTTTTTATTTTACCAAGTACGGCACACGAAGCTATTTGGCTCTTTTTCAGAAACGACCTGGATGCCACGAATGATAGCTCAACGAAGAGGCTTAATCATGTTGACATGTATAGCAGCCAAACACTCTAAACGCACGTTTTTAAATGTGGAGGGAAAACCGGAGAAAAATCCACACGATCACGGGGAGAACATGCAAACTCAAATATACAGGTGTCAGGGTTGGGATCGAACCCACGACGTCGTGTATTCCAGGCGAGGTAGTAAACATCTCGCCACTGCTGCTCCATTATAATGTAGGTAACTTTCTCTCTGGGCTTGCTCGGGGAGTTGGCATGAGTCGCAAATTGTCAGAAGGTTGAATTCGTTTTACATGCAAATGCAGGTACTTTATGTATCTGCTGCTTTACGTGTGACATTCAGAAACTTACGAGGCACGAGTACGAGAAGAGACGAATGAGCAAACGAGCGAGCACATAAACGACCCATTGTGTAGCCACGTGGCAGCGTTATTAAGGAGGCACAGGGATTTGACACCACCAACGGGAAGCAGCAAGTGTGGAGCTACAAAGACCTAGATGCCCGTATAGCTTCAACACACCTCATGAGTTGATCCTGGTCATCCATTGGCACTGCAGAGGTAACGTTTTTGTTGAGGCCAGCAGAAACGATACTCATGGAGGCGTTTTAGTGCAGCGTGTGGGCAACAATAACACCCCACAGGGTCGCCAAACCTTTTCGTCCACTGTAGACCAATCCCAGACACGTTTCTCAGTCGGCACTCGGTCGATCAAAACTGCTCAGTGTCCTGCAATAAGGTTCAATACTACGCTGGTACCAGGTCATGGCACAAAACAAATTCATAACAACAACTACAAAACAGACGCCAATTCCCAGCAGACTGTCCGGATCAAACCCAGGCAGGCGGCAACTGTAGCCAACCAGCTGAGCAAGTAGACAGAGAATCACTCTCATGGCCATATCCTTGTGGAGGGTGATTTTGGATAGGCTCCAATCCGGCGTCACACAGAGCAGTGGCGCCGCGTGGATGGCACGTTGCCCCGCGGCAAGGAATCAAATGAGGTCCCCCCGTACAATTTTCCTCCTCTCTCTGTTACTCGGTGCCTGGATTCCTCCAGGCCCTGGGCCTCCGCGCAGCTGCACTGCCTTCACACTCAAAAGCCACGCCACTGAACCGTGCGAAAGCTGGCTCGAGATCGTGGACGAGTCGATGGTCCTTCAACCGTACCCCGATCTTGTGCTGTGATCGTACACTGCAAGTGGAACGCAGCTTATACGCACACGCGCACACACATCATACTTACTCCTGGCCAGAGACACCACTTGCGGTAGCAATCCTTGATGGTAATCGGGTCATTGTTCAGTGTCACATCAAAGATAGCAATCGCTGTTCGGCAAGGTCTTTGGTTGCGAGACAGATGTTATCTGCATACACAAAGCAATGGGCACTTTGTGGCAGGCAAATCGGGTGACGGCGTTGAAAGGCTCCGGGGTAACCCACTCCTTTTGCATCCACCGCGGGTCCACTCAGGTGGCGCGTCAAAACCTGGAGGTGGCAACCGAAGGCCCATGGTGGCCACGTTCGAGTGAAGGCAGGACCCGCGACAGTTCCAGTGACACACCGCGTGCATTGCGGTGCCACGGTGGTGATATATTAACTACCTCGCCTGCTATACAGGAGGGTGTGGGTTCAATCCTGGACCCTGATGCCTATATATTTGGAGTTTGATTGTCTCTTCCCATGGTCGCGTGTTTTTTTTTTCTCCAGAAACACACTTTTAGAGTATTTTGCTGCTATAAATGTCCACATGATAAGCCACTTTCATTGAGCTATCGTTCGTGATCAGGTCGCTCCTGAAAAAGAGCTATATAATTCAGTGGGCCTTACCGAGTAAAATAACAAGTTTAGTTCATTTGGACCATTGCGTTATTTAACACGGGTCAGAAGCTGAATATTTATTTACTGGAGGAATCCGATGATTCCTGATGATATACTGGAGGAATTCGATGAGCTATGAAGCTCTTTATATCACAATCACAGAGCACAGCAGGCCCAACGGCCCAAACATGTGAAGTGGCCAATAACGAACATCACAGCAAAGCTGTAATGCATATGAGTGTCACATGTTTTCATGAATAAAGCGAGGTTATTATTCGTGTTCTGTTGGGGGGGGGCAAAAAATGCGATGGAGGAGGGAATTCAGAAGTAGAGCAGTGCTCGGGAAGAATCATAAAGAGAGACGTTGTTACCTGCAGTGTGGTGAGTGGATGTGTGGTGAGCGAGCGGCTCGGTGAGTGGGTGAGGCATGAAAGGTCAGTGGGATGAATGTTGACCTCGTCAGGGTGGCGTAGGGAGAGGGAAACTGCCGAGAGTAAGACTAAGATTGAAGATACCTGGAAAACAAAGAAGATTAAGACTGCGATGTACTTTGTGATATTACAAAGGTTGTGTAATAGTTTTAAGCAATAAACACACGTGTTAAGTTGTTTAGAGTGTTCCAGAAAAGGATACATTTGTGCTTCAGTGCTGTACGCATCATGAGAATATATCTTATGAACTACTTATGAAGATATATAAACTAAATTCATATTCTATGGTTCTTTCGGTAAAGTCACGTAGATATAAAAAATAATACCAATAAAATAATAAAAAATGAAAAGAAAGTTAATAAAAAATAACAAAAAATATCATGACGTTTCAATCGCAACACAAGCAGTTGTCATCAGGAACAGGGAGGTTAGCCTCTGAGGGCAAGCTGTTTATAAAGGTTTAGGGATGGGCGGGGCAGCTAATGTTAATGTCGGAGAGGGCACCAACACCGGCAGTAGGTCTACACCAATCATAGAGATGTTTATAAAGGTTTAGGGATGGGCGGAGCAGCTAATGTTAATGTAGGAGAGGGCACCGACACCGGCAGTAGGTCTACACCAATCAGAGAGCTGTTTATAAAGGTTTAGAGATGGGCGGGCCAGCTAATGTTAATGTAGGAGAGGGCTCCAACACTGCCAGTAGGTCTACACCGATCAAAGAGCTGTTTATAAAGTTTAGAGATGGCCAGGGCAGCTAATTTTAATGTAGGAGAAGGCTCCGACACCGGCAGTAGGTCTACACCAATCAAAGCATTGCTCCTCGCTCCACACACCCACACTGCTGACGGTGGAGGTGGACAAGAAAACACAAATCAAGTAATGACCCAAAGTGGTTGATGACATATTTCCAATGATTGCTGAGTTTAAAACCATTGTCTCAATTTAAATTGTGTCTGTGTCTGTATATATGGATGGCTTCGTGAACGAATTTTTGTTGATAGCCAGTCGGCTTGCAAAGTACCATCGTCTTAGAGAAATCTGCCTTATGTTCACGAACACGGTCCGAGACATGTCGCTTGGTTTCCCCAATGTAACTGCTGTTGCAGATACAGCTTAGTTTGTTGACACCGGGATATTGCATGTCAGGAATGTTGTCCTTCACAAATGGGATCAGGTCATTAATTTTATGCACTGTGTTAAATCGGACCTGGATCTTATATTTGTTCAAGATTTTGGAAATCTTTTTGGTTATCCCTGCTATGTAAGGTAAGGTGATGGTTTTGATTGGATCTTCAGATGGCTCCTTCCTCATGGTTGGGGTGATGGCTTTGCGGATTGTATAGTCAGAATATCCATTCGCCTTGAGAGCCTGGTGTACGTGTTTGAGTTCACTGGTCAGGTGTTCATGGTCGGAGATACATTGAGTTATCTGGTGTCGCGTTTTCATGAGGGAATTCTTCTAGGATGGATGGTGGTGAGAATCAGGTTTTAGGTAGGCGTCAGTATGGGTTACTTTCCTGTAGACAGAGTAGCTCATTGAGCCATCTAGTCTCTTTTTGATTAAGACAATTTAAAAAAAGTTGGCATGCCATCCTTTTCTACCTCCATGGTGAATTTGATTGCTGGGTGTATGGAATTGATGTGGTTGACGAATTGTTCCAGAGCCGGTCGGCCATGTGGTGAGATGACAAACATGTCATCCACGTACATCTTCTAGAAGGACGGGCGTAGAGTGGATGCCTGGATGGCGTCCGTCGCAAATTTTTCCATGAAAATGTTGGCCACAACCGGAGATAAGGGAGAACCCATTGGGGTGCCTTCAGTTTGTTTGTAACGTGACTTTACCAAAATAACCATAGAATATATATAAACTACTTATGAGACTCTTATGGCGTAAGGTATTTTCGCACCTCCGGTTGGTCACATGCGGTGCGAATGAAGTTCAACATACACACGCACTTATCGAATGCAAACGTGCCGTTGTTGATGCATACCTTGTGGTCACTCCACATTAACGCGAAGCCCACGTTCTATGCGTGTACCTCAACAGCGACAACTGCCAGAAATCTTCCCTGGCATGCTCAGTGACTGCAAGCAATTACACCTCCGCACTGTGGGCAACTAGCTCGAGGTGCACCGTTGGCCTGGCGCTTCCTCAAACGGAATGAAGTGAATTGGAATGTTTGCTGTTTTGAGTTTGTCGAAGGTGCAGTCGCAGGGGGAAAGGACGCAGCGGTGGTGAGATGTTAACCACCTCGCCTGGTTGACAAAGAGGTCGTGGGATTGATTCCGACCCTGACGCCTGCTGCATATTTGGAGTTTGCGTTTTCTCTCTCTCCGTAGATTTTTCTCCGAGTCCTCCAGTTTCTCCCTCCACATTTATAATCGACGTGCGTTTATAGTATTTGGCTGCTATAAATTTCCACGTGATAAGCCACTTCGTTGAGCTATCATTCGGGACTAGGTTGCTTTTGAAAAAAGAGCTATACAGCTCAGTGGGTATTCCTTGTATTTTTAAACAGTTTTATAGTTATGGCTAGTGTGTGTAATTTCGTGTACACATTCTTTCACGAGTTCTAGGCAGCAGAATGTAGCTGCCCGAGACTCGATGAGTTCCTTCACGTCAACGTTTCCAAATGGCAGTGGCAAACCTCCCACGCTCTGTCTCCATCGGAAATGTGAATTACTCACGTCCTAGTTTTATTATGAAAGCCACTGACAAGCTCCACACTGCTTGTACGTGGCACAGATTAGAGGTTATACATACTTCCATTGTCCAATGCTGGTCTTGTATCACATTTTCCCATAACCCAGTGAAGAGGGCTTAATAAATCAAACTGTCAGCCGGTACATCAGCGGGCACCTGGAACGTGGGTGACACTGGGCAGTCCAAATGAGAATTTTTATCAAATTTTTATTTTCCTTCCCACCTGCAGCTCACTAAATCGTAAATATGAATAATTTCCTGCCACTAAGGAAGTGGAGAAATTAAGCTTGTCCCTTGTAACAAGTCCGAAGTGTGGTCAGGAACAATCCACAGAAGTACAATATACAGGTTTAAAGCTTCCGTGACTGCAAGGATTCATCTTCTTTGGTTCTTTCGGTAAAGTCACGTAGAATGAGAATAAAATAATAAATTGATAAAATAAAATAACACGATAAAATTGGCCAAAACGTCGTGAGAATTTTATTGTGTTATTTTATTTTATCAATTTATTATTTTATTCTCATTCTACGTGACTTTACCGAAAGAACCAAAGAAGATACAATATACAGGGTTATCCAGTTATAGACACTCCACTCATTCCTAATGACCACCCTTTAATCTCTTCTAGTGGCTCCCTACCATACCGTGGAGGCGAAATATTAACTCCCTCGCCTGTTATGCGGGAGGTGGTGGTTCCAATCCTGACCCTGACGCCTGCTGTATATTTGGAATTTGCATGTTCTCCCCGTGCTCAAGTGTATATTGCTCAGGGTCCTTCGGTTTTTCCCTCCACATTTAGAATCGCGTTTACAGCATTTGGCTGCTGTACATTTCCATACGGTGATAAGCCACTTCGTTGAGCTATCATTTGTGGCCAGGTTGCTTCTGAAAAAAAGTTATATAGGTCGGTGGGCCGTACGTGGTCAAATAGTCGTTCAGTAGTTTAGTTTTAACATATACGGAGACAGTAACATTGCTATGAAACATGTAGGGGCTTTGAAATAAAGATTACTTATTTTACCTCTGAAAGCTAAAGACCGGGGCCGAAGACTCTTTTTTCAGGAGGGTCCCACTAAATTGGGATGTAACACTCTGTGTGTCAAGCCACGGGATGGAATTCAGAGATCCCATGCAGATCAGGAGAACATGGAACCTCCAAAAGTACGGCAGCCCAAGTTCGGAAAGAACCCCGAATTGGCATGGTGAGAGGGCATCAGCAGATGTGACATTAAGGTGAACATTGCAAAATTAAGTAAATTAACATAAACATGAGTGAAAATGTGAGCAATTGCAGATGTGCCTCTGTGTCAAGCCTGTCCTGATAATCTTCTTTTTTTCCTATGGCATTGTGAAAAGTGACAGTTTTATTTTTTTCTTAATGATCCTCATAAATGAATGCATAGGTTCCTCCTCCAGTCCAATGATGTGGTTGAAGCAGTGTGGATTTCAGCAATACCGCCAGGATGTGCATGGTTGGAGCATTCATCGGTGATGTGCTTGGATGGTTTGGACTTCTCCACAGTCGCAGTTGGGCGATTCTTTGGGTCTTCCATTTATGTAACGTACACGCGCATCAGTCGTTTTGTGTTCGAGCGTGGTTCAGTGTGGTCCATAGTCGTCGTGGAAGAGAGAATCCCGGTACTCCCACCGTCAGATCGTGAATGATGTTTTTGTTTGCCACGTCCATAGCCGCCCATGATAATGGGCTCACAGCACTCCAATATCTGACACCTGGCAAGGCACCCAGGTCAGGTCAATGCATCTCCAAACCTTCTGAGTATCTGCATATGGTACTGATTGGCATGTTTCTCTGCCATGGAGAGTACCTTTGCTTTGTGCCTACGGAGGACATTGTTCTTGCAACCCAGGTCTGCCACTTTGTCAGCCTCACGAACATCATGAACGGGGACGCGACCACCGCCGTGACACGAGTCGCTTGTGCCCAAACACCAAGCACCTGGCTTTCCTCGCTCAGAGTTACTCTGCGGCGGGGAACGGTGCCTACTGTGTGGGCACGACCAGCCAGCACTCGGGAGAACAACAACACCACGAGGATCATCTCCGATGCCGCGGCTCTCAGTTCGAACCAACATCACCACCGCCAATCCGCCCGCAAGCTGCAGCAAACCAATGGTCGGAGAGCGTGAGCCCAATGCCAGTTCACACCGACGTCTACGAAGCCGCCGCTGCTTTGTGTCTGTCTGACGTTTTGCCATTTCCGTCTCCAGACCCTGAGGCTGCAAGTACACTGCCCTGGGGCGAGGAACGCGGGAGGGTGTGTGTCGGGATCCCTCAGTACCTCGCCACGGGGGCGAGATGTTAATTCCCTCACCTGATATACAGATGATGGGTTCGATCCCAACCCTGAAGCCTGTATATTTGGATTTTGCATGTCTCTCTACCCGTGGTCGCATGGATTTTTCTCTGGGTCCTCAGGTTTTTCCCTCCACATTTAGAAACATGCGTTTAGAGAATCTAGCTGCTATAAATTTCCACGTGAATAGGCACTTCATTGAGCTATCATTTGTAACCAGGTCGTTTCTGAAAAAAAAACTAGCTTAATGGGCCTTACCTAGTAAAATAAAAGAAAAGTTTCCAAGTTTTTTTAATTTTCAACCCCTCTTAAAGCAGCAGTCCACCCCATCCGAGTTCTTAACGCAGAGCCACTCCTCAGCAAAGGTCAACTGAAACTAAGAACCACCGACTATTACCAATACAACTTTTAATGAGAACAAAACGCAACTAAACAATCACAAAACAATCAATTCACTCGCGTCTCCCCCCGAAAAGTCACCCAACCGCACGTTGGGGTCTTGACTCTGGAAACTCTTCCGGCCCTTGTGCCGGAACAGCTTGCAGGCTCAGTCAGACTCCTGGGCTCTGATGCAGGTGCTGTGTGCAGCCTCAGACCCCTGAGCTAGTCTCAGGAGTGGCTTGCAGCCTCAGACCCATGAGCTAGTTTCAGGAGGGGTTTGCAGCCTCATGCCCCTGGGCTAGTCTCAAGAGGGGTTTGCAGCCTCATGCCCCTGGGCTAGTCTCAGGAGGGGTTTGCAGCCTCATGCCCCTGGGCTAGTCTCAGGAGGGGCTTGTAGCCTCAGACCCATGGGTTCGTCTCAGGAGGGGTTTGCAGTCTCATGCCCCTGGGCTCGTCTCAGGAGGGGCTTGTAGCCTCAGACCCCTGGGCTAGTTTAAGGAGGGGTTTGCAGCCTCAGACACCTGGGCACGTCTCGCAGCTGCATCCACCTGAACATCGTCTACTTGGACTCAATATCCACGACCTCGCCTGGAGTGCAAGATAAGTTTTCTCAGAGATGTAAGTTGAAATATTCCTGCATGGGGTCTTCCGCCAGACGTTCCCAGAAAACTCGCACTATTCGCTTGGGCCTTCTACATCAATCTGGTCGGTGCCCTAAACGTCGGATCCAACTTACCACCAGGTGGTGATCGGTTGATAGCTCTGCCCCTCTCTTCACCTGAGTGTCTAGAACATACGGCCTTAGGTCCGATGATACAACTAAAATGTCAATCATTGACCTTCGGCCCAAGGTGTTCTGGTACCAAGTACACTTATGAGCATCCTTGTGTTCGAACATGGTGTTTGTTATTGACATTTCATAACTAGTGCAGAATTCCAATAAAATCTCACCGTTTGGGTTCAGATCAGGGGGGCCATTCCTCCCAATCACGCCTCTCCAGGTATCTCCGTCATTTCCCATATGAGCATTGAAGTCGCCCAGTAAGACTGAAGTCGGTAGGTGGCACTTTGTCGAGCACTGCACCCATTGTCTCCAAGAAGGTCGAATAATCTGAACTGCTGTTTGGTGCATAAGCACAGACAACAGTCAGAGTTTTCCTTTCTGAGACCCGAAGTCTCATTGCGGTGACCTCTCATCCACTGGGACAAACTCCAACTGAACAGCACCCAGCCGGGGGGTTGTGAGTATCCCCAGATCCGCCCGGGTCCTTTTACCAGGGGTTACTCCGGAATAGGAGAGAGACCACCCCAAATCGAGAAGTGTGGTTCCAGTTCCAATGCTGTGTGTGAAAGTGAGACCAACTATATGTAGTCAGTACTTTGCCACCTCATCTACCAGCGCTGGCTCCTCCCCCCCCCCCCCAGTGACATGACATTCCACGCCCCAATAGCGAGTGTCCATTGCTAAGGTCCAGTCCATCTCGGACCATCCCTCTTCCTGTCTTACTGGCATCGCACCCGCCCCTCACCCTTCATCCTGTGGATAGTGGGCCCACAGGACGTGCAAGTCATTAATTGTATAAAGAAACGGTCCCAATCCCACCCACCCGTGATTCCCCACCAACGTCCCTACGCGACACCTATTCCTCTGCTTGGAGCTGTGCATTACGTATGTATATTGAACTTCTTTCGCACTGTACCCAGCCAACCATGCTAATCAGAGGTGCAGGAAAGGACAAACTAAACACAAAAAGCAGTTTTGAAGAAATGAGGTTTCAATGAGGATTTAAAAGTGCATAGCTCCATTGGCTTCCTTATATCAGGAAGGAAGAGCGTTCCAGATAGCCGCAGAAGCGAATCTGAAAGCGCGCGATGCAGTGGCCATCTTTATTGGGTGGCTAGCCAATAGGTTCGAAGGCTAGCCAAAATGTTTGATGGCTCGTCAAAATGCTCTGGAAGGACCACGCTTGTCCAAGTTGCATGGGCAAGTTCGTTTATGCTGTCAGTTTCTTCTTGGTGAAGGTACCCAATATACCATCAGAAGCCACTGCTGCGTTTGGAACACAGTACAGTTTTGGCGATAGTTTGACATTTCTCACCTGCCTCATCTGAGATTATCAAAACTCTCCACGTGATAATGCGCCAATTGACCAGAGACGGGGGTTAATGTGAGTTTTAGTTTTAAATCGTTTCACCTGCGGCTCAAACCCTGGTCTGTAGAGAAGAACTTCTGGCTCAGAACAAGAAGTGAAAATTAGCACAATGAGACTCTCATAAACCTCCGGGTTTTCCCTCCACACTTAGAATCAATATCAAGTGTTTATGGTGTTTGGGTGCTATATATTTTCACATGATAAACTACTTCGTTGATCTATCATATGTAATAGCCAGGTCGCTTCTGAAAAAGAGCTATGAAGCTCAGTGGATCTTTCATGATAAAATAAAACTGTTTATAGTAGTTTAATAGGTTCACACATGCGCACACACCTGCAGTCGCATGCGATGGACACAGGGTCGTTGGCTCTTGCGCAACCATAAGAGGTTCTCGCGACCTGCACAGGTGGAATATGGGAATCCGAGCCCCATCTGCAAATGACCTCAGAATGTACCCGATAACGCAACATTTCAGAAGCCAAGCGCGGTCGAGACTAGATGGTGCTTGTATGGGCGACCGCCGCTCACACCGGGTTGCTACGGGGCTGGTGCTACGTTGCAGGCCGCAGAGGGAAGTGCACAAACTGTGAATTTTTGTGCTCAAATCCCAGTGAGCAGTAAATTCAGCCGAGCAGTCGTCCCCTCTGAAGCACATAATACGAGTACAACCTGTCAAGATTAAGTTATGTACAAATCGCAATGCACCCAATGTATGTAGAACTGATTTCCACCGAGCTTATCGGAGGTGTGGGCGAAGGACAACAAATTAAACAAAAAAAGCAGTTCTAAAGAAACGAGTATTCCATCTTGATTATTTAAAGTACATCGCTCCAGTGGCTTTCTAACAGCGGAGCGAAGAGCGTTCCAGGCGGCCGTCGAAGCTCATCTGAAAGCGCACAATGCCGCGACCGTCTTTGTTCGATGGCCAGCCAAAATCTGCTGCTGCGAGAACGACCGTAACTCACGTGATGGTGTATGCTCCTTGACGAGATTATCAAGGTATTGTGGATTGTTTGTGGCAAGCAAATCTCAGAAGCCAAGCAGGTTTGAGCCTGGATAGTGCTTGGATGGGCTACGTCCATGCACAGAACTGGTGCTCTAGGCAGCTGCTCCGAGAACACGTTGTCAGCACAGAAAACTTCGTTGTTGTACTGTACTCCGGTCCAGCCTATGTGCCCCCCCGCCCTTACCATTTCACACTGACCGGCGTGGTGAGGTACTCATCCAGTAGTGGAACAATAAAAGGGGGTGGGGGGGGGTGTACGTGCACAAACGCATGACAGTTATGTTGCTGACCTTCTTCGACGAAATTTTATAAATCTCCTCGTGCATGAAGGTGCTCTGCAGGTGGTCTAGTTTTTTCAATCAATACATCCAAGATTCATAAACGGAGCACATTCAGCAATAGGCCGAGACACAAAGGAGAGCTATTCAAAGGACTACATGTTCTTAACAGAGCCCACTGAGAGACTTATCTTGAGAATTGAAGGACGTTATAATTGCTTGCGTCAAGCCACTGCATTTGTTGACCTTGTGTTCTCTGCTGTGACTAATACACAGTACCTATGTTGCGAGCTTTATCTAATTATAGATGCATAACACAATATATATCCTCATAATCCAAGCTCAAATATCCCAATTTTGTGAAAACGTGTGTCAGCGAGTTGTAAAAGGTGGTGTGTGTGTGACCTGTAAGTTACCAAAAATCTCAGTTATGCACGGGCTCATAAAGGCTCTGAGACGAGAGCCGTAAACAAGCACACCTGGCATTCACCGTCGTCGGAGGTAAATTTTAGTTTAGGTGAAAGAGTGCTAAAAGTTCGAAGGTTTCTAAATTTACGAAGTTACATACTTGCCTTAAAACGATTATTTAGAGCATCGAGAAAGGACACACAGAAACATTTCGTGGAATATAAATGACAAAAAACAATATTTGTTCACAATAAAGGACTTTGTTGGGTTAGATCGCATAGTTGAAATGTGTCATTAACCCACCACCACCCGACACGTAAACAAAACTTGCCAATTGGTTACTACTTCAGCCCACCCGGTGTGTTGGAGAGTAAATCTACATTTTCAATTTGAGTACTGTGACGTTTCGCTGGTAATTACATCAACCATCGGGTGATTTTGCACGAATTGTGAAGAGATATACTGTCTAATGTTTGTAAATGCCAATTAAGATGTGTATAATATTGGAGAGTCAAGATGAAGAGGTCATTATAACCAATGCGAGTAATGCCACCACACCTTACCATCAGCTCCTTCTGCCATATGCCGGAGTCATGAAAAAGTCATGTGGCTACAGCATGTTCAAACCCTGGCTAATCTAAGATATTCGTCATTTCTGAACATTGCGTACCACTGCTACCCTTAATAACTTTTTATATGTGTAGTGTTCTATTTCACTCGGACAACTTCAGTCTTTCTTCAAACGCCACTTTATTTACAATTCTCATTATGTCCTCCACATTCCACAGTATCCAGGTCGCCACGGCTCGCTCGCCGTGCTTCACTCGACTCGCTCGCCACCTTTGCCTCTCCACTCCCCACGATTACTTCGCTTGCTTCGCACTCAGCGACTCCGCACTCAGCAACTCCGTACACAGTGTCTTCGCACACAGCGACTTCGCACACAGTGTCTTCAGCTCCGCTATCACTACGCTCACTCCACTGCTGGCTATTCTTTTCTTCAGCTCCGCTATCGCTATGCTCACTCCACTGATAACTACTTCGTCTTTTTTCAGCTTCGCTATCGCTACGCTCACTCCACTGCTAACCACTTCGTCTTTGTTCAGCTTCGCTATCGCTACGCTCTCTCCTCCCAACTCTTCCAAACTATGTCTCTCAACTCTCCACACTTCAATTCCCCCTGTTGACTCCAAACTCTCCCAACTCCACGTCTTGCCTCGTCCAGCTCCCAACTCCAACCCCCGCTCTCTGTGTGTCTCCCCCAATTTATCCCCATTCTCATTACCTCTAATTAATTGGCCCGCGTGCCTCCCCACGCTTCGCGTCCTCAAACACCTGTCTTTCTCCAGACATCTCGACGCCTCCTCGCCCTTGACAACAGCCCCAGCCAATCACCGCCGTTGCTGGTCCTCTGGCTTAATTGGTCCAATCGTTACTTCATCATCCCAGCCCTTGCAGCTGGCTGTCCTAACATGACCCATACTGTTTTTGCCTTCGCTACAGGCTGACCCAAGATAACCCGTACTGTCTGTGTGATCATGCAATCACGCCGCCTCCACCACGCACCTTCGTACTCCACTACATATGTAAAAAAACTACTGCTCTTAATCTTGATTTGAAGCTTTCGTGACTGCAGGAATCCATACTCTTTGGTTCTTTCGGTAAAGTCACGTAGGTAGAAAATAAAATAAAATAAATCACGACGTTTCGGGCGCAACACAAGCGTCCGTCATCAGGTGGGAAAGCATAATCTACTGCTGAGGCACACTGTTTTAAAAGGTTTGAAATGGGCAGTCTGCCTCAACACCCATTTCAAACCCTTTAAAACAGTCTGCCTTAGCAGCAAACTATGCTTTTCCACCTGATGACGGACGCCTGTGTTGCGCCCGAAATGTCGTGATTTATTTTTATTTTATTTTATACCTACGCGACTTTACCGAAAGAACCAAAGAGTACTGCTCTTAATACTAAATCTGTCAACTGTACCACTCTCACAAGGTGTGCTTCCAAACGACAGGGAGGTGGCAACTTCCCCCACCATGCCTTGCGGGCATATCATGTGACCACCACGCTGCATGAACTTGGTGACCATTTATTTGTAAATGCGCAAAGGACAAAATGAGAGCGGTGCACAAGTCACCTTGCTGACAGTGACATCCGTGTTCTTACAGACGTGGGCAGGTGTGTTTGTGCACAGCATTCCCTCGTTGTTTGCGAGGGATATGTTCCGGAGATGCTCGTGAATGGAACATTTCACGGATAATGATATTTGCCTACTGATACCGTGCGCGGAGAGTTTCCAGATGTTTCTAAAGCTTTGAGAAGTTATCTCTCTCTCTCTAGCATCTCTTTATCTCATAACTTCTCGCATCACATTTTTTCTCATCTCTTTCTTTATCTCTCGATGGAGTCGATTCGCGGATAGGCAAAATCACGGATATCAAGTTCGTGAATATCGACGGAATACTGTACATGCAGTGCACATACAGCCTGTCTGTCAATCCACTGTTGGTTAGGGCCTCCCCGTGCCTTGCGGCACACGAGTAATATTTGACCATATGTTGCACACTCGAAATGAAGGACGTGGGCAGGTGCTCCAAATCGAGGGCAAACACATTTATTGTGGTAAATCTGTAAAATGCAACAGCACGTGTGTCACACACAGCAATCCTCAACCGAGTCGCCATTAACCACGTGACTGGTGTATATCAATCACCCTGCCAGCCACCCGCACGCCCTACTCAGTTATCGCATGCTGGTGTACACACGTGCATTGATGTACTGCACAGCACATAAGGACTTTCACAAAACCACACTTCACTCTCTTGCTGCAGGTTGAAGGTGGGGGAGTGCAGATGGATTTTGATACTCTGCCCTCTACTGCCCACTTAAGCACGGTGGTTGCCCTTCCAAGCACTGTCCAGGCTCGACCTTGCTTAGATCCCGTGATGTGATGAGACTGTGCGTACAGATGTGTAGTGGGGTATATTGAGCCACTACGTCGTCTAGCGCCAGCTACTGAAGAAAGGGTGGAACTGTGTGTTGTTGAGTCTTTCTCTGGTGACGGTCAGAGAGAGGGCAAGTGAGAGCACGTGACAGTCTGGGTGAAACGGAGAGTGCACGTGACCAGGTGAAGGTAGCGAGGGGGGCCAAGGGGTGGCGAGAGGGACATGTGACATGTGGCCCTGAACCTTCTACAAGGACCCAGAAAGGGGCGTGGCCGGGGGTGGAGCCGGGCCATGTTCAGGGGCATATAAGGGAGGTCCTGAGAGCCGATCTGGAAGACCGAAGAGCGTCTGCTCGCTCTTCGGTCTTCGGTCATCACGTTTGGCATCATGAGTCAGGCAGTACGTTACTGACCTGACTCAGATGAGAATTTATCCCGTCGGGGTCTGAGTTAACCGTGGTAGTTACCACCTATATCGTTATGTGTTATGTAGTACCCTGTTGGGGTGTAGTAATAAATGTGTTGCCTCCAAGTTCAAGTGTGTGCCTCCATGGAAACCACTGCAGATGTAACGAAGTCGACACCAGGGATGTCGAGCTTACTGAAACACGCGGCATAGAAGGGTCCACAAAATGAAACGCGAGCATTAATTCATCATTGTACTTTGCATTATGTGTATAATGGTGGAAATTCCCGCATATGCCTTCGTTGTGTAACTGAATCGTTCGATAAAAAATACTTTTGGGGGGGAAAAAAAAAGATAACAATTCCCGCTATATGAAGCCGAGTGTGTTCAGGACTCCGATGCGTCGCGACTAGTTACACCACATCACCGCGACCACCACAATCCACGCTTGCCATGTAGATGCAACAGGTTGGTTAACATGTAAATAAGCGTCGCAGTGGCAAGATGTTAATTACCTGTCTGGTGTACAGGAAGTCGTGGATTCGATCCAGACCCTGACGCCTGCTGTATACAGAATTTGAGTTTGCGTGTCTCTCTCTCTCCGTGGTCACATGGATTTTTCTCCGGGTCATACGGATTTCCCTCCACATTTAGTAACATTTGTTTCGAATATTTGGTGGCTATAAATATCCACGTGATACTCCACTTCGTTGAGCTATCAATTGTGATCAACTTGCTTCTGAAAAAGAGCTATGTAGCTCAGTGGGTCTTACCTGGTAAAATAAAAATAGTAGTTTAGTTAGCAAAAGTGCGGCCCTACAGTTGCTTGCTCAAGCCACCACTGGCGGAAGGCACTCCAGTCGCAAGGAAAACTAAATCAAGTTTTTTGATACTATCACAAATGATCGTTGAATGAAGTGGCTTATTGTGGGCCAAATACTCTAAACGCGTGATGTTGATTCTAAATCTGGAGAGAAAATCAGAGGACCCGGAGAAAAATTTAATTGACCACGGGGAGAGAGATACATGCAAACTCCAAATATACAGGCGTCAGGGTAGGATTTCAACCCGTGACCTCCTGTTTACCAGGCAAGGCAGTTAACATCTCGCCACCGTGATGCCCTCTCGAGGGTATTTGGTCTCTTCTTCCATGTTGACCAAAGGCGTTGGGAGAGGTGCTCGTACCCACACTTTACGTCACCGCACACGGCCTCCTCCCTTATGAAGGGCCCGACATACACGGAAACTTTTTAAATAACCCCCCAAAAACATTTAAACCGTCAATTGGTCAAGGAGTGGCTCAGAGTCCAAGCTACTGAAGCGTCCACACTCTTGAGAGTAATCTGGAATTAAGGCACGGTTGGCATCGTTTTTGGCTTTGAGTGCAAATAGAAAGTATGCACAGGTGGTTCCACTATTCCACTGGCATTGGCAGCCCATTTTCAGTGGTGAATATAAATAGATAATAAATTAAAAGAGAGGCAGATATTTCGATTTAAAGCTTTCGTAACTGCAAGGATTCATCTTCTTTGGTTCTTTCGGTAAAGTCACGTAGAATGAGAATAAAATAATAAATTAATAAAATAAAATAACACAATAAAATTCTCACGACGATTCGGCCACAACACAAGTGGCCTTCATCAGGTGAAGGGACGAGACTGTCTGGAGGACAGCGCTGGAGCGAACACAGCCAAGCTCAGACCGTGACCTTTAAGCTGTGTGAGAAGAAACAGAGCGCCTTGACAAAGGAATTATCATAAAAAATTAGCATCTAATTGGCGGACTTAGCATGACGAACGGTGTAGAGGGGGGTGAACATGTGCAGACCGGCGAGGGGGGGGGGGAGTTTACATATTTATGGTGTGCAAAGGGAATTTATGCTGTTGCGAAAGTTTGGGATACCACTACTTGAAAAAATATACTGTACCGTTGAAAATTATGTTAATGTTTAGTTCGGATAATTTAGCATTGAAATAGCTGCGTGATTAGCTTGTGACTGGTCACAGAAATGGCTATGTTAAAGTCAAAGCCTACACATCCACAGAGGCTCCTAGTACCAATCAAACAGGAGAATTTAGCATTGAAATAACTGAGTGATTAGCTTGTGACTGGTCATAGAAATAGCTATGTTAAAATCAAAGCCTACACATCCACAGAGGCACCTAGTACAAATCAAACAGGATAATTTAGCATTGAAATAACTGAGGGATTAGCTTATGACTGGTCACAGAAATGGCTATGTTAATGTCAAAGCCTACACATCCACAGAGGCACCTAGTACAAATCAAACAGGATGATTTAGCATTGAAATAACTGAGGGATTAGCTTGTGACTGGTCATAGAAATAGCTATGTGAAAGTCAAAGCCTACACATCCACAGAGGCACCGAGTACAAATCAAACAAGAGAATTTAGCATTGAAATAACTGAGTGATTAGCTTGTGACTGGTCATAGAAATAGCTATGTTAAAGTCAAAGCCTACACATCCACAGAGGCACCTAGTATAAATCAAACAGGAGAATTTAGCATTGAAATAACTGAGGGATTAGCTTGTGACTGGTCATAGAAATAGCTATGTTAAAGTCAAAGCCTACACATCTACAGAGGCACCTAGTACATGGATGCCAAAGGGGGCTGCAACAACTCGACTATCATATAGTAAACTGATGTGAAAAAACCTAAGTCTAAATTACATCAATATAATAAATGTACTCAATATATTCTTCAAAAAGCTGAGCTATTAACAGTAACTGGGTATACACTACACTATATAATGAATACCATATAGTAAACCAATAAAAAAAAACTAAAATATAAACTACCTCAATGTTAGCAATAAACTCTATATATTCTCCAATCAGCTAAGCTACCAACAATATGTCGTTATATATCACAATGCTACATGGCGAAAAAATGGGTGGATTCTTACCCTCAACTTTAGCACCACGGATAGCTACAAGCCCCGTTCAGACAGACGAGTTCATCCATGGTCGGAACGGAGGAGGGGGAGAGAGACAGCTGCGAGGCGCTGTTATACTCCATGTTGTAAACCATACCATTAACCGTGGTGTGAGAGGTATTAAGAGTCAATGCCAGCGAAAGAGCTGTGTCATCCACGTACCTCTTCCATAAGGTCGGTTTTGGTAGAGGTACGTGGATGACACTTTTGTCATCTGGCCACATGGCCAGCCTGCTCTAGACCAATTCCGCGACCACATCAATTCCATACACCCAGCCATCAGATTTACCATGGAGGTCGAAAAAGATGGCAAACTACCCTTTTTGGATGTCTTAATTAAAAGGAGACATGATGGTTCAATGAGCCACTCTGTCTACAGGAAAGCTACCCATACAGCTGCTTACTTGAAACCGGATTCCCACCACCATCCATCCCAGAAGAACTCCCTCATCAAGACTCTATACCATAGAGCCCAATGCATTTCCGACCAGGAACACATTACCAGTGAACTCAAGCACGTACACCAGGCTCTCAGGGCTAATGGTTACTCCGACTACACAATCCGCAAAGCCATCACTCCAGTCATGAAGAAGGATCTTCTTGTGGAGCCACTCAAAACCATCACCTTACCCTACATTGCCGGGGTCACTAAAAAGATCTCCAAAATCCTGAATAAACACAAGATCTAGGTCCGATTCAACACAGTACATAAACTCCGTGATCTGGTTCCATCTGTAAAAGATGCTGTTCCAGACATACAGTACCCGGGCGTTTACAAACTAAAGTGCCTCTGTGGTAGTAGCTACATTGGAGAAACCAAACGACATATCTCGGACCGCATCTGCGAACATAAAGCAGACTTGAAACACGGTAGAACGAACTCCTCTGCCGTGGCAGATCACTGTTATAATTCAGTGGGCTCACATGACATTGACTTCTCCAAGACGGAGGTTCCTTGCAAACCAACCGGTTACCATGAGAGATTCGTTCATGAGGCCATCCACATATACAAGCACAGAGACAATTTCAAACGAGAAGATGGATTCTGGCTTAGTAACCATTGGAAAGATGTTTTAAACCATTTCGGTTCTTAATTAATTGTATTTTACGATGACCTTCAGACCGCAGCTCTTTCGTTGGCATTGACTCTTAATACCTCTCACACCACGGTTAATGGTATGGTTTACAACATGGAGTATAACAGCGCCTCGCAGCTGTCTCTCTCCCCCTCCTCTGTTCCGACCATGGATGAACTCGTCCGTCTGAACGGGGCTCGTAGCTATCTGTGGTGCTAAAGTTGAGGGTAAGAATCCACCCATTTTTTCGCCATTTAGCATTGTGATATATAACGACTTATTGTTGGTAGCTTAGCTGATTGGAGAATATATAGAGTTGATTGATAACATTGAGGTAGTTTATATTTTCGTTTTTTTATTGGTTTACTATATGGTATTCATTATATAGTGTAGTGTATACCCAGTTACTGTTAATAGCTCAGCTTTTTGAAGAATATATTGAGTACATTTATTATATTGATGTAATTTAGACTTAGGTTTTTTCACATCGGTTTACTATATGATAGTCGAGTTGTTGCAGCCCCCTTTGGCATCCATGTACTAGGTGCCTCTGTAGATGTGTAGGCTTTGACTTTAACATAGCTATTTCTATGACCAGTCACAAGCTAATCCCTCAGTTATTTCAATGCTAAATTCTCCTGTTTGAATTATACTAGGTGCCTCTGTGGATGTGTAGGCTTTGACTTTAACATAGCCATTTCTGTGACCAGTCACAAGCTAATCACTCAGCTATTTCAATGCTAAATTCTCCTGCTTGATTTGTACTAGGTGCCTCTGTGGATGTGTAGGCTTTGACTTTAACATAGCTATTTCTATGACCAGTCACAAGCTAATCCCTCAGTTATTTCAATGCTAAATTATCCTGTTTGATTTCTACTAGGTGCCTCTGTGGATGTGTAGGCTTTGACTTTAACATAGCTATTTCTATGACCAGTCACAAGCTAATCACTCAGTTATTTCAATGCTAAATTCTCATGTTTGATTGGTACTAGGTGCCTCTGTGGATGTGTAGGCTTTGACTTTAACATAGCCATTTCTGTGACCAGTCACAAGCTAATCACTCAGCTATTTCAATGCTAAATTCTCCTGCTTGATTTGTACTAGGTGCCTCTGTGGATGTGTAGGCTTTGACTTTAACATAGCTATTTCTATGACCAGTCACAAGCTAATCCCTCAGTTATTTCAATGCTAAATTATCCTGTTTGATTTGTACTAGGTGCCTCTGTGGATGTGTAGGCTTTGACTTTAACATAGCTATTTCTATGACCAGTCACAAGCTAATCACTCAGTTATTTCAATGCTAAATTCTCCTGTTTGATTGGTACTAGGTGCCTCTGTGGATGTGTAGGCTTTGACTTTAACATAGCCATTTCTGTGACCAGTCACAAGCTAATCACGCAGCTATTTCAATGCTAAATTATCCGAATTAAACATTAAACTAATTTTCAATGGTACAGCATATTTTTTCAAGTAGTGGTATCCCAAACTTTCGCAACAGCATAAATTCCCTTTTCACACCATCAATATGTAAACTCCGCCCCCCTCGCCGGTCTGCACATGTTCACCCCCTCTACACCGTTCATCATGCTAAGTCCGCCAATTAAATGCTATTTTTTTATGCTAATTCCTTTGTCAAGGCGCTCTGTTTCTTCTCACACAGCTTAAAGGTCGCAGTCTGAGGTTGGCTGTGTTCGCTCCAGCGCTGTCGTCCAGACAGTCTGGTCCCTTCACCTGATGAAGGCCACTTGTGTTGTGGCCGAATCGTCGTGAGAATTTGATCGTGTTATTTTATTATTTTATTCTCATTCCACGAGACTTTACCAAACGTACCAAAGACGAGGCAGATATGTTCCGCTATTGGCCATCATTGCCGCCTATTGTGTAAAAGACAATACAAGTCCCATCACAAGGGAAAAACACAAACAAATAGACATTTTTTTTTTAAAAATGGTTGCCTGTATTGGAAGTACGCCATATCGACCTGAAAACTCAATTTCCCTGTACAATAATACGGGGTAAGCCATATTGGTTGACAGGTATGCCTTCCCCGCACACATTTTAAAGTTTACAACTGTGCACGACTGATCGTTTGAAACCCATGCACTCAAGAAAGGCTGCTGCTCATCGCTGGAACCGAATAAGCTCGCCCAAATCAATTAAAAAAAACGTGCAGGCAGTTGCCCAGGATTGCTGCTATGAGGGGTGGGAGGCGTTCACCTACCCCGGTGCTGTCAGGCGATTGCACTGGTTGCACCGCGCTCTCCATTCACACAGCAGCCCAGTAGGGGAGTGAGTGGAGGTCTGGGGGGTGGTGCCTTTCTAAGTTCATCATCATCATCACCATCCATGGTAGGTGACCACTGCAAAATTTAGTAATTTGTTTCCTCTTTCCTCTGTCTTGTGCTAATATGCTAAAGTAGTGGCCACATCTTTCTGGCACTAATCTCTCATGCTGTCGTCAAGCCATTCTCTATAATAGATGTTTTAAATAAAAAATGGGTTAGATCGCGTAAATATGTGTCGTTACAACGCGCCACCACCCGACACAGCCAACTAGTAAGAGTTGTTACGTAAACAGAACATGCCAATTCGTCACTAGTACAGCACCCCGGCGACAGCCAGATTTGGCTGTCGCCTGATGAAGCTAGTTGTACTTACTGGCGAAACGTCGTACTCAGATTGTAATGTTGTGGCTTGGCTCTCGAACACACCGGTGTGCTGTACTAGTGACGAATTGGCACGTTCTGTTTATGTGACAACCCTTACTAGTTGGCTGTGTCGGGTGATGGCGGGTTTTAACGACACATTTATATATTTACGTGATCTAACCCAAAAAAACCCTCTAATATGGATGATATTGGTCGCGAAAGCCTCCTGCGTCTTAAGCCATTCTCTGTTAGGTCTTCCTCTCTTCCTTCCATTTCCCCAAACAACACACTTTTAATTTTCTGTTGTTGCCCATCTTACATCTGTGTCCAAATAGTGCCAGTTTCCTTCTCATAACTACCTGAATCATCAGGTTGTCTTCTTTTATGTGCAACCTTTTCTTCTGCCTTAGTCACTCTTTGGGTCCAGCTTAGATGCAGTATCCGTCTGTAGCAATACATTTTGAATGCCAATATATTATCTCTGTCAGTCTTTTTCAATGTCCAAGTCTCGTAGGCATACAAAATTGTACTGAACATGAACGTTCTTAACCCTTTCCCGTGCCAAGACAACTGCAAGTTGAAGGGTGGGTGGTGCCCCGTTCACTGCCGAATCTCGGAACGTGCAAGCGGTTCACGTTAATTTTATTTGAGAGGCGTAGCACCACTGTATTTTTAGACATTGTACTCACCACAGATAACTGTAGCGACACAACCGCTCTCTATGATAGCTGGGGTGCAACTGTGCCACGTGCTCTCCCACATTGCCTTTTACTTCCGATTCCGTTCGGGATTCATTCTTTTTCGATGACGTATACCAGGGCCGGATTAAGGTTCTTTTAGGCCCTAGGCCAGGGGTGGGGAACATCCGGCCCGTGGGCCGTATAAGGTCCGCGAAATCATTTGGTCTCTGGCCCTGCCAAGGCAACTGCAGGCGGGACTCGAAATTCAATAATTCTCGGAGCAAACCTGGAAAAGCACTTACGAGTAGCAACATCATCAATACCAGCTAACATCACAACACGCCTCACCAAAGAGAAGCAGTTCCAGCCATCACATTAGGGGCGAGTTAATTAAACGTTTGACCAAATATAACAGGCTAATTTTTTAAGTTGATAATTTTGTATGGCCCGCGAATGATGTTATAAATATCCAAATGGCCCTTGGCAGAAAAAAGGTTCCCCACCTCTGCCCTAGGCACTTTTGTTTCGTAGGCCTTCAGTGATGACTTTCTACAGTTGCTACTGCTGCTGTTACCCCATGTCACTACTACAGCTGCTGTCAGTGTCTGGATTATGATAAAAACACAATTTTAAGATGTTATTGCAAAACTTTCAATGAAAAAGTTTATATCCAATGTTAATTTCTCTCACCGAATGAAAAAATATATTTTGACATTGACATGACTCTTTGTATATTCACTGTGCCTATCCTTGTATTATATATATACTAGCGGAAAGTACCCGGTGTTGCCCGGGTAAAAAAATAATATTTCAAAACTTATCTTAAAAGTCTTACATATACATACACAGATACTAAGGTATTGTGAAAACCCGATGGGCCGTTTGTCCATTTCTCCACCAACAAAATTAAAAGAGGCTTGCACAAGTCCAAAAAGATATAGAAAGTGGGGGGGTTGATCTAAAAGGTTCCCGAAAATTTTCGACCCCCCCTCAAAAAATATCTTTACCCTCACGTAGGTATATATGCCTACACACCCTACATACAACAGCGTAAGTAGTATCTCTTGACTCTGTAGTTGTATCAACTGACTGGGACGGTAGTATCGACTGAGCCAGTAGTAGCTACTGACTGTTTAGTAGTATTTACTGACTGTAGTAACTACTGCCCGTATTAGTATCTACTGGCCCTACAGTAGTATCTACCGACTCTATAGTAGAAATAACTAACCCTATCATAGTATATGCTGACTCTATAGTAGTATCCACTGACTATAGTAGGATCTCCTAACTCTATAGCAGTATCTACTGTATAGTAGTATCTACCGACTCCAGTAGCTAATGACCGTAGTAGTTTCTACTGACTGAATAGCAGTATCTACTTACTGTAGTGGTATATACTGACTGTTTAGGTATCTAGTAACTCTATATAGCAGTATCTACTATCACTACAGCAGTGCATACCGACTGTGGTGGTATCTGCTATCACTACAGCAGTGCATACCGACCGCGGTGGTACCTACTATGATTACAGCAGTGCATACTGACTGTGGTGGTAGCTGCTATGATTACAGCAGTGCATACTGACTGGTGGGACCTGCTATTATAACAGCAGTGCATACTGACTGTGGTGGTAGCTGCTATGATTACAAAAAGTGCATACTGACGGTGGTAATTACCTGCTATGATTACAGCAGTGCATATTGTGGTGGTTCCTGCTTTCACCAAAGCAGTGCATACTGACTGTGGAGGTACCTGCTATGACTACAGCAGTGCATACTGACTGTGGTGGTTCCTGCTTTCACTACAGCAGTGCATACTGACCGTGGTGGTACCTGCTATGACTACAGCAGTGCATAATGACTGTGGTGGTATCTGTTATGGCTAAAGCATTACATAATGACAGTGGTGGTATCCTGGTATTATTACAGCAGTGTATAGTGACTGTGGTGGGACCTACTATGATTACAGAAGTGCATACTGACTGTGGTGGTTACCTGCTATGATTACAGCAGTGCATATTGTGGTGGTTCCTGCTTTCACCACAGCAGTGCATACTGACTGTGGTGGTACCTGCTATGACTACAGCAGTGCATACTGACTGTGGTGGTTCCTGCTTTCACTACAGCAGTGCATACTGACTGTGGTGGTACCTGCTATGACTACAGCAGTGAAAACTTCTGTGATGGTACCTGCTATGATTATAGCAGTGGAAACTGCTGTGGTGGTACCTGCTATGATTACAGGAGTGCATACTGCTGTGGTGGTACCTGCTATTACAGCAGTGCATACTGCTGTGGTCGTACCTGCTATGATTACAGCAGTGGATACTGACTGTGGTGGTACCTGATATGATAACAGCAGTGCATACTGATTGTGGTTGTACCCACTATGATTACAGCATTGCATACTGACTGTGGTGGTACCTGCTATGACTACAGCAGTGGAAACTTCTGTTGTGGCACCTGCTATGATTACAGCAGTGCATACGGACTGTGGTGGTACCTGCTATAACTACAGCAGAGCATACTGACTGTGGTGGTACCTGCTATGACTACAGCAGTGGAAACTGCTGTGGTGGTACCTGCTATGATTACAGCAGTGCATAGTGACTGTGGTGTTACCTGCTATGATTACAGCAGTGTATACTGCTGTGGTGGTACCTGCTATGATTACAGCAGTGGACACTGACTGTGGTGGTACCTACTATGATACAGCAGTGCATACTGACTGTGGTGTTACCTGCTATGATTACAGCAGTGTATACTGCTGTGGTGGCACCTGCTATTACAGCAGTGCAAACTGCTCTGGTGGTACCTGCTATGACTACAGCAGTGCATACTGACTGCGGTGGTTGCTGCTTTCACTACAGCAGTGCATACTGACTGTGGTGGTACCTGCTATGACTACAGCAGTGGAAACTTCTGTGATGGTACCTGCTATGATTATAGCAGTGGAAACTGCTGTGGTGGTACCTGCTATGATTACAGCAGTGCATACTGCTATGGTGGTACCTGCTATTACAGCAGTGCACACTGCTGTGGTGGTACCTGCTATGATTACAGCAGTGGATATTGACTGTGGTGGTACCTGATATGATAACAGCAGTGCATACTGATTGTGGTTGTACCCACTATGATTACAGCAGTGCATACTGACTGTGGTGGTACCTGCTATAACTACAGCAGTGCATACTGACTGTGTTGGTTCCTGCTTTCACTACAGCAGTGCATACTGACTGTGGTGGTACCTGCTATGACTACAGCAGTGGAAACTGCTGTGGTGGTACCTGCTATGATTACAGCAGTGCATACTGACTGTGGTGGTACCTGCTTTGACTACAGCAGTGTATACTGCTGTGGTGGTACCTGCTATTACAGCAGTGCAAACTGCTGTGGTGGTACCTGCTTTGACTACAGCAGTGGAAACTTCTGTGGTGGTACCTGCTATGATTACAGCAGTGCATACTGATTGTGGTGGTACCTGCTATAACTACAGAAGAGCATACTGACTGTGGTGGTTCCTGCTTTCACTACAGTAGTGCATACTCACTGTGGTGGTACCTGCTATGACTACAGCAGTGGAAACTGCAGTGGTGGTACCTGCCATGATTACAGCAGTGAATACGGACTGTGGTGGTACCTGCTTTGATTACAGCAGTGTATACTGCTGTGGTGGTACCTGCTATTACAGCAGTGCAAACTGCTGTGGTGGTACCTGCTATGATTACAGCAGTGCATAGTAACTGTGGTGGTACCTACTATGATTACAGCAGTGCATACTGACTGTGGTGGTAACCTGATATGATAACAGCAGTGCATACTGACTGTGGTGGTACCTGCTATGGCTAAAGCATTACATAATGACAGCGGTGGTATCCTGCTATGACTACAGTATTGCATGCTGACTGTGGTGGTATCCTGCTGTTACTACAGCAGTGCATGCTGATTGTGGTAGTATCCTGCTATTACTACAGCATAGTATGCTGACCGTGGTGGTATCCTACTTTGACTACAGCAGTGCATGCTGACTGTGGTGGAATTCTGCTATGACTATAGCATTGCATGCTGAATATGGTGGTATCCTGCTTTGACTACAGCAGTGAATGCTGACTGTGGTGGTATCCTGTTATGACTAAGGCGTTGCGTGCTGTCTGGTGGTATCCTGCTATGACTACAGCATTGCATGCTGACAGTGGTGGTATCCTGCTTTCACTAGAGCATTGCATGCTGACTGTGGTGATATCCTGCTATGACTATAGCATTGCATGCTGACTGTGGTGGTATCCTGCTATGATTACAGCAGTGCATATTGTGGTGGTTCCTGCTTTCACCACAGCAGTGCATACTGACTGTGGTGGTACCTGCTATGACTGCAGCAGTGCATACTGACTGTGGTGGTACCTGCTATGACTACAGCGGTGGAAACTTCTGTGATGGTACCTGCTATGATTATAGCAGTGGAAACTGCTGTGGTGGTACTTGCTATGATTACAGCAGTGCATACTGCTGTGGTGGTACCTGCTATGATTACAGCAGTGTATACTGCTGTGGTGGTACCTGCTATTACAGCATTGCAAGCTGCTGTGGTGGTACCTGCTATGATTACAGCAGTGGATACTGACTGTGGTGGTACCTGCTATGATTACAGCAGTGCATACTGACTGTGGTGGTACCTGCTTTGATTACAGCAGTGGAAACTTCTGTGGTGGTACCTGCTGTGATTACAGCAGTGCATACTGATTATGGTGGTACCTGCTATAACTACAGCAGAGCATACTGACTGTTGTGGTTCCTGCTTTCACTACAGTAGTGCATACTAACTGTGGTGGTACCTGCTATGACTATAGCAGTGTGTACTGCTGTGGTGGTACCTGCTATTACAGCAGTTCAAACTGCTATGGTGGAACCTGCTATGATTACAGCAGTGGATACTGACTGTGGTGGTACCTACTATGATTACAGCAGTGCATAATGATTGTGGTGGTATCCTGCTATGACTACAGCATTGCATGCTGACTGTGGTGGTATTCTGCTATGACTATAGCATTGCATGCTGAATATGGTGGTATCCTGCTATAATTACAGCAGTGCATGTTGACTGTGGTGGTATTCTGCTATGACTACAGCACTTCATGATGACTGTATTGGTATCCTGCTATGACTACAGCAGTGCATGATGACTGTGGTGGTATTCTGCTATGACTATAGCATTGCATGCTGAATATGGTGGTATCCTGCTATGATTACAGCAGTGCATACTGACTGTGGTGGTATCCTGTTATGACTAAGGCATTGCTTGCTGTCTGGTCGTATCCTGCTATGACTACAGCATTGCATGCTGACTGTGGTGGTATTCTGCTATGACTACAGCATTGCATGCTGACCGTGTTGTTATCCTAATTACACTACAGCATTGCATGCTGACTGTGGTGGTAACCTGCTATGACTAAAGCATTGCATGCTGACTGTGGTGGCATCCTGCTATCACTACAGCAGTGCATACTGACAGTGGTGGTATCCTGCTATGACTACAGCATTGCATGCTGACTGCGGTCCTGCTATGACTACAGCATTGCATGCTGGCCAAGGTGTTATCCTTCTATGACTACAGCAGTGCATGCTGACTGTGGTGGTATCCTGCTATGACTACAGCACTTCATGATGACTGTATTGGTATCCTGCTATGACTACAGCATTGCATGCTGACTGTGGTGGTATTCTGCTATGACTTCAGCGTTGCATGCTGACTGTGGTGGTCTCCTGCTATGACTACAGCATTGCATGCTGAATGTTGTAGTGTCCTGATATGATTACAGCAGTGCATACTGACTGTGGTGGTATTCTGCTATTACTACAGCATTTCATGCTTACCGTGGTGGTATCATGATTTCACTACAGCATTGCATGTTGACTGTGGTGGTATCCTGCTATGACTACAGCATTGCATGATGACTGTGGTGGTATTTTGCTATTTCTACAGCATTGCATGCTGACTGTGGTGTTATCCTGCTATGACTAAAGCATTGCATGCTGACTGTGGTGGCATCCTGCTATCACTACAGCAGTGCATACTGACAGTGGTGGTATCCTGCTATGACTACAGCATTGCATGCTGACTGCGGTCGTGCTATGACTACAGCATTGCATGCTGACCATGGTGGTATCCTTATATGATTACAGCAGTGCATGCTGACTGTCGTGGTATCCTGCAATGACTACAGCAGTGCATGCTGACTGTGGTGGTATCCTGCTATGGCTACAGCATTGCATGCTGACTGTGTTGGTATCCTGCTTTGACTACAGCATTGCATGCTGAATGTGGTGGTATCCTGCTATGACTACAGCATTGTATGCTGACTGTGGAGGTATCCTGTTATGATACAGCATTGCATGCTGACTGTGGTGGTATCCTGCTATGACTACAGCATTGCATGTTGACTGTGGTGGTATCCTGCTATGACTAGAGCATTTCATGATGACTGTATTGGTATCCTGCTATGACTACAGCATTGCATGCTGAATTTGGTGGTATTCTGCTATGACTTCAGCGTTGCATGCTGAATATGGTGGTATCCTGTCATGTCTACAGCAGTGCATATTGACTGTGGTGGTTTCATGCTATGACTACAGCATTGCATACTGACTCTGGTCCTGATATGACTACAGCATTGCATGCTGACCATGGTGGTATCCTGCTATGAGTACAGCAGTACATGCTGACTGTGGTGGTATCCTGATATGACTACAGCATTGCATGCTGACTGTGGTGGTATCCTGATATGACTACAGCAGTGCATGCTGAATGTGGTGGTATGCTGCTATGACTACAGCAGTGCATGCTGACTGTGGGTTGTATCCTGCTATGACTACAGCAGTACATGCTGAATGTGGTGGTATCCTGCTATGACTACAGCAGTGCATGCTGACTGTGGTGGTATTCTGCTATGACTACAGCATTGCATGATGACTGTGGTGGTATCCTGCAATGACTACAGCATTGCATGCTGACTGTGGAGGTATCCTGCTATGATACAGCATTGCATGCTGACTGTGGTGGTATCCTGCTATGACTACAGCATTGCATGTTGACTGTGGTGGTATCCTGCTATGACTAGAGCATTTCATGATGACTGTATTGGTATCCTGCTATGACTACAGCATTGCATGCTGACTTTGGTGGTATTCTGCTATGACTTCAGCGTTGAATGCTGAATATGGTGGTATCCTGTCATGTCTACAGCAGTGCATATTGACTGTGGTGGTTTCATGCTATGACTACAGCATTGCATACTGACTCTGGTCTTGATATGACTACAGCATTGCATGCTGACCATGGTGGTATCCTGCTATGACTACAGCAGTACATGCTGACTGTGGTGGTATCCTGATATGACTACAGCATTGCATGCTGACTGTGGTGGTATCCTGATATGACTACAGCAGTGCATGCTGAATGTGGTGGTATGCTGCTATGACTACAGCAGTGCATGCTGACTGTGGGTTGTATCCTGCTATGACTACAGCAGTACATGCTGAATGTGGTGGTATCCTGCTATGACTACAGCAGTGCATGCTGACTGTGGTGGTATTCTGCTATGACTACAGCATTGCATGATGACTGTGGTGGTATCCTGCAATGACTACAGCATTGCATGCTGACTGTGGAGGTATCCTGCTATGATACAGCATTGCATACTGACTGTGGTGGTATCCTGCTATGACTACAGCATTGCATGTTGACTGTGGTGGTATCCTGCTATGACTACAGCATTGCATGATTACTGTGTTGGTATCGTGCTATGACTGCAGCATTGCATACTGACTGTGGAGGTATTCTGCTATGACTACAGCATTGCATGCTGAATGTGGTGGTATCCTGCTATGATTACAGCAGTGCATACTGTCTGTGGTGGTATCCTTATATGACTACAGCATTTCATGCTGACTGTGGTGGTATCCTGCTATGACTACAGCATTGCATGCTGACTGTGGTGGCATCCTGCTATCACTACAGCAGTGCATACTGACAGTGGTGGTATCCGGCTATGACTACAGCATTGCATGCTGAATGTGGTGGTATCCTGCTATGACTACTTCATTGCATGCTGACTGTGGTGGTACCCTGCTATGACTACAGCTTTGCATGCTGACTGTGGTGGTATCCTGCTAAGACTACAGCATTGCATGCTGACTCTAGTGGTTTCCTGCTATGAATACAGCAGTGCATACTGTGGTGGTATCCTGCTATGACTACATCATTGCATACTGACTGTGGTGGTGTGCTGCTATCACTACAGCATTGCATCCTGACTGTGGTGGTATCATGCTATGACTACAGCATGGCATGCTGACTGTCGTGGTATCCTGCTATGACTACAGCATTGCATGCTGACTGTGTTGGTATTCTGCTATGACTACAGCATTGCATGCTGACTGTGTCCTGCTATGACTACAGCATTGCATGATGTCCTTGGTGGTATACTGCTATGACTACAGCAGTGCATGCTGACTGTGGTGGTATCCTGATATGACTACAGCATTGCATACTGACTGTGGTCCTGCTATGACTACAGCATTGCATGCTGACCATGGTGGTATCCTGCTATTACTACAGCAGTGCATGCTGACTGTGGTGGTATCCTGATATGACTACAGCATTGCATACTGACTGTGGTCCTGCTATGACTACAGCATTGCATGCTGACTATGGTGTTATCCTGATATGACTACAGCAGTGCATGCTGAATGTGGTGGTATCCTGTTATGACTACAGAAGTGCTTGCTGAATGCGGTGGTATCCTGCTATCACTACATCATTGCATGCTGACTGTGGTGGTATCCTGATATGACTACAGCAGTGCATGGTGAATGTGGTGGTATCCTGCTATGACTACAGCATTGCATGCTGACTGTGGTGGTATCCTGCTATGACTACAGCATTGCATGCTGACTGTGGAGGTATTCTGCTATGACTATAGCATTGCATGCTGAATATGGTGGTATCCTGCTATGATTACAGCAGTGCATACTGACTGTGGTGGTATCCTGTTATGACTAAGGCATTGCTTGCTGTCTGGTCGTATCCTGCTATGACTACAGCATTGCATGCTGACTGTGGTGGTATTCTGCTATGACTACAGCATTGCATGCTGACCGTGTTGTTATCCTAATTACACTACAGCATTGCATGCTGACTGTGGTGGTAACCTGCTATGACTAAAGCATTGCATGCTGACTGTGGTGGCATCCTGCTATCACTACAGCAGTGCATACTGACAGTGGTGGTATCCTGCTATGACTACAGCATTGCATGCTGACTGCGGTCCTGCTATGACTACAGCATTGCATGCTGGCCATGGTGTTATCCTTCTATGACTACAGCAGTGCATGCTGACTGTGGTGGTATCCTGCTATGACTACAGCACTTCATGATGACTGTATTGGTATCCTGCTATGACTACAGCATTGCATGCTGACTGTGGTGGTATTCTGCTATGACTTCAGCGTTGCATGCTGACTGTGGTGGTCTCCTGCTATGACTACAGCATTGCATGCTGAATGTGGTGGTGTCCTGCTATGATTACAGCAGTGCATACTGACTGTGGTGGTATTCTGCTATTACTACAGCATTGCATGTTGACTGTGGTGGTATCCTGCTATGACTACAGCATTGCATGATGACTATGGTGGTATTTTGCTATTTCTACAGCATTGCATGCTGACTGTGGTGTTATCCTGCTATGACTAAAGCATTGCATGCTGACTGTGGTGGCATCCTGCTATCATTACAGCAGTGCATACTGACAGTGGTGGTATCCTGCTATGACTACAGCATTGCATGCTGACTGCGGTCGTGCTATGACTACAGCATTGCATGCTGACCATGGTGGTATCCTTATATGATTACAGCAGTGCATGCTGACTGTCGTGGTATCCTGCAATGACTACAGCAGTGCATGCTGACTGTGGTGGTATCCTGCTATGGCTACAGCATTGCATGCTGACTGTGTTGGTATCCTGCTTTGACTACAGCATTGCATGCTGAATGTGGTGGTATCCTGCTATGACTACAGCATTGCATGCTGACTGTGGAGGTATCCTGTTATGATACAGCATTGCATGCTGACTGTGGTGGTATCCTTCTATGACTACAGCATTGCATGTTGACTGTGGTGGTATCCTGCTATGACTAGAGCATTTCATGATGACTGTATTGGTATCCTGCTATGACTACAGCATTGCATGCTGACTTTGGTGGTATTCTGCTATGACTTCAGCGTTGTATGCTGAATATGGTGGTATCCTGTCATGTCTACGGCAGTGTATATTGACTGTGGTGGTTTCATGCTATGACTACAGCATTGCATACTGACTCTGGTCCTGATATGACTACTGCATTGCATGCTGACCATGGTGGTATCCTGCTATGACTACAGCAGTACATGCTGACTGTGGTGGTATCCTGATATGACTACAGCATTGCATGCTGACTGTGGTGGTATCCTGATATGACTACAGCAGTGCATGCTGAATGTGGTGGTATGCTGCTATGACTACAGCAGTGCATGCTGACTGTGGGTTGTATCCTGCTATGACTACAGCAGTACATGCTGAATGTGGTGGTATTCTGCTATGACTACAGCATTGCATGATGACTGTGGTGGTATCCTGCAATGACTACAGCATTGCATGCTGACTGTGGAGGTATCCTGCTATGATACAGCATTGCATGCTGACTGTGGTGGTATCCTGCTATGACTACAGCATTGCATGTTGACTGTGGTGGTATCCTGCTATGACTAGAGCAATTCATGATGACTGTATTGGTATCATGCTATGACTACAGCATTGCATGCTGACTTTGGTGGTATTCTGCTATGACTTCAGGGTTGCATGCTGAATATGGTGGTATCCTGTCATGTCTACAGCAGTGCATATTGACTGTGGTGGTTTCATGCTATGACTACAGCAGTACATGCTGACTGTGGTGGTATCCTGATATGACTACAGCATTGCATGCTGACTGTGGTGGTATCCTGATATGACTACAGCATTGCATGCTGACTGTGGAGGTATCCTGTTATGATACAGCATTGCATGCTGACTGTGGTGGTATCCTTCTATGACTACAGCATTGCATGTTGACTGTGGTGGTATCCTGCTATGACTAGAGCATTTCATGATGACTGTATTGGTATCCTGCTATGACTACAGCATTGCATGCTGACTTTGGTGGTATTCTGCTATGACTTCAGCGTTGTATGCTGAATATGGTGGTATCCTGTCATGTCTACGGCAGTGTATATTGACTGTGGTGGTTTCATGCTATGACTACAGCATTGCATACTGACTCTGGTCCTGATATGACTACTGCATTGCATGCTGACCATGGTGGTATCCTGCTATGACTACAGCAGTACATGCTGACTGTGGTGGTATCCTGATATGACTACAGCATTGCATGCTGACTGTGGTGGTATCCTGATATGACTACAGCAGTGCATGCTGAATGTGGTGGTATGCTGCTATGACTACAGCAGTGCATGCTGACTGTGGGTTGTATCCTGCTATGACTACAGCAGTACATGCTGAATGTGGTGGTATTCTGCTATGACTACAGCATTGCATGATGACTGTGGTGGTATCCTGCAATGACTACAGCATTGCATGCTGACTGTGGAGGTATCCTGCTATGATACAGCATTGCATGCTGACTGTGGTGGTATCCTGCTATGACTACAGCATTGCATGTTGACTGTGGTGGTATCCTGCTATGACTAGAGCAATTCATGATGACTGTATTGGTATCATGCTATGACTACAGCATTGCATGCTGACTTTGGTGGTATTCTGCTATGACTTCAGGGTTGCATGCTGAATATGGTGGTATCCTGTCATGTCTACAGCAGTGCATATTGACTGTGGTGGTTTCATGCTATGACTACAGCAGTACATGCTGACTGTGGTGGTATCCTGATATGACTACAGCATTGCATGCTGACTGTGGTGGTATCCTGATATGACTACAGCAGTGCATGCTGAATGTGGTGGTATGCTGCTATGACTACAGCAGTGCATGCTGACTGTTGGTTGTATCCTGCTATGACTACAGCAGTACATGCTGAATGTGGTGGTATCCTGCTATGACTACAGCAGTGCATGCTGACTGTGGTGGTATTCTGCTATGCCTACAGCATTGCATGCTGACCATGGTGGTATCCTGCTATGACTACAGCAGTACATGCTGACTGTGGTGGTATCCTGATATGACTACAGCATTGCATGCTGGGCATGGTGTTATCCTTCTATGACTACAGCAGTGCATGCTGACTGTGTTGGTATTCTGCTATGACTACAGCAGTGCATGGTAAATGTGGTGGTATCCTGTTATGCCTACAGCATTGCATGCTGACTGTGGTGGTATCCTGCTATGACTACAGCATTGCATGCTGACTGTGGATGTATCCTGCTATGATACAGCATTGCATGCTGACTGTGGTGGTATCCTGCTATGACTACAGCATTGCATGTTGACTGTATTGGTATCCTGCTATGACTACATCATTGCATGCTGACTGTGGTGGTATTCTGCTATGACTTCAGCGTTGCATGCTGACTGTGGTGGTCTCCTGCTATGACTACAGCATTGCATGCTGAATGTGGTGGTATCCTGATATGATTACAGCAGTGCATACTGACTGTGGTGGTATCCTGCTATGACTACTGCAGTGCATGCTGACCATGGTGGTATCCTGCTATGACTACTGCATTGCATGCTGACTGTGGTGGTATTTTTCTATTACTACAGCATTGCATGCTGACTGTGGTGGTATACTGCTATGACTACAGCATTGCATGCTGAATGTGGTGGTATCCTGCTATGACTACTGCAGTGCATGCTGACCATGGTGGTATCCTGCTATGACTACAGCATTGCATGCTGACTGTGGTGGTATCCTGCTATGACTACAGCTTTGCATGCTGACTGTGGTGGTATCCTGCTAAGACTACAGCATTGCATGCTGACTCTAGTGGTTTCCTGCTATGAATACAGCAGTGCATACTGTGGTGGTATCCTGCTATGACTACATCATCGCATACTGACTGTGGTGGTATGCTGCTATCACTACAGCATTGCATCCTGACTGTGGTGGTATCATGCTATGACTACAGCATGGCATGCTGACTGTCGTGGCATCCTGCTATGACTACAGCATTGCATGCTGACTGTGTTGGTATTCTGCTATGACTACAGCATTGCATACTGACTGTGGTCCTGCTATGACTACAGCATTGCATGCTGACCATGGTGGTATCCTGCTATGACTACAGCAGTGCATGCTGACTATGGTGGTATCCTGATATGACTACAGCATTGCATACTGACTGTGGTCCTGCTATGACTACAGCATTGCATGCTGACCATGGTGGTATCCTGCTATGACTACAGCAGTGCATGCTGACTGTGGTGGTATCCTGATATGACTACAGCATTGCATACTGACTGTTGTCCTGCTATGACTACAGCATTGCATGCTGACCATGGTGGTATCCTGCTATGACTACAGCAGTGCACGCTGACTGTGGTGCTATCCTGCTATGACTACAGCAGTGCATGCTGACTGTGGTGGTATCCTGCTATGATACAGCATTGCATGCTGACTGTGGTGGTATCCTGCTATGACTACAGCATTGCATGTTGACTGTGGTGGTATCCTGCTATGACTACAGCATTGCATGATGACTGTGTTGGTATCGTGCTATGACTACAGCATTGCATACTGACTGTGGAGGTATCCTGCTATGACTACAGCATTGCATGCGGACTGTGGTGGTATTCTGCTATGATTACAGCAGTGCATACTGACTGTGGTGGTATCCTTATATGACTACAGCATTTCATGCTGACTGTGGTGGTTTCCTTCTATGACTACAGCATTGCATGCTTACTGTGGTGGCATCCTGCTATCACTACAGCAGTGCATACTGACAGTGGTGGTATCCTACTATGACTACAGCATTGCATGCTGACTGCGGTCCTGCTATGACTACAGCATTGCATGCTGACCATGGTGGTATCTTTCTATGACTACAGCAGTGCATGCTGACTGTGGTGGTATCCTGCTATGACTACAGCAGTGCATGCTGAATGTGGTGGTATCCTGATATGATTACAGCAGTGCATACTGACTGTGGTGGTATCCTGCTATGACTACAGCATTGCATGTTGACTGTGGTGGTATCCTGCTATGACTACAGCACTTCATGATGACTGTATTGGTATCCTGCTATGACTACAGCATTGCATTCTGACTGTGGTGGTATTCTGCTATGACTTCAGCGTTGCATTCTGACTGTGGTGGTCTCCTGCTATGACTACAGCATTGCATGCTGAATGTGGTGGTATCCTGATATGATTACAGCAGTGCATAATGACTGTGTTGGTATCCTTATATGACTACAGCATTGCATGCTTACCGTGGTGGTATCCTGATTTCACTACAGCATTGCATGCTGACTGTGGTGGTATCCTGTCATGACTACATCAGTGCATATTGACTGTGGTGGTTTCATGCTATGATTACCGCAGTGCATACTGACTGTGGTGGTATCCTGCTATGACTACAGCATTGCATGCTGACCATGGTGGTATCCTGCTATGACTACAGCAGTGCATGCTGACTGTGGTGGTATCCTGGTACGCCTACAGCATTGCATTCTGACTGTCGTGGTATTCTGCTATGACTTCAGCGTTGCATTCTGACTGTGGTGGTCTCCTGCTATGACTACAGCATTGCATGCTGAATGTGGTGGTATCCTGATATGATTACAGCAGTGCATAATGACTGTGGTGGTATCCTTATATGACTACAGCATTGCATGCTTACCGTGGTGGTATCCTGATTTCACTACAGCATTGCATGCTGACTTTGGTGGTATCCTGTCATGACTACAGCAGTGCATATTGACTGTGGTGGTTTCATGCTATGACTCCAGCATTGCATACTGATTGTGGTCCTGCTATGACTACAGCATTGCATGCTGACCATGGTGGTATCCTGCTATGACTACAGCAGTGCATGCTGACTGTGGTGGTATCCTGCTATGACTACAGCATTGCATGCTGACTGTGGTGGTATCCTGATATGACTACAGCAGTGCATGCTGACTGTGGTGGTATCGTGCTATAGCTACAGCATTGCATGCTGACTGTGGTGGTATCCTGCTATGACTACAGAATTGCATGCTGACTGTGGAGGTATCCTGCTATGATACAGCATTGCATGCTGACTGTGGTGGTATCCTGCTATGACTACAGAATTGCATGATGACTGTGGTGGTATCCTGCTATGACTACCGCATTGCATACTGACTGTGGTCCTGCTATGACTACAGCATTGCATGCTGACCATGGTGGTATCCTGCTATGACTACAGCAGTGCATGCTGACAATGGGGGGTATCTTGCTATGACTACAGCAGTGCATGCTGAATGTGGTGGTATCCTCCTATGACTACAGCAGTGCATGCTGACTGTGGTGGTATTCTGCTATGACTACAGCATTGCATGATGACTGTGGTGGTATCCTGCTATGATTACAGCATTGCATGCTGACCTAGTTGGTATTCTGCTATGACTACAGCATTGCATGCTTATCGTGGTGGTATCCTGCTATGACTACAGCATTGCATGCTGACTGTGGAGGTATCCTGTTATTATACAGCTTTGCATGCTGACTGTGGTGGTATCCTGCTATGACTACAGCATTGCATGTTGACTGTGGTGGTATTCTGCTATGACTACAGCATTGCATGATGACTGTGGTGGTATCCTGCAATGACTACAGCATTGCATGCTGACTGTGGAGGTATCCTGCTATGATACAGCATTGCATACTGACTGTGGTGGTATCCTGCTATTGCTACAACATTGCATGATTACTGTGTTGGTATCGTGCTATGACTGCAGCATTGCATACTGACTGTGGAGGTATCCTGCTATGACTACCGCATTGCATTCTGACTGTGGTGGTCTCCTGCTATGACTACAGCATTGCATGCTGAATGTGGTGGTATCCTGATATGATTACAGCAGTGCATAATGACTGTGTTGGTATCCTTATATGACTACAGCATTGCATGCTTACCGTGGTGGTATCCTGATTTCACTACAGCATTGCATGCTGACTGTGGTGGTATCCTGTCATGACTACATCAGTGCATATTGACTGTGGTGGTTTCATGCTATGATTACCGCAGTGCATACTGACTGTGGTGGTATACTGCTATGACTACAGCATTGCATGCTGACCATGGTGGTATCCTGCTATGACTACAGCAGTGCATGCTGACTGTGGTGGTATCCTGGTACGCCTACAGCATTGCATTCTGACTGTCGTGGTATTCTGCTATGACTTCAGCGTTGCATTCTGACTGTGGTGGTCTCCTGCTAAGACTACAGCATTGCATGCTGAATGTGGTGGTATCCTGATATGATTACAGCAGTGCATAATGACTGTGGTGGTATCCTTATATGACTACAGCATTGCATACTTACCGTGGTGGTATCCTGATTTCACTACAGCATTGCATGCTGACTTTGGTGGTATCCTGTCATGACTACAGCAGTGCATATTGACTGTGGTGGTTTCATGCTATGACTCCAGCATTGCATACTGACTGTGGTCCTGCTATGACTACAGCATTGCATGCTGACCATGGTGGTATCCTGCTATGACTACAGCAGTGCATGCTGACTGTGGTGGTATCCTGCTATGACTACAGCATTGCATGCTGACTGTGGTGGTATCCTGATATGACTACAGCAGTGCATGCTGACTGTGGTGGTATCGTGCTATAGCTACAGCATTGCATGCTGACTGTGGTGGTATCCTGCTATGACTACAGAATTGCATGCTGACTGTGGAGGTATCCTGCTATGATACAGCATTGCATGCTGACTGTGGTGGTATCCTGCTATGACTACAGAATTGCATGATGACTGTGGTGGTATCCTGCTATGACTACAGCATTGCATACTGACTGTGGTCCTGCTATGACTACAGCATTGCATGCTGACCATGGTGGTATCCTGCTATGACTACAGCAGTGCATGCTGACAATGGGGGGTATCCTGCTATGACTACAGCAGTGCATGCTGAATGTGGTGGTATCCTCCTATGACTACAGCAGTGCATGCTGACTGTGGTGGTATTCTGCTATGACTACAGCATTGCATGATGACTGTGGTGGTATCCTGCTATGATTACAGCATTGCATGCTGACCTAGTTGGTATTCTGCTATGACTACAGCATTGCATGCTTATCGTGGTGGTATCCTGCTATGACTACAGCATTGCATGCTGACTGTGGAGGTATCCTGTTATTATACAGCTTTGCATGCTGACTGTGGTGGTATCCTGCTATGACTACAGCATTGCATGTTGACTGTGGTGGTATTCTGCTATGACTACAGCATTGCATGATGACTGTGGTGGTATTTTGCTATTACTACAGCATTGCATGCTGACTGTGGTCCTGCTATGACTACAGCATTGCATGATGACCTTGGTGGTATCCTGCTATGACTACAGCAGTGCATGCTGACTGTGGTGGTATCCTGATATGACTACAGCATTGCATACTGACTGTGGTCCTGCTATGACTACAGCATTGCATGCTGACCATGGTGGTATCCTGCTATGACTACAGCAGTGCATGCTGACTGTGGTGGTATCCTGATATGACTACAGCATTGCATACTGAATGTGGTGGTATCCTGCTATGACTACAGCATTGCATGTTGACTGTGGTGGTATCCTGCTATGACTACAGCACTTCATGATGACTGTATTGGTATCCTGCTTTGACTACAGCATTGCATGCTGACTGTGGTGGTATTCTGCTATGACTTCAGCGTTGCATTCTGACTGTGGTGGTCTCCTGCTATGACTACAGCATTGCATGCTGAATGTGGTTGTATCCTGATATGATTACAGCAGTGCATAATGACTGTGGTGGTATCCTTATATGACTACAGCATTGCATGCTTACCGTGGTGGTATCCTGATTTCACTACAGCATTGCATGCTGACTGTGGTGGTATCCTGTCATGACTACAGCAGTGCATATTGACTGTGGTGGTTTCATGCTATGACTCCAGCATTGCATACTGACTGTGGTCCTGCTATGACTACAGCATTGCATGCTGACCATGGTGGTATCCTGCTATGACTACGGCAGTGCATGCTGACTGTGGTGGTATCCTGCTATGACTACAGCATTGCATGCTGACTGTGATGGTATCCTGATATGACTACAGCAGTGCATGCTGACTGTGGTGGTATCCTGCTATGACTACAGCCGTGCATGCTGACTGTGGTGGTATTCTGCTATGACTACAGCATTGCATGATGACTGTGGTGGTATCCTGCAATGACTACAGCATTGCATGCTGACTGTGGAGGTATCCTGCTATGATACAGCATTGCATACTGACTGTGGTGGTATCCTGCTATTGCTACAGCATTGCATGATTACTGTGTTGGTATCGTGCTATGACTGCAGCATTGCATACTGACTGTGGAGGTATCCTGCTATGACTACCGCATTGCATGCTGACTGTGGTGGTATTCTGCTATGACTACAGCATTGCATGCTGAATGTGGTGGTATCCTGCTATGATTACAGCAGTGCATACTGACTGTGGTGGTATCCTTATATGACTACAGCATTTCATGCTGACTGTGGTGGTATCCTGCTATGATTACAGCATTGCATGCTGACTGTGGTGGCATCCTGCTATCACTACAGCAATGCATACTGACAGTGGTGGTATCCTTCTATGACTACAGCAGTGCATGCTGACTGTTCTGGTATCCTGCTATGACTACAGCAGTGCATGCTGGCTGTTGTGGTTTCCTGCTATGCCTACAGCATTGCATGCTGACTGTGGTGGTATCCTGCTATGACTACAGTATTGCATGCTGACTGTGGAGGTATCCTGCTATGATACAGCATTGCATGCTGACTGTGGTGGTATCCTGCTATGACTACAGCATTGCATGTTGACTGTGGTGGTATTATGCTAAGACTACAGCACTTCATGATGACTGTATTGGTATCCTGATATGACTACAGCATTGCGTGCTGACTGTGGTGGTATTCTGCTATGACTTCAGCGTTGCATGCTGACTGTGGTGGTCTCCTGCTATGACTACAGCATTGCATGCTGAATGTGGTGGTATCCTGATATGATTACAGCAGTGCATACTGACTGTGGTGGTATCCTGCTATGACTACAGCATTGCATGCTGACTGTGATGGTATCCTGATATGACTACAGCAGTGCATGCTGACTGTGGTGGTATCCTGCTATGGCTACAGCATTGCATGCTGACTGTGGTGGTATCCTGCTATGACTACAGCATTGCATGCTGACTGTGGTCCTGCTATGACTACAGCATTGCATGATGACCTTGGTGGTATCCTGCTATGACTACAGCAGTGCATGCTGACTGTGGTGGTATCCTGATATGACTGCAGCATTGCATACTGACTGTGGTCCTGCTATGACTACAGCATTGCATGCTGACCATGGTGGTATCCTGCTATGACTACAGCAGTGCATGCTGACTGTGGTGGTATCCTGATATGACTACAGCATTGCATACTGAATGTGGTGGTATCCTGCTATGACTACAGCATTGCATGTTGACTGTGGTGGTATCCTGCTATGACTACAGCACTTCATGATGACTGTATTGGTATCCTGCTTTGACTACAGCATTGCATGCTGACTGTGGTGGTATTCTGCTATGACTTCAGCGTTGCATTCTGACTGTGGTGGTCTCCTGCTATGACTACAGCATTGCATGCTGAATGTGTTTGTATCCTGATATGATTACAGCAGTGCATAATGACTGTGGTGGTATCCTTATATGACTACAGCATTGCATGCTTACCGTGGTGGTATCCTGATTTCACTACAGCATTGCATGCTGACTGTGGTGGTATCCTGTCATGACTACAGCAGTGCATATTGACTGTGGTGGTTTCATGCTATGACTCCAGCATTGCATACTGACTGTGGTCCTGCTATGACTACAGCATTGCATGCTGACCATGGTGGTATCCTGCTATGACTACGGCAGTGCATGCTGACTGTGGTGGTATCCTGCTATGACTACAGCATTGCATGCTGACTGTGATGGTATCCTGATATGACTACAGCAGTGCATGCTGACTGTGGTGGTATCCTGCTATGGCTACAGCATTGCATGCTGACTGTGGTGGTATCCTGCTATGACTACAGCATTGCATGCTGACTGTGGAGGTATCCTGATATGATTACAGCAGTGCATAATGACTGTGGTGGTATCCTTATATGACTACAGCATTGCATGCTTACCGTGGTGGTATCCTGATTTCACTACAGCATTGCATGCTGACTGTGGTGGTATCCTGTCATGACTACAGCAGTGCATATTGACTGTGGTGGTTTCATGCTATGACTCCAGCATTGCATACTGACTGTGGTCCTGCTATGACTACAGCATTGCATGCTGACCATGGTGGTATCCTGCTATGACTACAGCAGTGCATGCTGATTGTGGTGGTATCCTGCTATGACTACAGCATTGCATGCTGACTGTGGTGGTATCCTGATATGACTACAGCAGTGCATGCTGACTGTGGTGGTATCCTGCTATGGCTACAGCATTGCATGCTGACTGTGGTGGTATCCTGCTATGACTACAGCATTGCATGCTGACTGTGGAGGTATCCTGCTATGATGCAGCATTGCATGCTGACTGTGGTGGTATCCTGCTATGACTACAGCATTGCATGATGACTGTGGTGGTATCCTGCTATGACTACAGCATTGCATACTGACTGTGGTCCTGCTATGACTACAGCATTGCATGCTGACCATGGTGGTATCCTGCTATGACTACAGCAGTGCATGCTGACTGTGTGGGATATCCTGCTATGACTACAGCAGTACATGCTGAATGTGGTGGTATCCTGCTATGACTACAGCATTGAATGATGACTGTGGTGGTATCCTGCTATGACTACAGCATTGCATGCTGACTGTGGTGGTATCCTGCTATGACTACAGCATTGCATGCTGACCTTGGTGGTATTCTGCTATGACTACAGCATTGCATGCTTATCGTGGTGGTATCCTGATTTCAATACAGCATTGCATGTTTACCGTGGTGGTATCCTGCTATGAATACAGCAGTGCATACTGACTGTGGTGGTATCCTGCTATGAATACAGCAGTGCATACTGACTGTGGTGGTATCATGCTATGACTACATCATTGCATACTGACTGTGGTGTTATCCTGCTATGACTACAGCATTGCATGCTGACCATGGTGGTATCCTGCTATGACTACAGCAGTGCACGCTGACCATGGTGGTATCCTGCTTTGACTACAGCAGTACATGCTGACTGTGTTGGTATCCTGCTTTCAATACAGCATTGCATGCTGACTGTGGTGGTATTCTGCTATGACTACAGCATTGCATGCTGAATGTGGTGGTATCCTGATAACACTACAGCATTGCATGCTGACTGTGGTGGCATCCTGCTATCACTACAGCAGTGTATGCTGACTGTGGTGGTATCCTACTATGACTACAGCATTGCATGCTGACTGCGGTCCTGCTATGACTACAGCATTGCATGCTGACTTTGGTGATATCCTGCTATGTCTACTCATTGCATGCTGACTGTGGTGGTATCCTGCTTTCACTACAGAATTGCATGCTGACTTTGGTGGTATCCTGCTATGAGTACAGCATTGCATGATGAATGTGGTCATATCCAGCTATGATTACAGCAGTGCATACTGACTGTGGTAGTATCCTTCTTTGACTAAAGCATTGCATGCTGACTCTGGTGGTATCCTGCTATAACTACAGCATTGCATGCTGAATGTGGTGGGATTCTGCAATGAATACAGCATTGCATGCTGACCATGGTGGTATTCTGATTACACTACAGCATTGCATTCTGACTGTGGTGGTATCTTGCTATGACTACAGCAGTGCATGCTGAATGTGGTGGTATCCTGCTATAACTACAGCAGTGCATCCTGTCTGTGGTGGTATCCAGCTATGACTACAGCATTGCATGTGACTGTGTTGGTATTCTGCTATGACTACAGCATTGAATGCTGAGCGTGGTGGTATCCTGATGTCACTACACCATTGCATGCTGACTGTGTTGGTAACCTGCTATGACTAAAGAATTGCATGCTGACCATGGTGGTATGCTGCTATGACTACAGCATAGTGTGCTGACTGTGATGGTTTCCTGCTATGACTACACCATTGCATGCTGACTGTGGTGGTACCCTGCTATGACTAAAGAATTGCATGTTGACCATGGTGGTTTCCTGCTATGACTACAGCATATCATGCTGACTGTGATAATATCCTGCTATGACTACAGCAGTGCATGCTGACTGTGGTGGTATCCTGATATGACTACCGCAGTACATGCTGACTGTGGTGGTATCCTGTTTTCGCTACAGCATTGCATGCTGACTGTGGTGGTATCCTGCTATGACTACATTATTGCATACTGACTGTGGTGGTATCATGCTATGAATACAGCATTGCATGCTGATCTTGATGGTATCCTGCTATGACTACAGCATTGCATGCTGACTGTGGTGGTATCCTGCTATGAGTACAGCATTGCATGCTTATCGTGGTGGTATCCTGATATCACTACAGCATTGCATGCTGTATGTCGTGGTATCCTGCTATGAATACAGCAGTGCATACTGACTGTGGTGGTATCATGCTATGACTACAGCATTGCATACTGACTGTTGTGGTATCCTGCTATGACTACAGCATTGCATGCTGACCATGGTGGTATCCTGCTATGACTACAGCAGTGCATGCTGACTGTGGTGGTATCCTGATATGACTACAGCAGTACATGCTGTCTGTCGTGGTATCCTGCTATGAATACAGCAGTGCATACTGACTGTGGTGGTATCATGCTATGACTACAGCATTGCATGCTGACTGTGTTGGTGTCCTGCTATGAGTACAGCATTGCATGATTATCGTGGTGGTATCCTGATTTCACTACAGCATTGCCTGCATGACTGTCGTGGTATCCTGCTATGAATACAGCATTGCATGCTGACCATGGTGGTATCTTGCTATGACTACAGCAGTGCATGCTGACTGTGGTGGTATCCTGCTTTTTCTACAACATTGCGTGCTGACTGTTGTGGTATTCTGCTATGACTACAGCATTGCATGTGATTGTGGTAGTATCCAGATAACACTACAGCATTGCATGCTAACTGTGGTGGTATCCTGCTATCACTACAGCAGTGTATGCTGACTGTGGTGGTATCCCACTATGACCACAGCAGTGCATGCTGACTGCGGTCCTGCTATGACTACAGCATTGCATGCTGACTGTGGAGGTATCCTGCTATGATACAGCATTGCATTCTGACCGTGGGGGTATCCTGGTATGACTACAGCAGTGCATGCTGACTGTGGTGGTATCCTGCTATGACTACAGCATTACATGCTGACTGTTGTGGTATCCTGCTTTCACTACAGCATTGCATGATGAATGTGGTCGTATCCAGCTATGATTACAGCAGTGCATACTGGCTGTGGTGGTATCCTGCTATGAATACTGCAGTGCATGCTGACTGTAGTGGTATCCTGCTATGACTACAGCACTTCATGCTGACTGTAGTGGTATCCTGCTATGACAACAGCATTGCATGCTGACTGTGGTGGTATCCTGCTATGTCTACAGCATTGCATGATGACTGTGGTGGTATCCTGCTATGACTACAGCATTGCATGATGACTGTGGTGGTATCCTGCTATGTCTACAGCATTGCATGATGACTGTGGTGGTATCCTGCTTTCACTCCAGCATTGCATGCTGACTGTGGTGGTATTCTGCTATGACTACAGCATTGAATGCTGACTGTGGTGGTATCCTACTATGACTGCAGCAGTGACTACTGACTGTGGTGGTATTTTGCTATGACTACATCATTGCATACTGACTGTGGTGGTATCCTGCTATGACTACAGCATTGCATACCGACTGTGGTGGTTTCCTGCTATGACTACAAAATTGCATGCTGACCATGGTGGTATCCTGCTATGACTACAGTAGTGCATGCTGACTGTGGTGATATCCTGCTATGACTACAGCAGTGCATGCTAACTGTGGTGGTATCCTGCTATGACTACAGCAGTGCATATTGACTGTGGTGGTTTTTTGCTATGACTACATCATTGCATACTGACTGTGGTGGTATACTGCTATGACTACAGCATTGCATACTTACCGTGGTGGTATCCTGCTATGACTACAGAATTGCATGCTGACCGTGGTGGTATCCTGCTATAACGATAGCAGTACGTGCTGACTGTGATGGTATCCTGCTATGACTACAGCATTGCATGCTGACTGATGTGGTATCCTGCTATGACTACAGCAGTGCATGCAGACTGTGGTGGTATCCTGCTATGACTACCACAGTGCATGCTGACTGTGGTGGTATCCTGCTTTCCTACATCATTGCATGCTGACTGTGGTGGAATCCTGATATGACTACAGCAGTGCATGCTGAATGTGGTGGTATCCTGCTATGACTACAGCATTGCATGCTGACTGTGGAGGTATCCTGCTATGATACAGCATTGCATGCTGACTGTGGTGGTATCCTGCTATGACTACAGCATTGCATGTTGAATTCTGGTCTTATCCTGCTATGACTACAGCATTGCATGCTGACTGTGGAGGTATCCTGCTATGATACAGCATTGCATGCTGACTGTGGTGGTATTCTGCTATGACTACAGCATTGCATGCTGACCGTGTTGTTATCCTAATTACACTACAGCATTGCATGCTGACTGTGGTGGGATCCTGCTATGACTAAAGCATTGCATGCTGACTGTGGTGGCATCCTGCTATTACTACAGCAGTGCATACTGACAGTGGTGGTATCCTGCTATGACTACAGCATTGCATGCTGACTGCGGTCCTGCTATGACTACAGCATTGCATGCTTACCATAGTGGTATCCTTCTATGACTACAGCAGTGCATGCTGACTGTCGTGGTATCCTGCAATGACTACAGCAGTGCATGCTGACTGTGGTGGTATCCTGCTATGGCTACAGCATTGCATGCTGACTGTGTTGGTATCCTGCTATGACTACAGCATTGCATGCTGACTGTGGTGGTATCCTGCTATGACTACAGCATTGCATGCTGACTGTGGAGGTATCCTGTTATGATACAGCATTGCATGCTGACTATGGTGGTATCCTGCTATGACTACAGCATTGCATGTTGACTGTCGTGGTATCCTCCTATGACTAGAGCATTTCATGATGACTGTATTGGTATCCTGCTATGACTACAGCATTGCATGCTGACTTTGGTGGTATTCTGCTATGACTACAGCATTGCATGCTGAATATGGTGGTATCCTGTCATGTCTACAGCAGTGCATATTGACTGTGGTGGTTTCATGCTATGACTACAGCATTGCATACTGACTGTGGTCCTGATATGACTACAGCATTGCATGCTGACCATGGTGGTATCCTGCTATGACTACAGCAGTACATGCTGACTGTGGTGGTATCCTGATATGACTACAGCATTGCATGCTGACTGTGGTGGTATCCTGATATGACTACATCATTGCATACTGACTGTGGTGGTATCCTGATATGACTACAGCAGTGCATGCTGAATGTGGTGGTATGCTGCTATGATTACAGCAGTGCATGCTTACTGTGGGGGGTATCCTGCTATGACTACAGCAGTACATGCTGAATGTGGTGGTATCCTGCTATGACTACAGCAGTGCATGCTGACCTTGGTGGTATCCTGCAATGACTACAGCATTGCATGCTGACTGTGGAGGTATCCTGCTATGATACAGCATTGCATACTGACTGTGGTGGTATCCTGCTATGACTACAGCATTGCATGTTGACTGTGGTGGTATCCTGCTATGACTACAGCATTGCATGATGACTGTGTTGGTATCGTGCTATGACTGCAGCATTGCATACTGACTGTGGAGGTATCCTGCTATGACTACAGCATTGCATGCTGACTGTGGTGGCATCCTACTATCACTACAGCAGTGCATACTGACAGTGCTGGTATCCTGCTATGACTACAGCATTGCATGCTGACTCCGGTCCTGCTATGACTACAGCATTGCATGCTGACCATGGTGTTATCCTTCTATGACTACAGCAGTGCATGCTGGCTGTTGTGGTATCCTGCTATGCCTACAGCATTGCATGCTGAATGTGGTGGTATCCTGCTATGACTACAGCATTGCATGCTGACTGTGGAGGTATCCTGCTATGATACAGCATTGCATGCTGACTGTGGTGGTATCCTGCTATGTCTACAGCATTGCATGATGACTGTGGTGGTATCCTGCTTTCACTACAGCATTGCATGCTGACTGTGGTGGTATTCTGCTATGACTACAACATTGCATGCTGACTGTGGTGGTATCCTACTATGACTGCAGCAGTGCATACTGAGTGTGGTGGTATTTTGCTATGACTACATCATTGCATACTGACAGTGGTGGTATCCTGCTATGACTGCAGCATTGCATACTGACTGTGGTGGTTTCCTGCTATGACTACAAAATTGCATGCTGACCATGGTGGTATCCTGCTATGACTACAGTAGTGCATGCTGACTGTGGTGATATCCTGCTATGACTACAGCAGTGCATGCTAACTGTGGTGGTATCCTGCTATGACTACAGCAGTGCATATTGACTGTGGTGGTATTTTGCTATGACTACATCATTGCATACTGACTGTGGTGGTATACTGCTATGACTACAGCAGTGCATGCTAACTGTGGTGGTATACTGCTATGACTACAGCATTGCATGATGACTGTGGTGGTATTCTGCTATGACTACAGCATTGCATGCTGACTGTGGTGGTATCCTGCTATGACTACAGCATTGCATGTTGAATGTGGTGGTATCCTGCTATGACTACTGCAGTGCATGCTGACCATGGTGGTATCCTGCTATGACTACTGCATTGCATGCTGACTGTGGTGGTATCCTGCTAAGACTACAGAATTACATGCTGACTGTAGTGGTTTCATGCTATGAATACAGCAGTGCATACTGTGGCGGTATCCTGCAATGACTACATCATCGCATACTGACTGTGGTGGTATGCTGCTATCACTACAGCATTGCATCCTGACTGTGGTGGTATCCTGCTATGACTACAGCATTGCATGCTGACTGTGTTGTTATTCTGCTATGACTGCAGAATTGCATACTGACTGTGGTCCTGCTATGACTACAGCATTGCATGCTGACCATGGTGGTATCCTGCTATGACTACAGCAGTGCATGCTGACTGTGGTGGTATCCTGATATGACTACAGCATTGCATACTGACTATGGTCCTGCTATGACTACAGCATTGCATGCTGACTGTGGTGGTATCCTGATATGACTACAGCAGTGCATGCTGAATGTGGTGGTATCCTATTATGACTTTAGCAGTGCATGCTGAATGTGGTGGTATACTGCTATCACTACATCATTGCATGCTGACTGTGGTGGTATCCTGATATGACTACAGCAGTGCATGCTGAATGTGGTGGTAGCCTGCTATGACTACAGCAGTGCATATTGACTGTGCTGGTTTCATGCTATGACTACAGCATTGCATACTGACTGTTGTCCTGCTATGACTACAGCATTGAATGCTGACCATGGTGGTATCCTGCTATGACTACAGCAGTGCATGCTGACTGTGGTGCTATCCTGTTATGACTACAGCAGTGCATGCTGACTGTGGTGGTATCCTGCTATGATACAGCATTGCATGCTGACTGTGTGGTATCCTGCTATGACTACAGCATTGCATGTTGACTGTGGTGGTATCCTGCTATGACTACAGCATTGCATGATGACTGTGTTGGTATCGTGCTATGACTACAGCATTGCATACTGACTGTGGAGGTATCCTGCTATGACTACAGCATTGCATGCTGACTGTGGTGGTATTCTGCTATGACTACAGCAGTGCATGCTAACTGTGGTGGTATACTGCTATGACTACAGCATTGCATGATGACTGTGGTGGTATTCTGCTATGACTACAGCATTGCATGCTGACTGTGGTGGTATCCTGCTATGACTACAGCATTGCATGTTGAATGTGGTGGTATCCTGCTATGACTACTGCAGTGCATGCTGACCATGGTGGTATCCTGCTATGACTACTGCATTGCATGCTGACTGTGGTGGTATCCTGCTAAGACTACAGAATTACATGCTGACTGTAGTGGTTTCATGCTATGAATACAGCAGTGCATACTGTGGCGGTATCCTGCAATGACTACATCATCGCATACTGACTGTGGTGGTATGCTGCTATCACTACAGCATTGCATCCTGACTGTGGTGGTATCCTGCTATGACTACAGCATTGCATGCTGACTGTGTTGTTATTCTGCTATGACTGCAGAATTGCATACTGACTGTGGTCCTGCTATGACTACAGCATTGCATGCTGACCATGGTGGTATCCTGCTATGACTACAGCAGTGCATGCTGACTGTGGTGGTATCCTGATATGACTACAGCATTGCATACTGACTATGGTCCTGCTATGACTACAGCATTGCATGCTGACTGTGGTGGTATCCTGATATGACTACAGCAGTGCATGCTGAATGTGGTGGTATCCTATTATGACTTTAGCAGTGCATGCTGAATGTGGTGGTATACTGCTATCACTACATCATTGCATGCTGACTGTGGTGGTATCCTGATATGACTACAGCAGTGCATGCTGAATGTGGTGGTAGCCTGCTATGACTACAGCAGTGCATATTGACTGTGCTGGTTTCATGCTATGACTACAGCATTGCATACTGACTGTTGTCCTGCTATGACTACAGCATTGAATGCTGACCATGGTGGTATCCTGCTATGACTACAGCAGTGCATGCTGACTGTGGTGCTATCCTGTTATGACTACAGCAGTGCATGCTGACTGTGGTGGTATCCTGCTATGATACAGCATTGCATGCTGACTGTGTGGTATCCTGCTATGACTACAGCATTGCATGTTGACTGTGGTGGTATCCTGCTATGACTACAGCATTGCATGATGACTGTGTTGGTATCGTGCTATGACTACAGCATTGCATACTGACTGTGGAGGTATCCTGCTATGACTACAGCATTGCATGCTGACTGTGGTGGTATTCTGCTATGACTACAGCATTGCATGCTGAATGTGGTGGTATCCTGCTATGATTACAGCAGTGCATACGGACTGTGGTGTTATCCTTATATGACGACAGCATTTCATACTGACTGTGGTGCTTTCCTGCTATGACTACAGCATTGCATGCTGACTGTGGTGGCATCCTGCTATCACTACAGCAGTGCATACTGACAGTGGTGGTATCCTGCTATGACTACAGCATTGCATGCTGACTGCGGTCCTGCTATGACTACAGCATTGCATGCTGACCATAGTGGTATCTTTCTATGACTACAGCAGTGCATGCTGACTGTGGTGGTATCCTGCTATGACTACAGCAGTGCATGTTGACTGTGGTGGTATCCTGCTATGACTACAGCACTTCATGATGACTGTATTGGTATCCTGCTATGACTACAGCATTGCATGCTGACTGTGGTGGTATTCTGCTATGACTTCAGCGTTGCATTCTGACTGTGGTGGTCTCTTGCTATGACTACAGCATTGCATGCTGAATGTGGTGGTATCCTGATATGATTACAGCAGTGCATAATGACTGTGGTGGTATCCTTACATGACTACAGCATTGCATGCTTACCGTGGTGGTATCCTGATTTCACTACAGCATTGCATGCTGACTGTGGTGGTATCCTGTCATGACTACAGCAGTGCATATTGACTGTGGTGGTTTCATGCTATGACTCCAGCATTGCATACTGACTGTGGTCCTGCTATGACTACAGCATTGCATGCTGACCATGGTGGTATCCTGCTATGACTACAGCAGTGCATGCTGACTGTGGTGGTATCCTGCTATGACTACAGCATTGCATGCTGACTGTGGTGGTATCCTGATATGACTACAGCAATGCATGCTGACTGTGGTGGTATCCTGCTATGGCTACAGCATTACATGCTGACTGTGGTGGTATCCTGCTATGACTACAGCATTGCATGCTGACTGTAGAGGTATCCTGCAATGATACAGCATTGCATGCTGACTGTGGTGGTATCCTGCTATGACTACAGCATTGCATGATGACTGTGGTGATATTCTGCTATGACTACAGCATTGCATAGTGACTGTGGTCCTGCTATGACTACAGCATTGCATGCTGATCATGGTGGTATCCTGCTATGACTACAGCAGTGCATGCTGACTGTGGGGGGTATCCTGCTATGACTACAGCAGTACATGCTGAATGTGGTGGTATCCTGCTATGACTACAGCAGTGCATGCTGATTGTGGTGGTATTCTGCTATGACTACAGCATTGCATGATGACTGTGGTGGTATCCTGCTATGACTACAGCATTGCATGCTGACCTTGGTGGTATACTGCAATGACTACAGCATTGCATGCTGACTGTGGAGGTATCCTGCTATGATACAGCATTGCATACTAACTGTGGACGTATCCTGCTATGACTACAGCATTGCATGTTGACTGTGGTGGTATCCTGCTATGACTACAGCATTGCATGATTACTGTGTTGGTATCGTGCTATGACTGCAGCATTGCATACTGACTGTGGAGGTATCCTTCTATGACTACAGCATTGCATGCTGACTGTGGTGGTATTCTGCTATGACTACAGCATTGCATGCTGAATGTGGTGGTATCCTGCTATGATTACAGCAGTGCATACTGACTGTGGTGGTATCCTTATATGACTACAGCATTTCATGCTGACTGTGGTGGTATCCTGCTATGACTACAGTATTGCATGCTGACTGTGGTGGCATCCTGCTATCACTACAGCAGTGCATACTGACAGTGGTGGTATCCTGCTATGACTACAGCATTGCATGCTGACTGCGGTCCTGCTATGACTACAGCATTGCATGCTGACCATGGTGTTATCCTTCTATGACCACAGCAGTGCATGCTGACTGTGTTGGTAAACTGCTATGACTACAGCAGTGCATGCTGGTTGTTGTGGTATCCTGCTATGACTACAGCATTGCATGTTGACTGTGGTGGTATCCTGCTATGACTACAGCATTGCATGATGACTGTGTTGGTATCGTGCTATGACTGCAGCATTGCATACTGACTGTGGAGGTATCCTGCTATGACTACAGCATTGCATGCTGACTGTGGTGGCATCCTACTATCACTACAGCAGTGCATACTGACAGTGCTGGTATCCTGCTATGACTACAGCATTGCATGCTGACTCCGGTCCTGCTATGACTACAGCATTGCATGCTGACCATGGTGTTATCCTTCTATGACTACAGCAGTGCATGCTGGCTGTTGTGGTATCCTGCTATGCCTACAGCATTGCATGCTGAATGTGGTGGTATCCTGCTATGACTACAGCATTGCATGCTGACTGTGGAGGTATCCTGCTATGATACAGCATTGCATGCTGACTGTGGTGGTATCCTGCTATGTCTACAGCATTGCATGATGACTGTGGTGGTATCCTGCTTTCACTACAGCATTGCATGCTGACTGTGGTGGTATTCTGCTATGACTACAACATTGCATGCTGACTGTGGTGGTATCCTACTATGACTGCAGCAGTGCATACTGAGTGTGGTGGTATTTTGCTATGACTACATCATTGCATACTGACAGTGGTGGTATCCTGCTATGACTGCAGCATTGCATACTGACTGTGGTGGTTTCCTGCTATGACTACAAAATTGCATGCTGACCATGGTGGTATCCTGCTATGACTACAGTAGTGCATGCTGACTGTGGTGATATCCTGCTATGACTACAGCAGTGCATGCTAACTGTGGTGGTATTCTGCTATGACTACAGCAGTGCATATTGACTGTGGTGGTATTTTGCTATGACTACATCATTGCATACTGACTGTGGTGGTATACTGCTATGACTACAGCAGTGCATGCTAACTGTGGTGGTATACTGCTATGACTACAGCATTGCATGATGACTGTGGTGGTATTCTGCTATGACTACAGCATTGCATGCTGACTGTGGTGGTATCCTGCTATGACTACAGCATTGCATGTTGAATGTGGTGGTATCCTGCTATGACTACTGCAGTGCATGCTGACCATGGTGGTATCCTGCTATGACTACTGCATTGCATGCTGACTGTGGTGGTATCCTGCTAAGACTACAGAATTACATGCTGACTGTAGTGGTTTCATGCTATGAATACAGCAGTGCATACTGTGGCGGTATCCTGCAATGACTACATCATCGCATACTGACTGTGGTGGTATGCTGCTATCACTACAGCATTGCATCCTGACTGTGGTGGTATCCTGCTATGACTACAGCATTGCATGCTGACTGTGTTGTTATTCTGCTATGACTGCAGAATTGCATACTGACTGTGGTCCTGCTATGACTACAGCATTGCATGCTGACCATGGTGGTATCCTGCTATGACTACAGCAGTGCATGCTGACTGTGGTGGTATCCTGATATGACTACAGCATTGCATACTGACTATGGTCCTGCTATGACTACAGCATTGCATGCTGACTGTGGTGGTATCCTGATATGACTACAGCAGTGCATGCTGAATGTGGTGGTATCCTATTATGACTTTAGCAGTGCATGCTGAATGTGGTGGTATACTGCTATCACTACATCATTGCATGCTGACTGTGGTGGTATCCTGATATGACTACAGCAGTGCATGCTGAATGTGGTGGTAGCCTGCTATGACTACAGCAGTGCATATTGACTGTGCTGGTTTCATGCTATGACTACAGCATTGCATACTGACTGTTGTCCTGCTATGACTACAGCATTGAATGCTGACCATGGTGGTATCCTGCTATGACTACAGCAGTGCATGCTGACTGTGGTGCTATCCTGTTATGACTACAGCAGTGCATGCTGACTGTGGTGGTATCCTGCTATGATACAGCATTGCATGCTGACTGTGTGGTATCCTGCTATGACTACAGCATTGCATGTTGACTGTGGTGGTATCCTGCTATGACTACAGCATTGCATGATGACTGTGTTGGTATCGTGCTATGACTACAGCATTGCATACTGACTGTGGAGGTATCCTGCTATGACTACAGCATTGCATGCTGACTGTGGTGGTATTCTGCTATGACTACAGCATTGCATGCTGAATGTGGTGGTATCCTGCTATGATTACAGCAGTGCATACGGACTGTGGTGTTATCCTTATATGACGACAGCATTTCATGCTGACTGTGGTGCTTTCCTGCTATGACTACAGCATTGCATGCTGACTGTGGTGGCATCCTGCTATCACTACAGCAGTGCATACTGACAGTGGTGGTATCCTGCTATGACTACAGCATTGCATGCTGACTGCGGTCCTGCTATGACTACAGCATTGCATGCTGACCATAGTGGTATCTTTCTATGACTACAGCAGTGCATGCTGACTGTGGTGGTATCCTGCTATGACTACAGCAGTGCATGTTGACTGTGGTGGTATCCTGCTATGACTACAGCACTTCATGATGACTGTATTGGTATCCTGCTATGACTACAGCATTGCATGCTGACTGTGGTGGTATTCTGCTATGACTTCAGCGTTGCATTCTGACTGTGGTGGTCTCTTGCTATGACTACAGCATTGCATGCTGAATGTGGTGGTATCCTGATATGATTACAGCAGTGCATAATGACTGTGGTGGTATCCTTACATGACTACAGCATTGCATGCTTACCGTGGTGGTATCCTGATTTCACTACAGCATTGCATGCTGACTGTGGTGGTATCCTGTCATGACTACAGCAGTGCATATTGACTGTGGTGGTTTCATGCTATGACTCCAGCATTGCATACTGACTGTGGTCCTGCTATGACTACAGCATTGCATGCTGACCATGGTGGTATCCTGCTATGACTACAGCAGTGCATGCTGACTGTGGTGGTATCCTGCTATGACTACAGCATTGCAGGCTGACTGTGGTGGTATCCTGATATGACTACAGCAATGCATGCTGACTGTGGTGGTATCCTGCTATGGCTACAGCATTACATGCTGACTGTGGTGGTATCCTGCTATGACTACAGCATTGCATGCTGACTGTGGAGGTATCCTGCAATGATACAGCATTGCATGCTGACTGTGGTGGTATCCTGCTATGACTACAGCATTGCATGATGACTGTGGTGATATTCTGCTATGACTACAGCATTGCATAGTGACTGTGGTCCTGCTATGACTACAGCATTGCATGCTGATCATGGTGGTATCCTGCTATGACTACAGCAGTGCATGCTGACTGTGGGGGGTATCCTGCTATGACTACAGCAGTACATGCTGAATGTGGTGGTATCCTGCTATGACTACAGCAGTGCATGCTGATTGTGGTGGTATTCTGCTATGACTACAGCATTGCATGATGACTGTGGTGGTATCCTGCTATGACTACAGCATTGCATGCTGACCTTGGTGGTATACTGCAATGACTACAGCATTGCATGCTGACTGTGGAGGTATCCTGCTATGATACAGCATTGCATACTAACTGTGGAGGTATCCTGCTATGACTACAGCATTGCATGTTGACTGTGTTGGTATCGTGCTATGACTGCAGCATTGCATACTGACTGTGGAGGTATCCTTCTATGACTACAGCATTGCATGCTGACTGTGGTGGTATTCTGCTATGACTACAGCATTGCATGCTGAATGTGGTGGTATCCTGCTATGATTACAGCAGTGCATACTGACTGTGGTGGTATCCTTATATGACTACAGCATTTCATGCTGACTGTGGTGGTATCCTGCTATGACTACAGTATTGCATGCTGACTGTGGTGGCATCCTGCTATCACTACAGCAGTGCATACTGACAGTGGTGGTATCCTGCTATGACTACAGCATTGCATGCTGACTGCGGTCCTGCTATGACTACAGCATTGCATGCTGACCATGGTGTTATCCTTCTATGACCACAGCAGTGCATGCTGACTGTGTTGGTAAACTGCTATGACTACAGCAGTGCATGCTGGTTGTTGTGGTATCCTGCTATGACTACAGCATTGCATGCTGAATGTGGTGGTATCCTGCTATGATTACAGCAGTGCATACTGACTGTGGTGGTATCCTTATATGACTACAGCATTTCATGCTGACTGTGGTGGTATCCTGCTATGACTACAGTATTGCATGCTGACTGTGGTGGCATCCTGCTATCACTACAGCAGTGCATACTGACAGTGGTGGTATCCTGCTATGACTACAGCATTGCATGCTGACTGCGGTCCTGCTATGACTACAGCATTGCACGCTGACCATGGTGTTATCCTTCTATGACTACAGCAGTGCATGCTGACTGTGTTGGTATCCTGCTATGACTACAGCAGTGCATGCTGACTGTGTTGGTTTTCTGCTATGACTACAGCAGTGCATGCTGGTTGTTGTGGTATCCTGCTATGCCTACAGCATTGCAGGCTGACTGTGGTGGTATCCTGCTATGACTACAGCATTGCGTGCTGACTGTGGAGGTGTCCTGCTATGATACAGCATTGCAATCTGACTGTGGTGGTATCCTGCTATGACTACAGCATTGCATGTTGACTGTGGTGGTATCCTGCTATGACTACAGCACTTCATGATGACTGTATTGGTATCCTGCTATGACTACAGCATTGTATGCTGACTGTGGTGGTATTCTGCTATGACTTCAGCGTTGCATGCTGAATGTGGTGGTCTCCTGCTATGACTACAGCATTGCATGCTTACCGTGGTGTTATCCTGATTTCACTACAGCATTGCATGTTGACTGTGGTGGTATCCTGCTATGACTACAGCATTGCATGGTGACTGTGGTGGTATTCTGCTATGACTACAGCATTGCATGCTGACTGTGGTGGTATCCTGCTGTGATTAAAGCATTGCATGCTGAATGTGGTGGTTTCCTGCTATGACTACTGCAGTGCATGCTGACCATGGTGGTATCCTGCTATGACAAACTGCATTGCATGCTGACTGTGGTGGTATCCTGCTATGACTACAGCTTTGCATGCTGACTGTGGTGGTATCCTGCTAAGACTACTGCATTGCATGCTGACTGTAGTGGTTTCCTGCTATGAATACAGCAGTGCATACTGTGGTGGTATCCTGCTATGACTACATCATCGCATACTGACTATGGTCGTATGCTGCTATCACTACAGCATTGCATCCTCACTTTGGTGGTATCATGCTATGACTACAGCATGGCATGCTGACTGTCGTGGTATTCTGCTATGACTACAGCATTGCATGCTGACCATGGTGGTATCCTGCTATGACTACAGCAGTGCATGCTGACTGTGGCGGTATCGTGATATGACTACAGAATTGCATACTGACTGTGGTCCTGCTATGACTCCAGCATTGCATGCTGACCATGGTGGTATCCTGCTATGACTACAGCAGTGCATGCTGAATGTGGTGGTATCCTGATATGACTACAGCATTGCATACTGACTGTGATCCTGCTATGACTACAGCATTTCATGCTGACCGTGGTGGTATCCTGTTATGACTACAGCAGGGCATGCTGAATGTGGTGGTATCCTGCTATCACTACATCATTGCATGCTGACTGTGGTGGTATCCTGATATGACTACAGCAGTGCATGCTGAATGTGGTGGTATCCTGCTATGACTACAGCAGTGCATATTGACTGTGCTGGTTTCATGCTATGACTACAGCATTGCATACTGACTGTTGTCCTGCTATGACTACAGCATTGCATGCTGACCATGGTGGTATCCTGCTATGACTACAGCAGTGCATGCTGACTGTGGTGGTATCCTGCTATGACTACAGCAGTGCATGCTGACTGTGGTGGTATCCTGCTATGATACAGCATTGCATGTTGACTGTGGTGGTATCCTGCTATGACTACAGCATTGCATACTGACTGTGGTCCTGCTATGACTACAGCATTGCATGCTGACCATGGTGGTATCCTGCTATGACTACAGCAGTGCATGCTGACTGTGGGGGGTATCCTGCTATGACTACAGCAATACATGCTGAATGTGGTGGTATCCTGCTATGACTACAGCAGTGCATGCTGATTGTGGTGGTATTCTGCTATGACTACAGCATTGCATGATGACTGTGGTGGTATCCTGCTATGACTACAGCATTGCATGCTGACCTTGGTGGTATCCTGCAATGACTACAGCATTGCATGCTGACTGTGGAGGTATCCTGCTATGATACAGCATTGCATACTAACTGTGGAGGTATCCTGCTATGACTACAGCATTGCATGTTGACTGTGGTGGTATCCTGCTATGACTACAGCATTGCATGATTACTGTGTTGGTATCGTGCTATGACTACAGCATTGCATGCTGAATGTGGTGGTATCCTGCTATGATTACAGCTGTGCATACTGACTGTGGTGGTATCCTTATATGACTACAGCATTTCATGCTGACTGTGGTGGTAGCCTGCTATGACTACAGTATTGCATGCTGACTGTGGTGGCATCCTGCTATCACTACAGCAGTGCATACTGACAGTGGTGGTGTCCTGCTATGACTACAGCATTGCATGCTGACTGCGGTCCTGCTATGACTACAGCATTGCATGCTGACCATGGTGTTATCCTTCTATGACCACAGCAGTGCATGCTGACTATGTTGGTAAACTGCTATGACTACAGCAGTGCATGCTGGTTGTTGTGGTATCCTGCTATGACTACAGCATTGCATGCTGAATGTGGTGGTATCCTGCTATGATTACAGCAGTGCATACTGACTGTGGTGGTATCCTTATATGACTACAGCATTTCATGCTGACTGTGGTGGTATCCTGCTATGACTACAGTATTGCATGCTGACTGTGGTGGCATCCTGCTATCACTAAAGCAGTGCATACTGACAGTGGTGGTATCCTGCTATGACTACAGCATTGCATGCTGACTGCGGTCCTGCTATGACTACAGCATTGCATGCTGACCATGGTGTTATCCTTCTATGACTACAGCAGTGCATGCTGACTGTGTTGGTATCCTGCTATGACTACAGCAGTGCATGCTTACTGTGTTGGTATCCTGCTATGACTACAGCAGTGCATGCTGGTTGTTGTGGTATCCTGCTATGCCTACAGCATTGCAGGCTGACTGTGGTGGTATCCTGCTATGACTACAGCATTGCGTGCTGACTGTGGAGGTATCCTGCTATGATACAGCATTGCATGCTGACTGTGGTGGTATCCTGCTATGACTACAGCATTGCATGTTGACTGTGGTGGTATCCTGCTATGATTACAGCACTTCATGATGACTGTATTGGTATCCTGCTATGACTACAGCATTGTATGCTGACTGTGGTGGTATTCTGCTATGACTTCAGCGTTGCATGCTGAATGTGGTGGTCTCCTGCTATGACTACAGCATTGCATGCTTACGGTGGTGGTATGCTGATTTCACTACAGCATTGCATGTTGACTGTGGTGGTATCCTGATATGACTACAGAATTGCATACTGACTGTGGTCCTGCTATGACTCCAGCATTGCATGCTGACCATGGTGGTATCCTGCTATGACTACAGCAGTGCATGCTGAATGTGGTGGTATCCTGATATGACTACAGCATTGCATACTGACTGTGGTCCTGCTATGACTACAGCATTTCATGCTGACTGTGGTGGTATCCTGTTATGACTACAGCAGTGCATGCTGAATGTGGTGGTATCCTGCTATGACTACAGCATTGCATGATGACTGTGGTGGTATTCTGCTATGACTACAGCATTGCATGCTGACCGTGGTGGTATCCTGCTGTGATTAAAGCATTGCATTCTGAATGTGGTGGTTTCCTGCTATGACTACTGCAGTGCATGCTGACCATGGTGGTATCCTGCTATGACAAACTGCATTGCATGCTGACTGTGGTGGTATCCTGCTATGACTACAGCTTTGCATGCTGACTGTGGTGGTATCCTGCTAAGACTACAGCATTGCATGCTGACTGTAGTGGTTTCCTGCTATGAATACAGCAGTGCATACTGTGGTGGTATCCTGCTATGACTACATCATCGCATACTGACTATGGTGGTATGCTGCTATCACTACAGCATTGCATCCTGACTTTGGTGGTATCATGCTATGACTACAGCATGGCATGCTGACTGTCGTGGTATTCTGCTATGACTACAGCATTGCATGCTGACCATGGTGGTATCCTGCTATGACTACAGCAATGCATGCTGACTGTGGCGGTATCCTGATATGACTACAGAATTGCATACTGACTGTGGTCCTGCTATGACTCCAGCATTGCATGCTGACCATGGTGGTATCCTGCTATGACTACAGCAGTGCATGCTGAATGTGGTGGTATCCTGATATGACTACAGCATTGCATACTGACTGTGGTCCTGCTATGACTACAGCATTTCATGCTGACTGTGGTGGTATCCTGTTATGACTACAGCAGTGCATGCTGAATGTGGTGGTATCCTGCTATCACTACATCATTGCATGCTGACTGTGGTGGTATCCTGATATGACTACAGCAGTGCATGCTGAATGTGGTGGTATCCTGCTATGACTACAGCAGTGCATATTGACTGTGCTGGTTTCATGCTATGACTACAGCATTGCATACTGACTGTGGTCCTGCTATGACTCCAGCATTGCATGCTGACCATGGTGGTATCCTGCTATGACTACAGCAGTGCATGCTGAATGTGGTGGTATCCTGATATGACTACAGCATTGCATACTGACTGTGGTCCTGCTATGACTACAGCATTTCATGCTGACTGTGGTGGTATCCTGTTATGACTACAGCAGTGCTTGCTGAATGTGGTGGTATCCTGCTATGACTACAGCATTGCATGATGACTGTGGTGGTATTCTGCTATGACTACAGCATTGCATGCTGACTGTGGTGGTATCCTGCTGTGATTAAAGCATTGCATGCTGAATGTGGTGGTTTCCTGCTATCACTACTGCAGTGCATGCTGACCATGGTGGTATCCTGCTATGACAAACTGCATTGCATGCTGACTGTGGTGGTATCCTGCTATGACTACAGGTTTGCATGCTGACTGTGGTGGTATCCTGCTAAGACTACAGCATTGCATGCTGACTGTAGTGGTTTCCTGCTATGAATACAGCAGTGCATACTGTGGTGGTATCCTGCTATGACTACATCATCGCATACTGACTATGGTGGTATGCTGCTATCACTACAGCATTGCATCCTGACTTTGGTGGTATCATGCTATGACTACAGCATGGCATGCTGACTGTCGTGGTATTCTGCTATGACTACAGCATTGCATGCTGACCATGGTGGTATCCTGCTATGACTACAGCAGTGCATGCTGACTGTGGCGGTATCCTGATATGACTACAGAATTGCATACTGACTGTGGTCCTGCTATGACTCCAGCATTGCATGCTGACCATGGTGGTATCCTGCTATGACTACAGCAGTGCATGCTGAATGTGGTGGTATCCTGATATGACTACAGCATTGCATACTGACTGTGGTCCTGCTATGACTACAGAATTTCATGCTGACTGTGGTGGTATCCTGTTATGACTACAGCAGTGCATGCTGAATGTGGTGGTATCCTGCTATCACTACATCATTGCATGCTGACTGTGGTGGTATCCTGATATGACTACAGCAGTGCATGCTGAATGTGGTGGTATCCTGCTATGACTACAGCAGTGCATATTGACTGTGCTGGTTTCATGCTATGACTACAGCATTGCATACTGACTGTTGTCCTGCTATGACTACAGCATTGCATGCTGACCATGGTGGTATCCTGCTATGACTACAGCAGTGCATGCTGACTGTGGTGGTATCCTGCTATGATACAGCATTGCATGTTGACTGTGGTGGTATCCTGCTATGACTACAGCACTTCATGATGACTGTATTGGTATCCTGCTATGACTACAGCATTGCATGCAGAATGTGGTGGTATCCTGATATGATTACAGCAGTGCATAATGACTGTGGTGGTATCCTTATATGACTACAGCATTGCATGCTTACCGTGGTGGTATCCTGATTTCACTACAGCATTGCATGCTGACTGTGGTGGTATCCTGTCATGACTCCAGCATTGCATACTGACAGTGGTCCTGCTATGACTACAGCATTGCATGCTGACCATGGTGGTATCCTGCTATGACTACAGCAGTGCATGCTGACTGTGGTGGTATCCTGCTATGACTCCAGCATTGCATGCTGACTGTGGTGGTATCCTGATATGACTACAGCAGTGCATGCTGACTGTGGTGGTATCCTGCTATGGCTACAGCATTGCATGCTGAATGTGGTGGTATCCTGCTATGACTACAGCATTGCATGCTGACTGTGGAGGTATCCTGCTAAAATAAGGCATTGCATGCTGACTGTGGTGGTATCCTGCTATGACTACAGCATTGCATGCTGACTGTGGTGGTATCCTGCTGTGATTAAAGCATTGCATGCTGAATGTGGTGGTTTCCTGCTATGACTACTGCAGTGCATCCTGACCATAGTGGTATCCTGCTATGACAAACTGCATTGCATGCTGACTGTGGTGGTATCCTGCTATGACTACAGCTTTGCATGCTGACTGTGGTGGTATCCTGCTAAGACTACAGCATTGCATGCTGACTGTAGTGGTTTCCTGCTATGAATACAGCAGTGCATACTGTGGTGGTATCCTGCTATGACTACATCATCGCATACTGACTATGGTGGTATGCTGCTATCACTACAGCATTGCATCCTGACTTTGGTGGTATCATGCTATGACTACAGCATGGCATGCTGACTGTCGTGGTATTCTGCTATGACTACAGCATTGCATGCTGACCATGGTGGTATCCTGCTATGACTACAGCAGTGCATGCTGACTGTGGCGGTATCCTGATATGACTACAGAATGGCATACTGACTGTGGTCCTGCTATGACTCCAGCATTGCATGCTGACCATGGTGGTATCCTGCTATGACTACAGCAGTGCATGCTGAATGTGGTGGTATCCTGATATGACTACAGCATTGCATACTGACTGTGGTCCTGCTATGACTACAGCATTTCATGCTGACTGTGGTGGTATCCTGTTATGACTACAGCAGTGCATGCTGAATGTGGTGGTATCCTGCTATCACTACATCATTGCATGCTGACTGTGGTGGTATCCTGATATGACTACAGCAGTGCATGCTGAATGTGGTGGTATCCTGCTATGACTACAGCAGTGCATATTGACTGTGCTGGTTTCATGCTATGACTACAGCATTGCATACTGACTGTTGTCCTGCTATGACTACAGCATTGCATGCTGACCATGGTGGTATCCTGCTATGACTACAGCAGTGCATGCTGACTGTGGTGGTATCCTGCTATGACTACAGCAGTGCATGCTGACTGTGGTGGTATCCTGCTATGATACAGCATTGCATGTTGACTGTGGTGGTATCCTGCTATGACTACAGCACTTCATGATGACTGTATTGGTATCCTGCTATGACTACAGCATTGCATGCTGAATGTGGTGGTATCCTGATATGATTACAGCAGTGCATAATGACTGTGGTGGTATCCTTATATGACTACAGCATTGCATGCTTACCGTGGTGGTATCCTGATTTCACTACAGCATTGCATGCTGACTGTGGTGGTATCCTGTCATGACTCCAGCATTGCATACTGACAGTGGTCCTGCTATGACTACAGCATTGCATGCTGACCATGGTGGTATCCTGCTATGACTACAGCAGTGCATGCTGACTGTGGTGGTATCCTGCTATGACTCCAGCATTGCATGCTGACTGTGGTGGTATCCTGATATGACTACAGCAGTGCATGCTGACTGTGGTGGTATCCTGCTATGGCTACAGCATTGCATGCTGAATGTGGTGGTATCCTGCTATGACTACAGCATTGCATGCTGACTGTGGAGGTATCCTGCTAAAATAAGGCATTGCATGCTGACTGTGGTGGTATCCTGCTATGACTACAGCATTGCATGCTGACTGTGGTGGTATCCTGTCATGACTACAGCAGTGCATATTGACTGTGGTGGTTTCATGTTATCACTACAGCATTGCATACTGACTGTGGTCCTGCTATGACTACAGCATTGCATGCTGAACATGGTGGTATCCTGCTATGACTACAGCAGTGCATGCTGACTGTGGTGATATCCTGATATGACTATAGCAGTACATGCTGACTGTGGTGGTATCCTGCCATGACTACAGCAGTGCATGCTGACTATGGTGGTATCCTGCTATGACTGCAGCATTGCATGATGACTGTGGTGGTATCCTGCTATGACTACAGCATTGCATGCTGACCTTGTGGTATCCTGCAATGACTACAGCATTGCATGCTGACTGTGGAGGTATTCTGCTATGATACAGCATTGCATGCTGACTGTGGTGGTATCCTGCTAAGACTACAGCATTGCATGTTGACTGTGGTGGTATCCTGCTATGACTACATCATTGCATAATGACTGTGTTGGTATCGTGCTATGACTAAAGCATTGCATTCTGACTGTGGTGGTATCCTGCTATGACTACAGCATTGCATGCTGACTGTGGTGGTAATCTGCTATGACTACAGCATTGCATGCTGACCGTGTTGTTATCCTAATTACACTACCGCATTGCATGCTGACTGTGATTGTATCCTGCTATGACTACAGCATTGCATGCTGACCATGGTGGTATCCTTCTATGACTACAGCATTGCATGCTGACTGTGGTGGTATCCTGCTATGACTACAGCATTGCATGCTGACTGTGGTGGTATCCTGCTATGACTACAGCATTGCATGCTGACTGTGGAGGTATCCTGCTATGATACAGCATTGCATGCTGACTGTGGTGGTATCCTGCTATGACTACAGCATTGCATGTTGACTGTGGTGGTATCCTGCTATGACTACAACATGTCATGATGACTGTATTGGTATCCCGCTATGACTACAGCATTGCATTCTGACTGTGCTGGTATTCTGCTATGACTTCAGCGTTGCATACTGACTGTGCTGGTATCCTGCTATGACTACAGCATTGCATGCTGAATATGGTGGTATCCTGATATGATTACCGCAGTGCATACTGACTGTGGTGGTATTCTTAAATGACTACAGCAGTGCATGCTTACTGTGGTGGTATCCTGCTATGACTACAGCAGTGCATGCTGACTGTGGTGGTATCCTGCTATGACTACAAAAGTGCATGCTGACTGTGGTGGTATCCTGCTCTGACACAGCATTGCATGCTGACTGTGGTGGTATCCTGCTATGACTACAGCAGTGCATGCTGAATGTGGTGGTATCCTGATATGACTACAGCATTGCATACTGACTGTGGTCCTGCTATGACTACAGCATTTCATGCTGACTGTGGTGGTATCCTGTTATGACTACAGCAGTGCATGCTGAATGTGGTGGTATCCTGCTATCACTACATCATTGCATGCTGACTGTGGTGGTATCCTGATATGACTACAGCAGTGCATGCTGAATGTGGTGGTATCCTGCTATGACTACAGCAGTGCATATTGACTGTGCTGGTTTCATGCTATGACTACAGCATTGCATACTGACTGTTGTCCTGCTATGACTACAGCATTGCATGCTGACCATGGTGGTATCCTGCTATGACTACAGCAGTGCATGCTGACTGTGGTGGTATCCTGCTATGACTACAGCAGTGCATGCTGACTGTGGTGGTATCCTGCTATGATACAGCATTGCATGTTGACTGTGGTGGTATCCTGCTATGACTACAGCACTTCATGATGACTGTATTGGTATCCTGCTATGACTACAGCATTGCATGCTGAATGAGGTGGTATCCTGATATGATTACAGCAGTGCATAATGACTGTGGTGGTATCCTTATATGACTACAGCATTGCATGCTTACCGTGGTGGTATCCTGATTTCACTACAGCATTGCATGCTGACTGTGGTGGTATCCTGTCATGACTCCAGCATTGCATACTGACAGTGGTCCTGCTATGACTACAGCATTGCATGCTGACCATGGTGGTATCCTGCTATGACTACAGCAGTGCATGCTGACTGTGGTGGTATCCTGCTATGACTCCAGCATTGCATGCTGACTGTGGTGGTATCCTGATATGACTACAGCAGTGCATGCTGACTGTGGTGGTATCCTGCTATGGCTACAGCATTGCATGCTGAATGTGGTGGTATCCTGCTATGACTACAGCATTGCATGCTGACTGTGGAGGTATCCTGCTAAAATAAGGCATTGCATGCTGACTGTGGTGGTATCCTGCTATGACTACAGCATTGCATGCTGACTGTGGTGGTATCCTGTCATGACTACAGCAGTGCATATTGACTGTGGTGGTTTCATGCTATCACTACAGCATTGCATACTGACTGTGGTCCTGCTATGACTACAGCATTGCATGCTGAACATGGTGGTATCCTGCTATGACTACAGCAGTGCATGCTGACTGTGGTGATATCCTGATATGACTATAGCAGTACATGCTGACTGTGGTGGTATCCTGCTATGAGTACAGCAGTGCATGCTGACTATGGTGGTATCCTGCTATGACTACAGCATTGCATGATGACTGTGGTGGTATCCTGCTATGACTACAGCATTGCATGCTGACCTTGTGGTATCCTGCAATGACTACAGCATTGCATGCTGACTGTGGAGGTATTCTGCTATGATACAGCATTGCATGCTGACTGTGGTGGTATCCTGCTAAGACTACAGCATTGCATGTTGACTGTGGTGGTATCCTGCTATGACTACATCATTGCATAATGACTGTGTTGGTATCGTGCTATGACTAAAGCATTGCATTCTGACTGTGGTGGTATCCTGCTATGACTACAGCATTGCATGCTGACTGTGGTGGTAATCTGCTATGACTACAGCATTGCATGCTGACCGTGTTGTTATCCTAATTACACTACCGCATTGCATGCTGACTGTGATTGTATCCTGCTATGACTACAGCATTGCATGCTGACCATGGTGGTATCCTTCTATGACTACAGCATTGCATGCTGACTGTGGTGGTATCCTGCTATGACTACAGCATTGCATGCTGACTGTGGTGGTATCCTGCTATGACTACAGCATTGCATGCTGACTGTGGAGGTATCCTGCTATGATACAGCATTGCATGCTGACTGTGGTGGTATCCTGCTATGACTACAGCATTGCATGTTGACTGTGGTGGTATCCTGCTATGACTACAACATGTCATGATGACTGTATTGGTATCCCGCTATGACTACAGCATTGCATGCTGACTGTGCTGGTATTCTGCTATGACTTCAGCGTTGCATACTGACTGTGGTGGTATCCTGCTATGACTACAGCATTGCATGCTGAATATGGTGGTATCCTGATATGATTACCGCAGTGCATACTGACTGTGGTGGTATTCTTAAATGACTACAGCAGTGCATGCTTACTGTGGTGGTATCCTGCTATGACTACAGCAGTGCATGCTGCCTGTGGTGGTATCCTGCTATGACTACAAAAGTGCATGCTGACTGTGGTGGTATCCTGCTCTGACACAGCATTGCATGCTGACTGTGGTGGTATCCTGCTATGACTACAGCATTGCATAATGACTGTGTTGGTATCATGCTATGACTACAGCATTGCATACTGACTGTGGAGGTATCCTGCTATGACTACAGCATTGCATGCTGACTGTGTTGGTATTCTGCTATGATTACAGCATTGCATGCTGAATGTGGTGGTATCCTGCTATGATTACAGCAGTGCATACTGACTGTGGTGGTATCCTTATATGACTACAGCATTTCATGCTGACTGTGGTGGTATCCTGCTATGATACAGCATTGCATGCTGACTGTGGTTGTATCCTGCTATAACTACAGCATTGCATGTTGACTGTGGTGGTATCCTGCTATGACTACAGCATTTCATGATGACTCTATTGGTATCCTGCTATGACTACAGCATTGCATGCTGACTGTGGTGGTATTCTGCTATGACTTCAGCGTTGCATGCTGACTGTGGTTGTATCCTGCTATGACCTCAGCATTGCATGCTGAATATGGTGGTATCCTGATATGATTACAGCAGTGCATACTGACTGTGGTGGAATCCTGTCATGACTACAGCAGTGCATATTGACTGTGGTGGTTTCATGCTATGACTACAGCAGTGCATACTGACTGTGGTGGTATCCTTATATGAATACAACACTGCATGCTGACTGTGATGGTATCCTGTCATGACTACAGCAGTGCATATTGACTGTGGTGGTTTCATGCTATGACTACAGCATTGCATACTGACTGTGGTCCTGCTATGACTACAGCATTGCATGCTGACCATGGTGGTATCCTGCTATGACTACAGCAGTACATGCTGACTGTGGTGGTATCCTGATATGACTACAGCAGTGCATGCTGAATGTGGTGGTATCCTGCTATGACTACAGCAGTGCATGCTGACTCTGGTGGTATCCTGTTATGACTACAGGAGTGCATGTTGACTGTGGTGGTATCCTGCTATGACTACAGCATTGCATACTGACTGTGGAGGTATCCTGTTATGACTACAGCATTGCATGCTGACTGTGGTGGTATCCTGCTATGACTACAGCACTTTATGATGACTGTATTGGTATCCTGCTATGACTACAGCATTGCATGCTGACTGTGGTGGTATTCTGCTATGACTTCAGCGTTGCATGCTGAGTGTGGGGGTCTCCTGCTATGACTACAGCATTGCATGCTGAATATGGTGGTATCCTGATATGATTACAGCAGTGCATACTGACTGTGGTGGTTTCATTATATGACTACAGCATTGCATGCTTACCTTGGTGGTATCCTGATTTCACTACAGCATTGCATGCTGACTGTGGTGGTATCCTGTCATGACTACAGCAGTGCATATTGACTGTGGTTGTTTCATGCTATGACACCAGCATTGCATACTGACTGTGGTCCTCCTTTGACTACAGCATTGCATGCTGACCATGGTGGTATCCTGCTATGACTACAGCAGTGCATGCTGACTGTGGTGGTATCCTGCTATGACTACAGCATTGCATGCTGACTGTGGTGGTATCCTGATATGACTACAGCAGTGCATGCTGACTGTGGTGGTATCCTGCTATGGCTACAGCATTGCATGCTGACTGTGGTGGTATCCTGCTATGACTACAGCATTGCATGCTGACTGTGGAGGTATCCTGCTATGATACAGCATTGCATGCTGACTGTGGTGGTATCCTTATATGAATACAACACTGCATGCTGACTGTGATGGTATCCTGTCATGACTACAGCAGTGCATATTGACTGTGGTGGTTTCATGCTATGACTACAGCATTGCATACTGACTGTGGTCCTGCTATGACTACAGCATTGCATGCTGACCATGGTGGTATCCTGCTATGACTACAGCAGTACATGCTGACTGTGGTGGTATCCTGATATGACTACAGCAGTGCATGCTGAATGTGGTGGTATCCTGCTATGACTACAGCAGTGCATGCTGACTCTGGTGGTATCCTGTTATGACTACAGGAGTGCATGTTGACTGTGGTGGTATCCTGCTATGACTACAGCATTGCATACTGACTGTGGAGGTATCCTGTTATGACTACAGCATTGCATGCTGACTGTGGTGGTATCCTGCTATGACTACAGCACTTTATGATGACTGTATTGGTATCCTGCTATGACTACAGCATTGCATGCTGACTGTGGTGGTATTCTGCTATGACTTCAGCGTTGCATGCTGAGTGTGGGGGTCTCCTGCTATGACTACAGCATTGCATGCTGAATATGGTGGTATCCTGATATGATTACAGCAGTGCATACTGACTGTGGTGGTTTCATTATATGACTACAGCATTGCATGCTTACCTTGGTGGTATCCTGATTTCACTACAGCATTGCATGCTGACTGTGGTGGTATCCTGTCATGACTACAGCAGTGCATATTGACTGTGGTTGTTTCATGCTATGACACCAGCATTGCATACTGACTGTGGTCCTCCTTTGACTACAGCATTGCATGCTGACCATGGTGGTATCCTGCTATGACTACAGCAGTGCATGCTGACTGTGGTGGTATCCTGCTATGACTACAGCATTGCATGCTGACTGTGGTGGTATCCTGATATGACTACAGCAGTGCATGCTGACTGTGGTGGTATCCTGCTATGGCTACAGCATTGCATGCTGACTGTGGTGGTATCCTGCTATGACTACAGCATTGCATGCTGACTGTGGAGGTATCCTGCTATGATACAGCATTGCATGCTGACTGTGGTGGTATCCTGCTATGACTACAGCATTGCATGCTGACTGTGGTGGTATCCTGTCATGACTACAGCAGTGCATATTGACTGTGGTGGTTTCATGCTATCACTACAGCATTGCATACTGACTGTGGTCCTGCTATGACTACAGCATTGCATGCTGACCATGGTGGTATCCTGCAATGACTACAGCAGTGCATGCTGACTGTGGTGGTATCCTGATATGACTACAGCACTACATGCTGACTGTGGTGGTATCCTGCTATGACTACAGCAGTGCATGCTGACTATGGTTGTATCCTGCTATGACTACAGCATTGCATGATGACTGTGGTGGTATCCTGCTATGACTACATCATTGCATGCTGACCTTGTGGTATCCTGCAATGACTACAGCATTGCATGCTGACTGTGGAGGTATCCTGCTATGATACAGCATTGAATGCTGACTGTGGTGGTATCCTGCTAAGACTACAGCATTGCATGTTGACTGTGGTGGTATCCTGCTATGACTACAGCATTGCATAATGACTGTGTTGGTATCGTGCTATGACTACAGCATTGCATGCTGAATGTGGTGGTATCCTGCTATGACTACAGCATTGCATGCTGACTGTGGTGGTAATCTGCTATGACTACAGCATTGCATGCTGACCGTGTTGTTATCCTAATTACACTACAGCATTGCATGCTGACTGTGGTGGTATCCTGCTATGACTACAGCGTTGCATGCTGACTGTGGTGGCATCCTGCTATCACTACAGCAGTGCATCCTGACAGGGGTGGTATCCTGCTATGACTACAGCATTGCATGCTGACTGCGGTCCTGATATGACTACAGCATTGCATGCTGACCATGGTGGTATCCTTCTATGACTACAGCATTGCATGCTGACTGTGGAGGTATCCTGCTATGACTACAGCATTGCATGCTGACTGTGGTGGTATCCTGCTATGACTACAGCATTGCAAGCTGACCATGGTGGTATCCTTCTATGACTACAGCATTGCATGCTGACTGTGGTGGTATCCTGCTATGACTACAGCATTGCATGTTGACTGTGGTGGTATCCTGCTATGACTACAACATGACATCATGACTGTATTGCTATCCTGCTATGACTACAGCATTGCATGCTGACTGTGCTGGTATTCTGCTATGACTTCAGCGTTGCATACTGACTGTGGTGGTATCCTGCTATGACTACTGCATTGAATGGTGAATTTGGTGGTAGCCTGATATGATTACAGCAGTGCATACTGACTGTGGTGGTATTCTTACATGACTACAGCAGTGCATATTGACTGTGGTGGTTTCATGCTATGACTACAGCATTGCATACTGACTGTGGTCCTGCTATGTCTACAGCATTGCATGCTGACCATGGTGGTTATCTGCTATGACTACATCAGTACATGCTGACTGTGGTGGTATCCTGATATGACTACAGCAGTGCATGCTGAATGTGGTGGTATCCTGCTATGACCACAGCAGTGCATGCTGACTGTGGTGGTATCCTGTTATGACTACAGCAGTGCATATTGACTGTGCTGGTTTCATGCTATGACTACTGCATTGTATACTGACTGTCGTCCTGCTATGACTACAGCATTGCATGCTGACCATGGTGGTATCCTGCTATGACAACAGCAGTGCATGCTTACTGTGGTGGTATCCCGCTATGACTACAGCAGTGCATGCTGACTGTGGTGGGTTCCTGCTATGACTACAGAAGTGCATGCTGACTGTGGTGGTATCCTGCTCTGACACAGAATTGCATGCTGACTGTGGTGGTATCCTGCTATGACTACAGCATTGCATGTTGACTGTGGTGGTATCCTGCTATGACTACAGCATTGCATGATGACTGTGTTGGTATCGTGCTATGACTACAGCATTGCATACTGACTGTGGAGGTATCCTGTTATGACTACAGCATTGCATGCTGACTGTGGTGGTATCCTGCTATGACTACAGCACTTTATGATGACTGTATTGGTATCCTGCTATGACTACAGCATTGCATGCTGACTGTGGTGGTATTCTGCTATGACTTCAGCGTTGCATGCTGAGTGTGGGGGTCTCCTGCTATGACTACAGCATTGCATGCTGAATATGGTGGTATCCTGATATGATTACAGCAGTGCATACTGACTGCGGTGGTTTCCTTATATGACTACAGCATTGCATGCTTACCTTGGTGGTATCCTGATTTCACTACAGCATTGCATGCTGACTGTGGTGGTATCCTGTCATGACTACAGCAGTGCATATTGACTGTGGTTGTTTCATGCTATGACACCAGCATTGCATACTGACTGTGGTCCTCCTTTGACTACAGCATTGCATGCTGACCATGGTGGTATCCTGCTATGACTACAGCATTGCATGCTGACTGTGGTGGTATCCTGTCATGACTACAGCAGTGCATATTGACTGTGGTGGTTTCATGGTATCACTACAGCATTGCATACTGACTGTGGTCCTGCTATGACTACAGCATTGCATGCTGAACATGGTGGTATCCTGCTATGACTACAGCAGTGCATGCTGACTGTGGTGATTTCCTGATATGACTATAGCAGTACATGCTGACTGTGGTGGTATCCTGCTATGACTACAGCAGTGCATGCTGACTATGGTGGTATCCTGCTATGACTACAGCATTGCATGATGACTGTGGTGGTATCCTGCTATGACTACAGCATTGCATGCTGACCTTGTGGTATCCTGCAATGACTACAGCATTGCATGCTGACTGTGGAGGTATTCTGCTATGATACAGCATTGCATGCTGACTGTGGTGGTATCCTGCTAAGACTACAGCATTGCATGTTGACTGTGGTGGTATCCTGCTATGACTACATCATTGCATAATGACTGTGTTGGTATCGTGCTATGACTAAAGCATTGAATTCTGACTGTGGTGGTATCCTGCTATGACTACAGCATTGCATGCTGACTGTGGTGGTAATCTGCTATGACTACAGCATTGCATGCTGACCGTGTTGTTATCCTAATTACACTATCGCATTGCATGCTGACTGTGATTGTATCCTGCTATGACTACAGCATTGCATGCTGACCATGGTGGTATCCTTCTATGACTACAGCATTGCATGCTGACTGTGGTGGTATCCTGCTATGACTACAGCATTGCATGCTGACTGTGGTGGTATCCTGCTATGACTACAGCATTGCATGCTGACTGTGGAGGTATCCTGCTATGATACAGCATTGCATGCTGACTGTGGTGGTATCCTGCTATGACTACAGCATTGCATGTTGACTGTGGTGGTATCCTGCTATGACTACAACATGTCATGATGACTGTATTGGTATCCCGCTATGACTACAGCATTGCATGCTGACTGTGCTGGTATTCTGCTATGACTTCAGTGTTGCATACTGACTGTGGTGGTATCCTGCTATGACTACAGCATTGCATGCTGAATATGGTGGTATCCTGATATGATTACCGCAGTGCATACTGACTGTGGTGGTATTCTTAAATGACTACAGCAGTGCATGCTTACTGTGGTGGTATCCTGCTATGACTACAGAGTGCATGCTGCCTGTGGTGGTATCCTGCTATGACTACAAAAGTGCATGCTGACTGTGGTGGTATCCTGCTCTGACACAGCATTGCATGCTGACTGTGGTGGTATCCTGCTATGACTACAGCATTGCATAATGACTGTGTTGGTATCATGCTATGACTACAGCATTGCATACTGACTGTGGAGGTATCCTGCTATGACTACAGCATTGCATGCTGACTGTGTTGGTATTCTGCTATGATTACAGCATTGCATGCTGAATGTGGTGGTATCCTGCTATGATTACAGCAGTGCATACTGACTGTGGTGGTATCCTTATATGACTACAGCATTTCATGCTGACTGTGGTGGTATCCTGCTATGATACAGCATTGCATGCTGACTGTGGTTGTATCCTGCTATAACTACAGCATTGCATGTTGACTGTGGTGGTATCCTGCTATGACTACAGCATTTCATGATGACTCTATTGGTATCCTGCTATGACTACAGCATTGCATGCTGACTGTGGTGGTATTCTGCTATGACTTCAGCGTTGCATGCTGACTGTGGTTGTATCCTGCTATGACCTCAGCATTGCATGCTGAATATGGTGGTATCCTGATATGATTACAGCAGTGCATACTGACTGTGGTGGAATCCTGTCATGACTACAGCAGTGCATATTGACTGTGGTGGTTTCATGCTATGACTACAGCAGTGCATACTGACTGTGGTGGTATCCTTATATGAATACAACACTGCATGCTGACTGTGATGGTATCCTGTCATGACTACAGCAGTGCATATTGACTGTGGTGGTTTCATGCTATGACTACAGCATTGCATACTGACTGTGGTCCTGCTATGACTACAGCATTGCATGCTGACCACGGTGGTATCCTGCTATGACTACAGCAGTACATGCTGACTGTGGTGGTATCCTGATATGACTACAGCAGTGCATGCTGAATGTGGTGGTATCCTGCTATGACTACAGCAGTGCATGCTGACTCTGGTGGTATCCTGTTATGACTACAGGAGTGCATGTTGACTGTGGTGGTATCCTGCTATGACTACAGCATTGCATACTGACTGTGGAGGTATCCTGTTATGACTACAGCATTGCATGCTGACTGTGGTGGTATCCTGCTATGACTACAGCACTTTATGATGACTGTATTGGTATCCTGCTATGACTACAGCATTGCATGCTGACTGTGGTGGTATTCTGCTATGACTTCAGCGTTGCATGCTGACTGTGGGGGTATCCTGCTATGACTACAGCATTGCATGCTGAATATGGTGGTATCCTGATATGATTACAGCAGTGCATACTGACTGTGGTGGTTTCATTATATGACTACAGCATTGCATGCTTACCTTGGTGGTATCCTGATTTCACTACAGCATTGCATGCTGACTGTGGTGGTATCCTGTCATGACTACAGCAGTGCATATTGACTGTGGTTGTTTCATGCTATGACACCAGCATTGCATACTGACTGTGGTCCTCCTTTGACTACAGCATTGCATGCTGACCATGGTGGTATCCTGCTATGACTACAGCAGTGCATGCTGACTGTGGTGGTATCCTGCTATGACTACAGCATTGCATGCTGACTGTGGTGGTATCCTGATATGACTACAGCAGTGCATGCTGACTGTGGTGGTATCCTGCTATGGCTACAGCATTGCATGCTGACTGTGGTGGTATCCTGCTATGACTACAGCATTGCATGCTGACTGTGGAGGTATCCTGCTATGATACAGCATTGCATGCTGACTGTGGTGGTATCCTGCTATGACTACAGCATTGCATGCTGACTGTGGTGGTATCCTGTCATGACTACAGCAGTGCATATTGACTGTGGTGGTTTCATGCTATCACTACAGCATTGCATACTGACTGTGGTCCTGCTATGACTACAGCATTGCATGCTGACCATGGTGGTATCCTGCAATGACTACAGCAGTGCATGCTGACTGTGGTGGTATCCTGATATGACTACAGCACTACATGCTGACTGTGGTGGTATCCTGCTATGACTACAGCAGTGCATGCTGACTATGGTTGTATCCTGCTATGACTACAGCATTGCATGATGACTGTGGTGGTATCCTGCTATGACTACATCATTGCATGCTGACCTTGTGGTATCCTGCAATGACTACAGCATTGCATGCTGACTGTGGAGGTATCCTGCTATGATACAGCATTGCATGCTGACTGTGGTGGTATCCTGCTAAGACTACAGCATTGTATGTTGACTGTGGTGGTATCCTGCTATGACTACAGCATTGCATAATGACTGTGTTGGTATCGTGCTATGACTACAGCATTGCATGCTGAATGTGGTGGTATCCTGCTATGACTACAGCATTGCATGCTGACTGTGGTGGTAATCTGCTATGACTACAGCATTGCATGCTGACCGTGTTGTTATCCTAATTACACTACAGCATTGCATGCTGACTGTGGTGGTATCCTGCTATGACTACAGCGTTGCATGCTGACTGTGGTGGCATCCTGCTATCACTACAGCAGTGCATCCTGACAGTGGTGGTATCCTGCTATGACTACAGCATTGCATGCTGACTGCGGTCCTGATATGACTACAGCATTGCATGCTGACCATGGTGGTATCCTTCTATGACTACAGCATTGCATGCTGACTGTGGAGGTATCCTGCTATGACTACAGCATTGCATGCTGACTGTGGTGGTATCCTGCTATGACTACAGCATTGCAAGCTGACTGTGGAGGTATCCTGCTATGATACAGCATTGCATGCTGACTGTGGTGGTATCCTGCTATGACTACAGCATTGCATGTTGACTGTGGTGGTATCCTGCTATGACTACAACATGACATCATGACTGTATTGCTATCCTGCTATGACTACAGCATTGCATGCTGACTGTGCTGGTATTCTGCTATGACTTCAGCGTTGCATACTGACTGTGGTGGTATCCTGCTATGACTACTGCATTGAATGGTGAATTTGGTGGTAGCCTGATATGATTACAGCAGTGCATACTGACTGTGGTGGTATTCTTACATGACTACAGCAGTGCATATTGACTGTGGTGGTTTCATGCTATGACTACAGCATTGCATACTGACTGTGGTCCTGCTATGTCTACAGCATTGCATGCTGACCATGGTGGTTATCTGCTATGACTACATCAGTACATGCTGACTGTGGTGGTATCCTGATATGACTACAGCAGTGCATGCTGAATGTGGTGGTATCCTGCTATGACCACAGCAGTGCATGCTGACTGTGGTGGTATCCTGTTATGACTACAGCAGTGCATATTGACTGTGCTGGTTTCATGCTATGACTACTGCGTTGTATACTGACTGTCGTCCTGCTATGACTACAGCATTGCATGCTGACCATGGTGGTATCCTGCTATGACAACAGCAGTGCATGCTTACTGTGGTGGTATCCCGCTATGACTACAGCAGTGCATGCTGACTGTGGTGGGTTCCTGCTATGACTACAGAAGTGCATGCTGACTGTGGTGGTATCCTGCTCTGACACAGCATTGCATGCTGACTGTGGTGGTATCCTGCTATGACTACAGCATTGCATGTTGACTGTGGTGGTATCCTGCTATGACTACAGCATTGCATGATGACTGTGTTGGTATCGTGCTATGACTACAGCATTGCATACTGACTGTGGAGGTATCCTGTTATGACTACAGCATTGCATGCTGACTGTGGTGGTATCCTGCTATGACTACAGCACTTTATGATGACTGTATTGGTATCCTGCTATGACTACAGCATTGCATGCTGACTGTGGTGGTATTCTGCTATGACTTCAGCGTTGCATGCTGAGTGTGGGGGTCTCCTGCTATGACTACAGCATTGCATGCTGAATATGGTGGTATCCTGATATGATTACAGCAGTGCATACTGACTGCGGTGGTTTCCTTATATGACTACAGCATTGCATGCTTACCTTGGTGGTATCCTGATTTCACTACAGCATTGCATGCTGACTGTGGTGGTATCCTGTCATGACTACAGCAGTGCATATTGACTGTGGTTGTTTCATGCTATGACACCAGCATTGCATACTGACTGTGGTCCTCCTTTGACTACAGCATTGCATGCTGACCATGGTGGTATCCTGCTATGACTACAGCAGTGCATGCTGACTGTGGTGGTATCCTGCTATGACTACAGCATTGCATGCTGACTGTGGTGGTATCCTGATATGACTACAGCAGTGCATGCTGACTGTGGTGGTATCCTGCTATGGCTACAGCATTGCATGCTGACTGTGGTGGTATCCTGCTATGACTACAGCATTGCATGCTGACTGTGGAGGTATCCTGCTATGATACAGCATTGCATGCTGACTGTGGTGGTATCCTGCTATGACTACAGCATTGCATGCTGACTGTGGTGGTATCCTGTCATGTCTACAGCAGTGCATATTGACTGTGGTGGTTTCATGCTATCACTACAGCATTGCATACTGACTGTGGTCCTGCTATGACTACAGCATTGCATGCTGACCATGGTGGTATCCTGCAATGACTACAGCAGTGCATGCTGACTGTGGTGGTATCCTGATATGACTACAGCACTACATGCTGACTGTGGTGGTATCCTGCTATGACTACAGCAGTGCATGCTGACTATGGTTGTATCCTGCTATGACTACAGCATTGCATGATGACTGTGGTGGTATCCTGCTATGACTACATCATTGCAAGCTGACCTTGTGGTATCCTGCAATGACTACAGCATTGCATGCTGACTGTGGAGGTATCCTGCTATGATACAGCATTGCATGCTGACTGTGGTGGTATCCTGCTAAGACTACAGCATTGCATGTTGACTGTGGTGGTATCCTGCTATGACTACAGCATTGCATAATGACTGTGTTGGTATCGTGCTATGACTACAGCATTGCATGCTGAATGTGGTGGTATCCTGCTATGACTACAGCATTGCATGCTGACTGTGGTGGTAATCTGCTATGACTACAGCATTGCATGCTGACCGTGTTGTTATCCTAATTACACTAAAGCATTGCATGCTGACTGTGGTGGTATCCTGCTATGACTACAGCGTTGCATGCTGACTGTGGTGGCATCCTGCTATCACTACAGCAGTGCATCCTGACAGTGGTGGTATCCTGCTATGACTACAGCATTGCATGCTGACTGCGGTCCTGATATGACTACAGCATTGCATGCTGACCATGGTGGTATCCTTCTATCACTACAGCATTGCATGCTGACTGTGGAGGTATCCTGCTATGACTACAGCATTGCATGCTGACTGTGGTGGTATCCTGCTATGACTACAGCATTGCATGCTGACTGTGGAGGTATCCTGCTATGATACAGCATTGCATGCTGACTGTGGTGGTATCCTGCTATGACTACAGCATTGCATGTTGACTGTGGTGGTATCCTGCTATGACTACAACATGACATGATGACTGTATTGGTATCCTGCTATGACTACAGCATTGCATGCTGACTGTGCTGGTATTCTGCTATGACTTCAGCGTTGCATACTGACTGTGGTGGTATCCTGCTATGACTACAGCATTGAATGGTGAATTTGGTGGTAGCCTGATATGATTACAGCAGTGCATACTGACTGTGGTGGTATTCTTACATGACTACAGCAGTGCATATTGACTGTGGTGGTTTCATGCTATGACTACAGCATTGCATACTGACTGTGGTCCTGCTATGTCTACAGCATTGCATGCTGACCATGGTGGTTATCTGCTATGACTACATCAGTACATGCTGACTGTGGTGGTATCCTGATATGACTACAGCAGTGCATGCTGAATGTGGTGGTATCCTGCTATGACCACAGCAGTGCATGCTGACTGTGGTGGTATCGTGTTATGACTACAGCAGTGCATATTGACTGTGCTGGTTTCATGCTATGACTACTGCATTGTATACTGACTGTCGTCCTGCTATGACTACAGCATTGCATGCTGACCATGGTGGTATCCTGCTATGACAACAGCAGTGCATGCTTACTGTGGTGGTATCCCGCTATGACTACAGCAGTGCATGCTGACTGTGGTGGGTTCCTGCTATGACTACAGAAGTGCATGCTGACTGTGGTGGTATCCTGCTCTGACACAGCATTGCATGCTGACTGTGGTGGTATCCTGCTATGACTACAGCATTGCATGTTGACTGTGGTGGTATCCTGCTATGACTACAGCATTGCATGATGACTGTGTTGGTATCGTGCTATGACTACAGCATTGCATGCTGACTGTGGTGGTATCCTGATATGACTACAGCAGTGCATGCTGACTGTGGTGGTATCCTGCTATGGCTACAGCATTGCATGCTGACTGTGGTGGTATCCTGCTATGACTACAGCATTGCATTTTGACTGTGGAGGTATCCTGCTATGATACAGCATTGCATGCTGACTGTGGTGGTATCCTGCTATGACTACAGCATTGCATGCTGACTGTGGTGGTATCCTGTCATGACTACAGCAGTGCATATTGACTGTGGTGGTTTCATGCTATCACTACAGCATTGCATACTGACTGTGGTCCTGCTATGACTACAGCATTGCATGCTGACCATGGTGGTATCCTGCAATGACTACAGCAGTGCATGCTGACTGTGGTGGTATCCTGATATGACTACAGCACTACATGCTGACTGTGGTGGTATCCTGCTATGACTACAGCAGTGCATGCTGACTATGGTTGTATCCTGCTATGACTACAGCATTGCATGATGACTGTGGTGGTATCCTGCTATGACTACATCATTGCATGCTGACCTTGTGGTATCCTGCAATGACAACAGCATTGCATGCTGACTGTGGAGGTATCCTGCTATGATACAGCATTGCATGCTGACTGTGGTGGTATCGTGTTATGACTACAGCAGTGCATATTGACTGTGCTGGTTTCATGCTATGACTACTGCATTGTATACTGACTGTCGTCCTGCTATGACTACAGCATTGCATGCTGACCATGGTGGTATCCTGCTATGACAACAGCAGTGCATGCTTACTGTGGTGGTATCCCGCTATGACTACAGCAGTGCATGCTGACTGTGGTGGGTTCCTGCTATGACTACAGAAGTGCATGCTGACTGTGGTGGTATCCTGCTCTGACACAGCATTGCATGCTGACTGTGGTGGTATCCTGCTATGACTACAGCATTGCATGTTGACTGTGGTGGTATCCTGCTATGACTACAGCATTGCATGATGACTGTGTTGGTATCGTGCTATGACTACAGCATTGCATGCTGACTGTGGTGGTATCCTGATATGACTACAGCAGTGCATGCTGACTGTGGTGGTATCCTGCTATGGCTACAGCATTGCATGATGACTGTGGTGGTATCCTGCTATGACTACAGCATTGCATGCTGACTGTGGAGGTATCCTGCTATGATACAGCATTGCATGCTGACTGTGGTGGTATCCTGCTATGACTACAGCATTGCATGCTGACTGTGGTGGTATCCTGTCATGACTACAGCAGTGCATATTGACTGTGGTGGTTTCATGCTATCACTACAGCATTGCATACTGACTGTGGTCCTGCTATGACTACAGCATTGCATGCTGACCATGGTGGTATCCTGCAATGACTACAGCAGTGCATGCTGACTGTGGTGGTATCCTGATATGACTACAGCACTACATGCTGACTGTGGTGGTATCCTGCTATGACTACAGCAGTGCATGCTGACTATGGTTGTATCCTGCTATGACTACAGCATTGCATGATGACTGTGGTGGTATCCTGCTATGACTACAGCATTGCATGCTGACCTTGTGGTATCCTGCAATGACTACAGCATTGCATGCTGACTGTGGAGGTATCCTGCTATGATACAGCATTGCATGCTGACTGTGGTGGTATCCTGCTAAGACTACAGCATTGCATGTTGACTGTGGTGGTATCCTGCTATGACTACAGCATTGCATAATGACTGTGTTGGTATCGTGCTATGACTACAGCATTGCATGCTGAATGTGGTGGTATCCTGCTATGACTACAGCATTGCATGCTGACTGTGGTGGTAATCTGCTATGACTACAGCATTGCATGCTGACCGTGTTGTTATCCTAATTACACTACAGCATTGCATGCTGACTGTGGTGGTATCCTGCTATGACTACAGCGTTGCATGCTGACTGTGGTGGCATCCTGCTATCACTACAGCAGTGCATCCTGACAGTGGTGGTATCCTGCTATGACTACAGCATTGCATGCTGACTGCGGTCCTGATATGACTACAGCATTGCATGCTGACCATGGTGGTATCCTTCTATGACTACAGCATTGCATGCTGACTGTGGAGGTATCCTGCTATGACTACAGCATTGCATGCTGACTGTGGTGGTATCCTGCTATGACTACAGCATTGCATGCTGACTGTGGAGGTATCCTGCTATGATACAGCATTGCATGCTGACTGTGGTGGTATCCTGCTAAGACTACAGCATTGCATGTTGACTGTGGTGGTATCCTGCTATGACTACAACATGACATGATGACTGTATTGGTATCCTGCTATGACTACAGCATTGCATGCTGACTGTGCTGGTATTCTGCTATGACTTCAGCGTTGCATACTGACTGTGGTGGATTCCTGCTATGACTACAGCATTGAATGGTGAATTTGGTGGTAGCCTGATATGATTACAGCAGTGCATACTGACTGTGGTGGTATTCTTGCATGACTACAGCAGTGCATATTGACTGTGGTGGTTTCATGCTATGACTACAGCATTGCATACTGACTGTGGTCCTGCTATGTCTACAGCATTGCATGCTGACCATGGTGGTTATCTGCTATGACTACATCAGTACATGCTGACTGTGGTGGTATCCTGATATGACTACAGCAGTGCATGCTGAATGTGGTGGTATCCTGCTATGACCACAGCAGTGCATGCTGACTGTGGTGGTATCCTGTTATGACTACAGCAGTGCATATTGACTGTGCTGGTTTCATGCTATGACTACTGCATTGTATACTGACTGTCGTCCTGCTATGACTACAGCATTGCATGCTGACCATGGTGGTATCCTGCTATGACAACAGCAGTGCATGCTTACTGTGGTGGTATCCCGCTATGACTACAGCAGTGCATGCTGACTGTGGTGGGTTCCTGCTATGACTACAGAAGTGCATGCTGACTGTGGTGGTATCCTGCTCTGACACAGCATTGCATGCTGACTGTGGTGGTATCCTGCTATGACTACAGCATTGCATGATGACTGTGTTGGTATCATGCTATGACTACAGCATTGCATACTGACTGTGGAGGTATCCTGCTATGACTACAGCATTGCATGCTGACTGTGGTGGTATTCTGCTATGACTACAGCATTGCATGCTGAATGTGGTGGTATCCTGCTATGATTACAGCAGTGCATGTTGACTGTGGTGGTATCCTGCTATGACTACAGCATTTCATGATGACTCTATTGGTATCCTGCTATGACTACAGCATTGCATGCTGACTGTGGTGGTATTCTGCTATGACTTCAGCGTTGCATGCTGACTGTGGTGGTATCCTGCTATGAATACAGCATTGCATGCTGAATATGGTGGTATCCTGATATGATTACAGCAGTGCATACTGACTGTGGTGGTATTCTTACATGACTACAGCAGTGCATGCTGACTCTGGTGGAATCCTGTCATGACTACAGCAGTGCATATTGACTGTGGTGGTTTCATGCTATGACTACAGCATTGCATACTGACTGTGGTCCTGCTATGACTACAGCATTGCATGCTGACCATGGTGGTATCCTGCTATGCCTACAGCAGTACATGCTGACTGTGGTGGTATCCTGATATGACTACAGCAGTGCATGCTGAATGTGGTGGTATCCTGCTATGACTACAGCAGTGCATGCTGACTGTGGTGGCATCCTGTTATGACTACAGCAGTGCATATTGACTGTGCTGGTTTCATGCTATGACTACAGCATTGCATACTGACCGTCGTCCTGCTATGACTACAGCATTGCATGCTGACCATAGTGGTATCCTGCTATGACTACAGCAGTGCATGCTGACTGAGGTGGTATCTTGCTATGACTACAGCAGTGCATGCTAACTGTGGTGGTATCCTGCTATGACTACAGCAGTGCATGCTGACTGTGGTGGTATCCTGCTATGATACAGCATTGCATGCTGACTGTGGTGGTATCCTGCTATAGCTACAGCATTGCATGTTGACTGTGGTGGTATCCTGCTATGACTACAGCATTGCATGATGACTGTGTTGGTATCGTGCTATGACTACAGCATTGCATACTGACTGTGGAGGTATCCTGCTATGACTACAGCATTGCATGCTGACTGTGGTATCCTGCTATGACTACAGCACTTTATGATGACTGTATTGGTATCCTGCTATGACTACAGCATTGCATGCTGTGGTGGTATTCTGCTATGACTTCAGCGTTGCATGCTGACTGTGGTGGTCTCCTGCTATGACTACAGCATTGCATGCTAAATATGGTGGTATCCTGATATGATTACAGCAGTGCATACTGACTGTGGTGGTTTCCTTATATGACTACAGCATTGCATGCTTACCTTGGTGGTATCCTGATTTCACTACAGCATTGCATGCTGACTGTGGTGGTATCCTGTCATGACTACAGCAGTGCATATTGACTGTGGTGGTTTCATGCTATGACTCCAGCATTGCATACTGACTGTGGTCCTGCTATGACTACAGCATTGCATCCTGACCATGGTGGTATCCTGCTATGACTACAGCCGTGCATGCTGACTGTGGTGGTATCCTCCTATGACTACAGCATTGCATGCTGACTGTGGTGGTATCCTGCTATCACTACAGCAGTGCATACTGACAGTGGTGGTATCCTGCTATGACTACAGCATTGCATGCTGACTGCGGTCCTGATATGACTACAGCATTGCATGCTGACCATGGTGGTATCCTGCTATGACTACAGCAATGCATGCTGAATGTAGTGGTATCCTGCTATGACTACAGCAATGCATGCTGACTGTGGTGGTATCCTGCTATGGCTACAGCATTGCATGCTGACTGTGGTGGTATCCTGCTGTGATACAGCATTGCATGCTGACTGTGGTGGTATCCTGCTATGACTACAGCATTGCATGTTGACTATGGTGGTATCCTGCTATGACTACAGCACTTCATGATGACTGTATTGGTATCCTGCTATGACTACATCATTGCATGCTGACTGTGGTGGTATTCTGCTATGACTTCAGCGTTGCATGCTGACTGTGGTGGTCTCCTGCTATGACTACAGCATTGCATGCTCAATATGGTGGTATCCTGATATGATTACAGCAGTACATACTGACTGTGGTGGTATCCTTATATGACCACAGCATTGCATGCTTACCTTGGTGGTATCCTGATTTCACTACAGCATTGCATGCTGACTGTGGTGGTATCCTGTCATGACTACAGCAGTGCATATTGACTGTGGTGGTTTCATGCTATGACTCCAGCATTGCATACTGACTGTGGTCCTGCTATGACTACAGCATTGCATGCTGACTGTGGTGGTATCCTGCTATGGCTACAGCATTGCATGTTGACTGTGGTGGTATCCTGCTATGACTACAGCATTGCATGATGACTGTGTTGGTATCGTGCTATGACTACAGCATTGCATACTGACTGTGGAGGTATCCTGCTATGACTACAGCATTGCATGCTGACTGTGGTGGTATCCTGCTATGACTACAGCACTTTATGATGACTGTATTGGTATCCTGCTATGACTACAGCATTGCATGCTGACTGTGGTGGTATTCTGCTATGACTTCAGCGTTGCATGCTGACTGTGGTGGTCTCCTGCTATGACTACAGCATTGCATGCTGAATATGGTGGTATCCTGATATGATTACAGCAGTGCATACTGACTGTGGTGGTTTCCTTATATGACTACAGCATTGCATGCTTACCTTGGTGGTATCCTGATTTCACTACAGCATTGCATGCTGACTGTGGTGGTATCCTGTCATGACTACAGCAGTGCATATTGACTGTGGTGGTTTCATGCTATGACTCCAGCATTGCATACTGACTGTGGTCCTGCTATGACTACAGCATTGCATACTGACCATGGTGGTATCCTGCTATGACTACAGCCGTGCATGCTGACTGTGGTGGTATCCTCCTATGACTACAGCATTGCATGCTGACTGTGGTGGTATCCTGCTATCACTACAGCAGTGCATACTGACAGTGGTGGTATCCTGCTATGACTACAGCATTGCATGCTGACTGCGGTCCTGATATGACTACAGCATTGCATGCTGACCATGGTGGTATCCTGCTATGACTACAGCAATGCATGCTGAATGTGGTGGTATCCTGCTATGACTACAGCAATGCATGCTGACTGTGGTGGTATCCTGCTATGGCTACAGCATTGCATGCTGACTGTGGTGGTATCCTGCTGTGATACAGCATTGCATGCTGACTGTGGTGGTATCCTGCTATGACTACAGCATTGCATGTTGACTATGGTGGTATCCTGCTATGACTACAGCACTTCATGATGACTGTATTGGTATACTGCTATGACTACATCATTGCATGCTGACTGTGGTGGTATTCTGCTATGACTTCAGCATTGCATGCTGACTGTGGTGGTCTCCTGCTATGACTACAGCATTGCATGCTCAATATGGTGGTATCCTGATATGATTACAGCAGTGCATACTGACTGTGGTGGTATCCTTATATGACCACAGCATTGCATGCTTACCTTGGTGGTATCCTGATTTCACTACAGCATTGCATGCTGACTGTGGTGGTATCCTGTCATGATTACAGCAGTGCATATTGACTGTGGTGGTTTCATGCTATGACTCCAGCATTGCATACTGACTGTGGTCCTGCTATGACTACAGCATTGCATGCTGACCATGGTGGTATCCTGCTATGACTACAGCATTGCATGCTGACTGTGGTGATATCCTGCTATGACTACAGCATTGCATGCTGACCATGGTGGTATCCTGATATGACTACAATAGTGCATGCTGACTGTGGTGCTATCCTGCTATGACTACAGCAGTGCATGCTGACTGTGGTGGTATCCTGCTATGACTACAGCAGTGTATGCTGACTGTGGTGGTATCCTGCTTTCACTACAACATTGCATGCTGGCTGTGGTGCTATCCTGCTATGACTACAGCAGTGCATGCTGACTGTGGTGGTATCCTGCTATGACTACAGCAGTGCATGCTGACTGCGGTGGTATCCTGCTATGACTACAGCAGTGCTTGCTGACTGTGGTGGTATCCTGCTATGACTACAGCATTGCATGCTGACTGTGGTGGTATCCTGCTATGACTACAGCATTGCATGCTGACTGTGGTGGTATCCTGCTTTCACTACAGCATTGCATGCTGACTGTGGTGGTATCCTGTTATGACTACAGCAGTGCATGCTGACTGTGGTGGCATCCTGCTTTCACTACAGCATTGCATGCTGACTGTGGTGATATCCTGCTATGACTACAGCATTGCATGCTGACCATGGTGGTATCCTGCTATAACTACAGCATTGCATGCTGACTGTGGTGGTATCCTGCTTTCACTACAGCATTGCATGCTGACTGTGGTGGTATCCTGCTATGACTACAGCAGTGCATACTGACTGTGGTGGTATCCTGCTATGACTACAGCAGTGCATACTGACTGTGGTGGTATCCTGCTATGACTACAGCATTGCATACTGCTATGACTACAGCATTGCATGCTGACCATGGTGGTATCCTGCTTTGACTACAGCATTGCATGCTGACTGTGGTGGTATCCTGCTATGACTACAGCATTGCATGCTTACTGTGGTGGTATCCTGCTTTGACTACAGAAGTGCCTACCGACTTTGGTGGTATCCTGCTATGATTACAGCTTTCACTACAGTAGTACATGCTGACTAACTATCTTATATATGAAAGGGAAATTTGTTAATGTGTCTGTTCAAAATGTTTAGCATACTTGCCGACATGCAACCAACTTATATTATCATTCACTCACTCACACAACCACCGACCAATTCACTCATCATACACTCACTCACACTCCCACTGACTCACTCATTCATTATACGATGACTCACTCACACATCATACACTGGGAGTGCCATGCTGCCAGATATGGCTGCTAGTTTGGTCGTACATGTTATTTATATCGTTTATTGTTAAATGAGAATCACAGTTCCTATGATTACTGTTGTTACATTGTTTTTATAGCTTTATTTTGGTTATTTAGAAAACATATGGTTAATCTATCTTATGGCTGTTATTGTTTGACTGGCATCACATTGGGATTTGAGCACACAGCGTTGTAATACGTTTTGTTAAGATTTGCTGGTTTATACAAGATTTCTGTTGCGCGTCGTCACTTCAAGACGATTCTAAAGAAATCTACAATCTTCGATTGTCACCTGATGACGACCGTTTGTGTTATGGTCGAAACGTCGTGAGAATTTTTATTGTTTTATATATTTTATTTTATTGTTTCCCTTCAACGTGACTTTACCGAAAGAGCTAAGAATGAGTTATCTTTTCATTTGTATGTTATGTTTTAAAGTTTTCAGATGTTTTTAAATATATATATTTTCCCGCTAGTAGCAGTATCTATCGACTCTATAGCACAAAGTAATCACTTGACAGAGTGCCGTGACGAGGCCTAGTCCCGTGCAGAGCCCCCGGCCTCGCCTAGATTGCTCGGCCGGCCGAGCCTGGGGTCTGGGCCGCTACCCCCCCCCCCTCCCGCGCTACAATAATACTATTTGATCACTATAATTTAGTACCTATAGACCTTATAATAGCAAGTGCACACATTGGGGTGGAGGGGGAGAAAAGAGGACGTGACACTTTGATAAATTTACCTCAGCGTTGCGTGTAAATTTTTTGCATTTTGGACGGGAATGAGAAATGGCCCCCACCCTGCAGGGACGGCGTCTGTGCGTTGCCAGGGGCAACTCGTGTTGGCGTTTCGCGCATGCGCAGCAGCGAGCCGGTCGGTAAAAGTAAATAAATAAATAAAGGTGAATCGCACCAAAACGTTAATTACACCACTTTAAAGGCGACGGACGGCAAAACGGAATAGCCTATGCCGAGCGGGGGGCCCGGGGCGTGCCGCCCGGCAAAAAAATTTCCACGCGAACCCCGCGGTCCGAGAGCCAAATCCCCCGCAAGCGAGCGTATGCAGACAGACAGACAAAAAAATAATTATATAGGTTAGATACTATCCATAATACAGTTTTTGGCTTAGATCGTGTAAATATAAGTGTGTCGATAAACCTTCCACCACCTGACACAGCCAATTAGGTCTGTCATGTGAACAATACGTGCCAATTCATTACTAGTACTGCACACTGGTATGTTGTAGAGTAAGCTCACAACATTTACAATGAATATATTTATTTAAAAAATATGCTTTTTTTTTCGTTGGCCCTTTAGTACACGTAAATACACATACGTGATCAAAACAGAATCTGAATTAAAACTGATGACATGCACGTGCGTCATCAGAACGGAAAAGGGTTAAGATGTTCAGGTCTTGTTGCTGTATTGCTTGCTTCTCCAGATGTTATTGAATCCTGCCATTATTCCCTTTGCCCTTGCAATCCTCGCTCTTGGTTTGGGACATTTCAGAGCCCCGATGAAGCTTGGACAGCTGAGTTGAGTTTAAAATAATTCACACAAAAAAACCTTGTTTTGAAAGACCCAACGCAGAAGATCCCTGGGTTTGATCTTCCACGAAGCTCATGGCCCACCCTAAACCGCATTCACTGCACAAGCCATGGCAGATCCGGATAACTGATGAACAAATGGAAAATTTAAAACTCTCTAGTAGTGTGCGACTGTGGTCATCCAGAACAGACCATACACCAATATAATGATGCAATGCCCCGATCCACCAATACGATGGAGACATCACGGCGATACACTCCGCTGCTGCTGACGCGGTTATCTAGCCTGAGCTGCTGTGCATCTGCTTGTCCGGTTCTGCGCTTTTGCACAAACGAGACGCGCACGCGCACAGTGGATGATGGCAGTGACGTTGCGTGCAAGCAGACGTTCAACGTCGCTCGTGCACTGATTGAGCAGGATGGCAGGGAGCTCTGCGGCCGCACGCTCGCCCCACAGCCGCCGATACCAACCAGCCAACCAGTTTAACACCAACCAGCCACCACCATCCTGAGGTTGGTATAAGGCTGCCACATTGCATAATTGCACAGCGACAGGAGACCTGGCATGAAGAAGGACCGCACGGCCGCGTGTAGCAACGATCACAGCCAGGATACCTTGAAGATCACCCAGCCCACAGAATAAGAACCCGCACCAGCTGCCGCGTGAGCTGGAATTGACAGCACATGGAAGAGGTGTCCAGCAACGCGCCCGCGACACCAACGGTTTCACATCTGAATCGTCGGCAAGGTGCTTCAGGGGGACGTCTGGGGAGGGCAAGCGAACCGCTGGCATCATCCAAGTGGCCAGGAACGAATTGCATCTCACCTCTGTCGACATCCACAGAAGTGCTCGCTGCAATTGCGAAAGGGGTCCTGCGTTGGACGTGACAATATCGTGGGCGCGTGGCAGTGGCCAGAGCGTTAAAAACGCACATTCCTCACACTTTTGTTCGCGGGCTGCACGATCCTCTGCTGTGCCCCACCGATTATGGCCACAGCAGGTGTCGTGACCACCCCAAGTTTTTTTCTTGGAGTGCAATGGCCCGTAATAGGAGCATTGCAGCCCTCTCAAAGTGAAGTATCACAGGAAATGTACCCGCGGAGAACAGCTCGCAATGTGAAAATGATTTGCATTCATTAAGCGTTGAATTCAATTGAGGTGTCCCAATGCACTGTAACAGGACGTAAAAAAAAGCTGTAATACATGGATAAGGGGAAAGTAATGACAATGTAAAGGCAAATGCAGGAAACGGAAAACAACCTCACGCACATATTCTTTGGTTCTTTCGGTAAAGTCACGTAGATAGAAAAATATATAATGAAAATAAAAAGAAAGTGAATAATTTGTATATTTTTTTATTATTTTTTCTCTCTACATGACTTTACCGAAAGAACCAAAGTGTATGAATTCCTGCAGTCACGAAAGTTTTAAGTCAAATTTTTAACTCGCGCAAAACCCGCAGGGGCACAAGGGTCTCCAAAAGTGAAACGCGCCACCGATACTTTGAGAGAATGAGCCGTTGCCATCCACCGTCCACAGCAGTCTTCTCCCCGACCGCACCGCACACACCAACACGGTGCCAGGGGACGGACCGAGCTGGCCACGCTGCCCTCGCATCCACCAGGCGTGGGCCAGACATCAGCACGGCAGCCCCAGCAGGTCCAGGGCAGCAGCACGTGGCATGGCAATGTCTTCGTAGTGTAGGCCGTGCTATGCTAGATGGTCGCTCGACGAGGAGATACTGCTGCTGCCGTATTTGTGGACTTAAAGTGGAGTGGTTTTTTTGGGGCAAGCTGGATTTGATGAGAGATCAGCAATGTACCGAAATGAGAATTTATTTCTTAACAAGTTGCGCGTATTGTGAATTAAAAAGTGCAGCATTGGCAGAGATACAATTTAAATAAATGCCAAAAAGTGCGCAGAGAAGTCTGGAGAGATGCGTGCTCGCAATGAGATTGGGAGACAGAAAGAGGAACACACGTGGCTTAGTGAAGACATGCAAGTTCGAGACACCAAACGGACCGTCAAGAAAGATAAGAGGGCGCTTGGGCAGGACACGTCACTGGGAGGAGTGGATGATGGCCAGTGGGCGAGACTAACAAGCTCAATCAAAAGAAGACGTCTAATGTGGAGATAGAGTGTTGACGTTAGCTCATGTACAGGAGTGCTCAATAGATCGTTACATCGCAAGTCCATGAAAGATGACGACAGCTTTGGGTGGCGGAGGCTTTCATCTTGCAGTGGATTGATGATGGCCGATGATGAAGATGATCAAGCTCAATCAAAATCATCGAACCTCATCCGGGAAATCTGCCCACACCTCACAAATTCGCCCCACCCCCACCTGGCATCCCGATCACCTCCGCTCTCTCTCTCTCACTGCCGTCCACCCTGCTCGGCATCCAACTCGGTCGAGCAAGGCCAACGGGGCATCAACCCCTAAGCGTCAACATGTGCGCGCCCACTTCACTCCAGTGGCGCCATCAATTGGCCCGAAGCGGGCTTCGAGGACTTCTGAAAAGGGCACACCAGATCGCATTGGCCGCGCGTCTCACCCGCGTGGCATCTTACGCCGCCGGTGGGTTCACGGAGCGCGCCGGCTTTTGATTACATTTGGGCAGCGAAGGGTGCGGGAGAGAAGCAAATTTGTGCGTGGGGCAAAAGGCTCGTTGCGCCATTTTACTTTCCATGCTGGAAGTGTCAAGAAGGACCTGAAAATTGAGGTTTCATATTTTAATGGAAAGGTCAATTGTGCACAGAATATGTTTTTCTGTGAGGGTTGTGTTCTGGCCCATCTTAGTGGAATTTTCTGCACTCTTGGTCGAGACCAAATAGGCAAGGAACGTTATAATGAACTCTCTTGTATAAATGCAACAAAACTTAAATTGAAGTAAAGAAAAAAATGCCAAGAAAAAGCACAAAGCAGACGTTTCATTGGTAATACTGAAGCTAAATGTTGTGCACATGTTCTTAATAGACTGTGGTGAGAGATTTACTGAGTGAGTGTGGATTTCATATGTGCTTACACCTGCAATGAACCACTGACGTACGGCCACGTTTTCTGCTTCCACCGTTAAAGAATGATAGGCGCAAAACTGAAAGAGGTGGATGGATTTGATCCCAGTTTAAAAAAAAAATCTGGCCTCGTTCTCAAATCACGATACAGACACGAGAAGGGGCCGGCAGAGGAATCGTTCATGTTGTCCAACGTGCTTTCGTGTTGCACTGCAAGGACCTGGGGCGAAACGTCAGACATTGCGCCGGATACTGCGTGGCAGAACCCGAAAACGCATCATAAAATAAAACTATTTTTTTTCTTAACTAGGTAAGGCCCACAGCTTTATAGCGCTTTTTCTAAATGCACTTTTCTAAATGTGGAGAGAAAAAAACCTGAGGACCTAGGGAAAGAGCCACGCGACCATGAGAAGACAGAGAGAGAGAGACATGCAAAACTTCAAATATACAGGCGTCAGGGTCGGGATCGATCACCACGACCTCTTGTATACCAGGCGACGTAGTTAACATCTCGCCACCTTGGCGCCCCAAAGTGGCATCGGCGAGGCGTACAACACGGCGACTAAACACGAATGTGTATTGAGACTGCACGCATTGCATAACTACAAAGAGAGATGTTTGAATGTCGCCACATTGGAAATGAATACAAGTCTCTCATCTCGGCCCAGTGGAAAACAAGACAACCGTGAACATGCACCCTTTAGCCCGACCACTGCTGCTGTGGAATACGCACGGACGCATTGGAAATGTAAATTGTAAAATCCCTGCATGCACGATAAAGTCCGCTTGGATTTTTCCACTTTAGGGAGCAACGCGCAGTTCCCGGGGACCGCTGCGGCGAGAACCATTGACGTAAGAACGACGATGAAGCGACGCCAATGCTGGAACTTTTCAACAAAAATCTTGCTCAGTTTTCCTACAAAAGCTGTGTGCCTCACAATGCACCCGACTGTTTTGCATGGGCCACAGAGTGTTTGAAGAGGAAACGTCTTCCGCGGGAGTTTTCCAATCGCCAGGTCCAACGCACAATATTTTACGACTGGAATATTGCTGCCAATTGCTTTTGACAGCGAAAGCTACCGCAAGTACCGCACCAAATTGGCAAGTTCATTCCTGGTCACCTCTTAAACAGGGCTACCATCGCTGTACCATTATAAAAAAAAACATTAATCAGATCGCTAAAGATTTGTTTTACATTCTGTAAATTAATCATCAAAATTATCTTAGAGAATGTTACAGCTGAATGAAACCCACTAGCAAATTGAGTAAATCTTTAACAACAACAACAACAACAACAAAAAAAACACTTAGGAATTATTTCCAATCAGAAATATCCCAGCTCTTAATTCCACTCAAGAGATCACCTTGACCATTGTGGCTGCTACCGCCACACCTTCACATTCATTCCTTCCTTGCGCTTGAACCCATCATTGTAAGGCCCTCCCTTTAACAGTGTCTCACCATCTGCCATACCTCCGTTTCCCGATTGTATTTGCAACACTTTCTTGCGATATTAAACGCCCACGTTTCCAAGTGCGTTTCCTTCCGAGACACAGATGTAACTCTTCGTCTCAAGCACCCACGACTTAACACTAAAGTTTAGAACTCTACCATTGGAAACCTCATTTGCCAGTAACAAAATATGATAATTGTTTTTTTTTACCCTTTTAAAGTGGCAACAAAACTGACACCTTTACAACTCTACTCATCCCAACCGTTTCACGATGTAGTTAACGAGCCCAACAATGGGCCACTATCAATCCAACGCTGTAAAAAAATATGGTACACAATGAACCCATTGGTCATAGGGATGCGGGCGGGGGACAGATCACGCCCAAGATTACATTCACCAAGGAGATGGAGAAAATGAGATCAGCTTTGGTGCAGGAGGCTAAATGGATCGTTACTTTGCAATACCGTGGGAGATTGTGATGGCTTGGACAGGCCTTCATCCAGCAGTGGATATATCATGGCTAAGGATGATGACGGTGGTGAACAATTACTGTATCACCTCTTTTTGGGCCCACCTTTCTTTTTACACGAGCAACAGAGGTTCCTCGCTTCTTTTTTTTTAGTCATGAGTTTATGCGGCTTCTCCGCTTATTTGTTCAAGCCCCGGGTTATTTTGTTTGGACCGGCGCGGTTTTGAGCGGCGCGCCACAAGCGGCTCCTATTTGGTTTCAGAGCCCCAAGTGAAACGACCTGAACATTGTGAGAACAGAAACGGCGCGCTCCCCCTCCACTCCGATGGGCGAGCGTCTGGCGTGCGTCGTGGTTTCAGTTAAGAACGCCCTTTTTAAACGGCGAATAATTGGCGGTGAGTTTCGCATTGAAAACAAAAAAAACCTGTTAATAGGTTTTCGCCCTTTTTTTCTGGCAACAAAACAGCTGTGTTAAGATGTTATAACACCAAACTGAAACCTTTTACAAGGGATCATGTCTGCATTAACCGCAATGCTTGTGGTCAGAGTGCAAACAAAAACATACTCTGATAATATATGCATTGTCTTTGAAACTGATTGGTCCACACCAGAGACAGCTTTAGAAAGCTTTAGAAAGCTGTCTCTGGTTAATGCAGACATGATTCATTGTAAAAGGTTTCAGTTTGGTGTTTTAACATCTTAACACCTGTTTTGTTGTCAGAAAAAAGGGGAAAACCCTATTATCGTATTTCAGTACTGGCAAAGGAGATCCCATGCTGTAAAAAAGCTGTTGGATTTTTAAGGACGGTTTCGGATTTGTGTCAGATTTTCGGGTAATATACACGATGTATCCAGGGCCGGATGAAGGTTCTTGTAGGCCCTATGGCACTTCTGTTTCGTAGGCCTACATTGATAACTTTCTACAGTAGCTACTGCTGCTGCCCCGTGTTACTACCGCAGCCGCTGTCACTCCGCGTGTAGCACAACAACGCCTCGTCTTGCCTTGCACTACAACTCTCCATTGAGAATGGTATTGTGCGAAAAACACCATTTGAAGATGTTATTGCTAATTTTGCAATGAAAAAAAGCTCAAAAAGTTAATCTCCGTTGTTAATTTCTCTCTCACCTTGTGAAAAAAACTATTAACATTGGCATGACTCTGCCTCTTTGTATGTACACTGTGCCTATCCTTGTTTTATAAATATATTTATTCAATGTCATATCTCGGTTACATTTTTCATCATACAATAAAAAAAACAATGGTCCTTTTTTTTCGGAGGCCCTTTAGTTTTTGTAGGCCCTATGCACAGTGTCTACTGTGGCCTATTGGGTAAGACGGCCCTGGATGAACCAGATCATATACACGATGTCACGATAACAAAGATGACATCGCCAGATGCCGTGCGACACCACGTTTGTCGGGAAAAGTGTGGAGGTCACTTGGATCTTTTTATTTTTTCAACGCTTTGGCATCATGTGCCAAATGAGATGGCAGTTTCAAGGAGTATATACAGTGAGGGAAAAAAAGTATTTGATCCCCTGCTGATTTTGTACGTTCGCCCACTGACAAAGAAATGATCAGTCTATAATTTTGATGGTAGGTTTATTTGAACAGTGAGAGACAGAATAACAACAAAAAATCCGGAAAAACGCATGTCAGAAATGTTGTAAGTTGATTTGTATTTTAATGAGGGAAATAAGTGTTTGACCCCCTCTCAATCAGAAAGATTTCTGGCTCCCGGGTGTCTTTTATACAGGTAACGAGCTGAGATTAGGAGCACACTCTTAAAGGGAGTGCTCATAATCTCAGCTTGTTACATTTATAAAAGACACCTGTCCACAGAAGCAATCAATCAGATTCCAAACTCTCCACCATGGCCAAGACCAAAGAGCTCTCCAAGGATGTCAGGGACAAGATTGTAGACCTACACAAGGCTGGAATGGGCTACAAGACCATTGCCAAGCAGCTTAATGAGAAGGTGACAACAGTTAGTGCGATTATTCGCAAATGGAAGAAACACAAACGATCTGTCAATCTCCCTCGGCCTGGAGCTCCATGCAAGATCTTACCTCGTGAAGTTGCAATGATCATGAGAACGGTGAAGAATCAGCCCAGAACTACACGGGAGGATTTTGTCAATGATCTCAGGGCAGCTGGGACCATAGTCACCAAGAAAACAATTGGCAACACACTACGCCGTGAAGGACTGAAATCCTGCAGCGCCCGCAAGGTCCCCCTGCTCAAGAAAGCACATATACATGCCGGTCTGAAGTTTGCCAATGAACATCTGAATGATTCAGAGGACAACTGGGTGAAAGTGTTGTGGTTAGATGAGACCAAAATGGAGCTCTTTGGCATCAACTCAACTCGCCATGTTTGGAGGAGGAGGAATGCTTCCTATGACCTGAAGAACACCATCCCCACCGTCAAACATGGAGGTGGAAACATTATGCTTTGGGGGTGTTTTTCTGCTAAGGGGACAGGACAACTTCACCGCATCAAAGGAAGGATGGACGGGGCCATGTACCGTCAAATCTTGGGTGAGAACCTCCTTCCCTCAGCCAGGGCATTGAAAATGGGTCGTGGATGGGCATTCTAGCATGACAATGACCCAAAACACACGGCCAAGGCCACAAAGGAGTGGCTCAAGAAGAAGCACATTAAGGTCCTGGAGTGGCCTAGCCAGTCTCCAGACCTTAATCCCATAGAAAATCTGTGGAGGGAGCTGAAGATTCGAGTTGTCAAACGTCAGCCTCGAAACCTTAATGACTTGGAGAAGATCTGCAAAGCGGAGTGGGACAAAATCCCTCCTGAGATGTGTGCAAACCTGGTGGCCAACTACAAGAAACGTCTGACCTCTGTGATTGCCAACAAGGGTTTTGCCACCAAGGTCTAAGTCATGTTTTGCAGAGGGGCCAAATACTTATGTCCCTCATTAAAATGCAAATCAAGTTATAATATTTTTCACATGCGTTTTCCGGATTTTTTTGTTGTTATTCTGTCTCTCACTATTCAAATAAACCTACCATTAAAAATATAGACCGATCATTTCTTTGTTAGTGGGCAAACGTACAAAATCAGCAGAGGATCAAATACTTTTTTTGCCTCACTGTATGAATGACAGGATTCGTTATAATTAACATGCTATTAACACCGAGCGATGTGACAGGACACTAATTACTCTTTAATCTTTTTTTTTTACCAGGTAAGGCCAACTGAGCTATCTAGCTCTTTTTCAGAAGCGAACTGGCCACAAATAATGGCTCAACGCAGTGGCTCATCACGTGGCGATTTATAGCAACCAGATACTTTTAATTCTCAGGGTCGGGAATCGAACCCACACGAACCTCTATACAGGGGCGAGTTAACGTCTCGCCACCGTGGCACCCTATGCAACAACCGAGGCTGCACAAGCTGGCGGTGAAGGGCACATCTTGATGGGAGGCAACGCATTTCCAGCAACGTGTTGCCCGAGCATCATGTCCTCCAGCTTTGAGGAGACTTGAGGGGCACAAGGAGGCACTGGGCAGTGGGGGCCGCGTGCTAAGCCAGCATGGGATGAGAGATGTATAAAGGAACGCGCCGGGTTGGGTTTTGCAGTAACGCACAGTTCCAGAAGAGAAGGGCGAAAGTGTGCATTGACGCGGAAATGCCCGGCTAATGAGTGGTGTGTTAAAGCAGTACCTTTAAAGTCGGTTGTTTAAATTCGTGTGATTAGCGAATCACTTGCAATATCTGTAAGGTACATTAGCTCTGCGAAAGAAAATATTCCTACAAAAAATATTGAGCATTCAGGTCTTGTGGACAAATAAATGTTTGGTACCCACTTTGGACTGGCTGCCCTTCATGGCTCTTTAGTCGCGAATTGCGGCGCTATCAGATAGATCGCTAGGGGGGGGGGGGGAGCCTGGAATTGCTTTTGCTACTCAAACACGCCAGCTGCTCAAATGTGGTGCCAAGCCATGACACAGTGATGCAGGTCGCAAGTTGCCTTAATTTTATCTAATTTTTTAAAAATGCACGCACTTTAAATATGTTTTTTTTAATCTATCATCATCCCCCTTCTTATTTACAGCTACCATATTTGACGATTTCACCAGAGATAGGCCCAGCATTAAAATGTGGGAATGTCCAGATGTAGTTAGGAAGCTTGTTTGCATGTAAGCATGTAATTTAGTGTTCAAAAAGAATTTAAAAAATTGTGAACGTGCAAGATACACAAAAAATAGCTGATTCCTTTTAGCATTCCGCGTATTTTCTTTTGACAATCATCTACAGCTTAAATTTATATCCAGTGTAAAGTAGTGACATTTCTCAAGAATAAATGTTAAGTGATTTGACATTGCAATCAAACAAATTACATATTAAACCAACCTAATTTTTATTTATTATGTTATTGTACCCCACCGTTCTTGCATAATCCGTGACAGTTAGCGTATTAAGGTTTATTTATTTTTACAATGTGCATTCTTTCCAATAATCCGCAGAAAACCGCGCCGGTGCAAACCATCTAGTATTTTCATTTTATTTTTATTTTACCAGGTAAGGCCCACTAAGCTATATACTGTAGCTTTTTTTTTCATAAGCAACCTGGCTGTCACAAATGATAGCCCAATGAAGTGGCTTATCATCGTGAGAAAATGTAAAGCAGCCAAATACTCTCAACGCATCGTTCTAAATGTGGAGGGAAAAACCGGAGGATTAGGAGAAAAATCCACGCGACCACGGGGAAAACAGACAAACTCCACATATACAGACGTCAGGGTGGTGATCAAACCCACGACCTCCTAATATGCCAGGCGAGCTTGTTAACATCTTGCCACTACAGCGAGGCCTGCGGTGAGGACATTCTCATATTTGGGCACCTGAATGAGAAAATGTTCGGCCAATCTGACAAGGCCAGAATACTAGTTAGCGAATGCTAGTTATGATAGCTGGCAAGTTCAGATGGGAAAATCTACGCGTTTTAGTGGCATAGAATAAAATTTTAATAGAGGATTGCACGCTTTGCTATAGTGGGAGAAATGGACAGCAACCTAAAAAAGGTATTGGTATTCTCTTTGGCAACACGGTCACATGGTGTAGGTCCGAGTGATAATTCTGGTTACAGTGAGGTTTAAGCGTCGTGACAAGACAGCAATTGAAGCCTAATGACATCACAGCGAAGCATGGGGGAGGTGCATGCTGGGAATAACACCGTAGGAGCACGTGCGTGGCAGAACAGATGTGCGGTGGCAACGCCGCATTGGCCCAAAATGAGACGCATCGCGAGAAGCGACGATGGCCAAGGGCCAAGACTCATGACGTGGTGACATTCAACGGAGAGGTACTCGGCCGAGAGGGTAACCACCGTGGAGACGGAGTGATGAGATGAGGTCACGTGCAGAAGATGGATCGCTGCTGTCGCAATATCATAATTGGAGGGACGGTGACAAGCATTTGAGGTTTTCATGAAACAACAGCTCAGCTATGAATGTGAAACAAAAGCTCAGCTATGAATGTGAAACAACAGCTCAGCTATGAATGTGAAACAAAAGCTCAGCTATGAATGTGAAACAACAGCTCAGCTATGAATGTGAAACAACAGCTCAGCTATGAATGTGAAACAACAGCTCAGCTATGGATATGAAACAACAGCTCAGCTATGAATGTGAAACAACAGCTCAGCTATGAATGTGAAACAAAAGCTCAGCTATGAAAGTGAAGCAACAGCTCAGCTATGAATATGAAACAACAGCTCAGCTATGAATGTGAAACAACAGCTCAGCTATGAATGTGAAACAAAAGCTGAGCTATGAATGTGGAACAACAGCTCAGCTAAGAATGTGGAACAACAGCTTAGCTATGAATGTGAAACAACAGCTCAGCTATGAATGTGGAACAACAGCTCAGCTATGAAAGTGAAACAACAGCTCAGCTGTGAATGTGGAACAACAGCTCAGCTATGAATGTGGAACAACAGCTTAGCTATGAATGGGGAACAACAGCTCAGCTATGAATGTGGAACAACAGCTCAGCTATGAATGTGGAACAACAACTCAGCTATGAATGTGGAACAACAGCTCAGCTATGAATGTGGAACAACAGCTCAGCTATGAATATGGAACAACAGCTCAGCTGTGAATGTGGAACAACAGCTCAGCTATGAATGTGGAACAACAGCTTAGCTATGAATGTGAAACAACAGCTCAGCTATGAATGTGGAATAACAGCTCAGCTATGAATGTGGAACAACAGCTCAGCTCTGAATGTGGAACAACAGCTCAGCTATGAAAGTGAAACAACAGCTCAGCTGTGAATGTCGAACAACAGCTCAGCTATGAATGTGGAACAACAGCTTAGCTATGAATGGGGAACAACAGCTCAGCTATGAATGTGGAACAACAGCTCAGCTATGAATGTGGAACAACAACTCAGCTATGAATGTGGAACAACAGCTCAGCTATGAATGTGGAACAACAGCTCAGCTATGAATATGGAACAACAGCTCAGCTATGAATGTGGAACAACAGCTCAGCTATGAATGTGGAACAACAGCTCAGCTATGAATGTGGAACAACAGCTCAGCTATGAATGTGAAACAACAGCTCCGCTATGAATGTGGAACAACAGCTCAGCTATGAATGTGGAACAACAGCTCAGCTATGAATGTGAAACAACAGCTCAGCTATGAATGTGAAATAACAGCTCAGCTATGAATGTGGAACAGCTCAGCTATGAATGTGGAACAACAGCTCAGCTATGAATGTGGAACAACAGCTCAGCTATGAATGTGGAACAACAGCTCAGCTGTGAATGTGGAACAACAGCTCAGCTATGAATGTGGAACAACAGCTCAGCTATGAATGTGGAACAACAGCTCAGCTATGAATGTGGAACAACAGCTCAGCTATGAATGTGGAACAACAGCTCAGCTATGAATGTGGAACAACAGCTCAGCTATGAATGTGGAACAACAGCTCAGCTATGAATGTGGAACAACAGCTCAGCCATGAATGTGGAACAACAGCTCAGCTATGAATGTGGAACAGCTCAGCTATGAATGTGGAACAACAGCTCAGCTATGAATGTGGAACAACAGCTCAGCTATGAATGTGGAACAACAGCTCAGCTATGAATGTGGAACAACAGCTCAGCTATGAATGTGGAACAACAGCTCAGCTATGAATTTGGAACAACAGCTCAGCTATGAATGTGGAACAACAGCTCAGCTGTGAATGTGGAACAACAGCTCAGCTATGAATGTGGAACAACAGCTCAGCTGTGAATGTGGAACAACAGCTCAGCTATGGATGTGGAACAACAGCTCAGCTATGAATGTGGAACAACAGCTCAGCTATGAATGTGGAACAACAGCTCAGCTGTGAATGTGGAACAACAGCTCAGCTATGAATGTGGAACAACAGCTCAGCTATGGATGTGGAACAACAGCTCAGCTATGAATGTGGAACAACAGCTCAGCTATGAATGTGAAACAACAGCTCAGGTCTTCCTATTGTCCTCGTCCCCGCCGTGTGACGCGGACTTTCACCGACCACCCACAAACGCCACCGAGCGACTCTCACGCGGGCAACTTTGACGAGGGCCACGGGGAAATCGCGATCATGTTTCCGACGTAGCTGTGTGTGTGTGTGGGGGACGGGAAATTCGTATTGCAATCCATTTGACCGCACTCAAATTAATTTCACCATACTTCACCTCTCTGGCCGGTGCGAATTGCGTGTGCAACAGAAATTAATTGGGGGTAGTCCCGCGAGAGCCTATAGCAACCTGGCGTTGTTCGTGGCGGTGGTGACCCATCCACCACTTTCCAGGCTCACCCCTGCTTAGCTTCACCAGATGTGAGCGAGACGACCGTGCACCACGTGTGGACGCACCCCGTTTGTTTGCCGGTGTCTACAGAGTGGGGAGCGCTCGTGGAGCGGGTTAGCGCGATGCGCTACGAACACGGCGGACCCCGAGTTTGATTCACGCTCACGTCCAACACCAGTGACGATGATGTTATCTGAACCGGTCTTGGGCCCTCCCCTGGGTCGACTCAGCTTCAGAAATGAGTGGCTGGTGCGGGATGTAGTTAACATCGCCAGTGGGGAGACAGACACGGCCGGGCTTGGTGCTGGCCACCCACCCCCTCGTGTGCCGTGACGGCCTTCACGTGTGCTGCTCGCTAACAGCACTTGCCCCAACATTCTGTTAAGGCTACACATGGGGGGGGGGGGGCGGAATCTTTGTATTTTTCTTAGACTGAGTGGTGGAGATGTGCGGACGAGAGGAGGAGGAGGAGGGGGGTGTGGGCACGCATCCCTCCCACGCGCTGCGTCATCCGCGGGCGGTGCACGAACGCCGTTCCCTCGTCCCACGCGCGAGCCGCCCTCATCACGACCACGACGACGATTAATGACGACGATGCCGTCTGCCGCCCGCTCCGCTTGCACGTGGCCCTGCTGCTAACCGTCGGCTTGCCCACGGTGCAAAGCAAGCTCCGTCGTACGGCAGAGAGGAGGCGGCGGCGGCGGCGGCATTTGTTGAGGTCACCGACTCCAGCGTTTAAAGTCAACCCACGTCGCGTTATTTTTTTTTGTTTGGTGTTGTTAAAAAGAGCTGTCTGTACACAAACAATAAATCGCGTTAAAATACTTGAATGCAATACGTACAGTACGAGCAGCGCGCACGTTCTTTGGACACTCACCGTCCGTACCTCCAGCCAGCCAAACCTTTAGTTTTTTTTTCTGATATAGTCCAATTTATCGCACCTTCGATGAGCACGGTTGGCTACGTATGGTGCGAACAAAGTGCAACATACATTCACGAAGTGATTTCGCAGTGATTCGCGCACACACAGCGGCGATATCGCAACCCTCTGTAAATCCACTGCAGGGTAAAGGCCTTTCCCAAGCCGCCGCGATTTCCTCCCAGTCCTGCAATGTAAAAAAAATATATAAACCTACTCACGGATTGATTTAAATCGCTCCATCTCACCCCGGTGGACGTTTCGCTCTCTCGGCTGCGTTCCAATTCCTTGGCTGCTACCCCGTCCTCGTCCTTAACCGGGCACGGGCGATTCACCCCCCTTGGAGCGACGTGGCCTGGCCCGGCACTCCACCAAACAGGCAGCCTGATCGATGTCATTCAAACTGCGCGTGTTTCCCCACCATGCCCGAGTCCCTCGTCGTCGTATCAGTTCTAAATTCAAGCTTCGCCCCTCGATCCCGGTTGGGCCCCTTCCTCCGCCTGGCTCCTGCCCCTGTGCACAATTGTTGTATTGCTGTAAAAGCGCCTTCGTGAATGCACTTTATAAATCTCAGCAGGGTAGGATGCTACTTTGAACGTTTCCATATCCATCGTTAAAGTCTCCACGTTTCTGATCTGCGGCACAGCGGGTTGCAGCAGTCCGCGTTCACTAACACCACCAGCAACAACGCAAGGTCACTTCCGAGGACTCAAACCGCACGGTCGCAAAGCGTTCGACACGATCCACGCGTGTGCACGTTTCGTCTTCCTCGTCTCTCTCGTGCGGATGAGCGACACCCACAAACACGATGCGAGCTTTGGCGGCACGGCGAGGGGTAGACATGGGTGGGGGGGGGTGAGTGAACCACGCGGGTCCCTCCATACCTCTCCCCACTCACTTGAGTTCACCCCATGGGGTGAAGGCGTTCCCGGTTGCTGGACGTCTCGCGAGCGAAGGCGGGACTCGTCGCGCGGAGGCAGCGCGTGCACGGGAAATGGTCCAAGTGCGCGATATTGGACCGTCAGGAGTAGCCCGCTGAGCGTGGACTCGTATAAAGTGGTCCCACCCGTCGAGAAACTGGCCCGGTTGGCAGCAGCAGCAGCAGCAGGTGGCTGATAGCAGTGGTGGTGGTGGTGGAGCTACCCGCAGAGGACGCGCGAGACGGGAGATTCCCCAGCAGTTGTCAGCACGCGAGAAAGATGTCACCGCTCCGGGTCACCTCGCAATACCACGGCCGTTCAAACAAACATTCGCGCAGCAGCAAGTGAAAGCATTGGGGACTACTTAACATGACGAACGCTGTTGCCATGTGTTAGTTAGTGCAGTGCGCGTCCGGGGTTTTGTTGTTGTTTTGTTGTTATTGTTGTTGTTTTAAATCCACGCCAAGCTGGGAAGAGTTACAGTGGTGGGCACCGCGACGTGGTGTGTGGGAAGGGGCTTGGGGGAGGCTGCACCATGAGGCTGAGCTTCGTGTCGCTCGTTCTGCTGGCGTGGGACTGCGCGCAGTGCGCTCACGGCATCATCCCGGCGCGGGGAGGACGACGCGGGCGATGTGAGTAGTGGGGAGGCGCGGCACTCACGCAGACGCCAACACACACGTGACGGCTGCCAACATCGGCAGGCACGAACGGGCGGTGCTGCTGCTGCTGGTACTGCTAACGTTGGACCGCAGCTCTCGCTCTCTCTCTCGAGCGAAAATTTGACTGCAGCTTTCGCTCGCTCTCTCGCTCGCTCTCTCTCGAGCGGCGGCGACGATAAGTGGTTTGTCGGGCTTGTTGCTGGTTGCGCGTGTTGTTTCGGCGCGATGTCCCGACGTTTCGCCGGCTGCCTCCACCTGCTCGGCGGTTTCTGCAGGGGGAAATTTATTTGCCGAAGAAGCTTCCCGCAGAACGTGGAGCGGCGAAACGTCGGGACGTCGCGCCTCAAGGACACGCGGTACCGGTACGAGCCGACAAACAGCAGGGAAGAGCGACGTGCAGTTGGCCACGGCCGGTGGCAAACGCCGCGGTGCGCGAGTTGACGCGTGCACGTGTCCGTGACGTCGTCGTCTCCTCGTGGTGGTGGTGGTGGTGGTGACGGTGGTGGTGATGATGATGATGGTGGTGACGGTGGTGGTGGTGATGATGGTAATGATGGTGATGATGGTGGTGATGGTAATGGTGGTGATGATGATGGTGGTGATGATGATGATGGGGGTGATGACGGTGGTGGTGATGATGATGGTGGTGGTGATGGTGATTTTGATAATGGTGGTGATGATGATACTTGTGATGGTGGTGATGATGACGATGCTTGTGATGATGGTAATGGTGGTGATAATGATGATGGGGGTGGTGATGGTGGTGAAAACGCGACTTGGTGCCGGGAGAAGGAATCTCTGTCCGCGGAGGAGGAGAGAGAGAGGTGGCCGTGAGCGTGCCTGCCCTGCCAGACCCGAGTGCGGCTTTTCCTCTCCTCGGTATGGTATTTGGCGTACTCTTAAATACAAGCCAGACCGTTTCGGAAGATGTTGTATTATCCCCACCTTATCCCACCACGCGCGACCTACAACGGTACCTACTTACTCCTGCTCGACCACCTATTCATGGAGCTATCTGACACTGCTGGGTGGAGAGAGAACGGGGGGCGGGGGGGTGGATTTAAGGATGTTTGCCGATTCTGCCTCCGCTTTGACCCATCGAGAGCGATGACAGCACGAATCGTCCCCGTTGGAAGAAAACGTCTCAACTCTGTGCCTGTGCGAGTGGAATTTTAATGGTCGATGTTTTTTTTTTGTTTTAGAGAGAGGGAGAGGCTTCAACCTTCGCTTAGTAGTCCCCCACCATCCCCCGACCTCGCCTAAGTGGTTCCTCGTTGTTTTGTCACCGATGGGATGTCGCAACACTCGACGCCGACACGCATCACGCGAGATTCGTGGCGACGCAATTTCAAGGTCACATTTGGCACTCGCGGCTTCTCGACGTTCCACACCGAGCTCCCGCGCCGCCTACAGCACCACAACACGCTCATTACACACGCAGATGTTTTGTGGACGTTAAGGTGAGACTCAGGCACAACAACAACAACAGTTAAGAGCATCCGTCTTCACAGCTACCACAGACGTGCCGTCACGCACCCCCGAAACGTTTGTCCGCGATGTCACAAATCTAGTCAAAGACGAAGATCCCCCGTGTAGCCTGTAAAAGACTGTTGGGGCAAGTGCTGTTAGGGAGCACCTTTGAAGGCGAGAAACGGCACACGAGGGGGTGGGTGGCCTACAGCATTTGTCTCCCCAGTGGGGATGTTTACACACCGCACCAAGTACTCATTTGAGGCTAAGTCGACCTAGGGGAGGCCCAGGACCGGTTCAGATAATCGTCACTGGTGTTGGTGGCCGTGAGCTGGAATCGAACTCGGGCGGCTGGGTTCGTAGCGCAGCGTAGCGCTAACCGCTACACTGCCGCTCCCAACACAAATCTAGTCACGCACACACACACCCCGACCAGTTAATATAAGACGAAACCCCCAACTTTTGCTTTAGATAGAGTTGAACAAGTGTCCCTTGTAATCAGGAGAATAACGGTATAGTAGAAGTACATTTATGCCTATTAACCTATGGGGTAGTTGCGATGCATTGCTACAATTGCCCATATAATTATCGAAATAGCAGTGGCCTAAATGCCTTCACGTTTTAAAAACGCATCTTGATTCAAAGGTGGCTATAGGAGGACTTATAATCAGGGATTCGCTTTCACGGAGCAATAGAAGGGGAAGTTGATAACGATGACCATGATGGTGGTGATGATGATGATGACGACAATTAATTAATATCGAACTCTATACAGCGTTTTGGATCTTGTCCTGATGTAAGAATGTTGGGCCACTTGAGATGCGATCGAGGGTTGGCATCTGACCAGGTGTATCTACGGTAGCAGCAAGCAAGCTCGCAATGACAAGGTTGAGAGTTCGAGTCCTATTTGGGGATTGCCTCCCCTCGTCATCATCCCTCTGTTATTGATTAAAAAAAAGCTGCTCACCCGAGCTATAGATGCTCTCATAGTGGCATTGTCTTTGTACTGTTCGCCTATTGGCGTTCTCTGGTCTGACACTGGTGAGACTAGGCCACAAAGAAGGCTCTTTCTGGTGTAGGCCAATCAGTTTAAAATACATTGCATTTATTATCAGAACATGTTTGCATGTTCACCACATATACTGTGTGCGGTTAATGCAGTACTTGATTCTTTGCAAAAAGGTATAATCTATTTGGTGTTTGAACATCTTAACACTTCACGTTGTATTGCCAGAAAGAGTCAAACCTATTCGTATTTTATCACACTTTGATTCTGCCTTAAAAGGTCTCGTGATATAGCTGCTCGCCCCGAGCTATAGATGCTCTCATAGTGGCATTGTCTTTGTACTGGTCGCCTATTGGCGTTCACTGGTCTGACACTGGTGCGACTAGGCCATACAGAGAGCTTTCTCTGGTGTAGACCGATCCATTTCAAAGACAATGCCATATATAATAGGGGTTTTCCCCTTTTTTCTGGCAAAAAAAACTGAAACTTTTTGCGTCATCTGGTCGAACACCGTATGAGACTAGGCCAGGGGTGGGCAAATGTTTTGACTCGCGGGCCACAATGGGTTCTAAAATTTGACAGAGGGGCCGGGCCAGGAACAGATGGATGGAGTGTTTGTGTGAACTTAATATAAATGACGTTTAAAAATCATTACATGAAAGGAGTTGGCCTTTAACAGGTAGCAAAGCATTTCTTTGCAAGGCAATTTAACAAATTGCACGAACATGAACGATACAAAAACATGTCGTAACTCCCGGTCAAAGTGCGCCATCTAATGGGGAAATGGGGGCATTACAGGAGAAAGGTAAAATTTAATAATAATAATTGGACAAGTTCGGCGGGCCGAATTAAAAAGCCCAAGGGGCCGTATACGGCCCGGGGGCCGTACTTTGCCGATGTCTGGACTAGGCTCTAAGGAAAGCGGTCTCTGGTGTGAACCAATCAATTTCAAGGACAATGCAGACATTATCAGTGTGTTTTTTGTTTGCATTCTGACCACAAGTCTTGTGGTTAATGTAAACCTATTATTATATTTTGGTACTGGCAAGGGAGGCCTCATGATGTAAACGCATGTATTATAAGAGCGTGTTTGTTTGCATGTTCACCACGAGTACAGTCCGTGTGGTTAGTGCAGACTTGATTCCTTGCAAAAGGTTTCTATTTGGTGTTTAAATATGTGAACACATCCTGTTGTATTTCCAGAAAGGGTAAAACCTATTCTCATTCCTCATAAGTACCACTTTGTGGAAAAGTCAGCAGTGGTTGTCCTATGGATAGACTCGTCTCCTGTCATAGGAATGTGACATTCACACCACTGGACCACGGCTGTGAACGGGGATATGAGCGTCTCCTCCACGCTAATTTGAGCAACAAAACATTTGACTCTTTACAGTCAGGTCGCATGTGGTGGCGGGGGGGGGTAAAGTGTGGTGGGGTAGCTCCCTTCTCTTCTCATACGTCAGGCTAGCGTGGAAGAGTAGGTCAAATACCATCGAAAGGGGCTGTCTAAGAGATCACCTTTAGTGAAGGACCTTGCACCAGCAGTCGCCCCGAGCGGGTGATTCGAGGGCTGGAAAGACCATTTACCCACACAGCGTTAAGCTGCACACGAACTACATTTGAGCGTATTGGCGGTACATCGGTGCACCGTATTTTTTTTTTAAAGATACATTTTCGCAATAATCATTATCCGCAAACCCCCGTCAGAAAATACTGTGGGGTGGTCCTACGTCAAAATATGTCCTGGTGATGTCGAAGGCGGAACGTTTATACGAGCGGCTGAACGCGAAGCTTCGCAGTCTGTTGCTGTATAGCAGCACCCAGCCTGATGACAATTGCATGCTCCGTGTTCCTGAGGCCACATTTGATTCGTGCCCTAGACTCGGAATGAATCGGTTCCTCAATTCATTTCCGGAATAATTTCTTGGCGGACGGTGGCATCACAAGATCACGACTCGTGGTGGCGTCACCACCACGAGTACGAATGGTGAAGCAGCTGCTGAATCAAAGTGCAATATCTGATGGAGAGTCCTGCAGCTCACTCAGGGGCAAACAGCGACTTCGTCAGACTCTTTGATGAGGACCGGTGTGTTGTTACGCTGCACCGGTGTACCGCCAATGCGTCCATTTGATAATCTTCCCTTTGAAATGCTCCAATACCTCTGGCACAGAGCCCACTGGCACGAAGCTCAAACTGCATCGGCTCCCGAGCTGTGGGGGTGATCTATTAAACGCGGTTGGCAGGTATACATTATGAAGTCGCTTGTTATAAAGGCAGTCCCATCGTGGGAGACGAGGCGCTAACTCAAACATGCCTGGGCCGATTTGGTTCGGTGCAATGATTTTCAATACAGAAGATCTCCCAAATCCGGCGCGGCACATTTGAACACCAAGCGTGCATGTGCCGATGAAAGGTGACCTCACATTTGGTTTTATCGCAGCGAGTATATAAATGCACCGTCCATTGTAAACCACAGCGAAAACTCGAGACAGCATTCAAACATCCTCTACTGGACTGACTTTGGCTTTTTGAGTATTGCCAGATGAGAGCGTAATGTATTTGAACTCGTGTACAAGGATGTGTTTGGTTGTTCTTCACATTGGTGATTGCATAATGCTGTTGGATTGTTGAAATTAAATATATTTAACTAGCTGTTGGTTTTGTCGCTGACCCGGCATCACTCTTGCACACGAGACGATTCTGCTCTTGAGTTCTCGCCCGGTCAAACTAAATTAACTTAAACTTTAACTTTATGAACATCTGTGTTCGTTTAATCCGGGCCGTGGCTCCTCTCCGTTACCCCAGATAATCTGAAGTTAACGGTCATTTTATAAGGTCGCACTCATTACACACGAAGTGCTTGCCACAAATGGACCACAGTAACTTTGCTGATCTCGTCAAGGAACGTAAACCGCCACGCCAACTCCACTCATCCTCGCAGCAGCGGCTTTTGGCTGGCCATCTAATAAAGACGGTCACTGCGTCGCGTGGCTTTCAGATGCGCTTTTGCGGCCGTCTGGAACGCTCTTCCTTCCGACATGAGGAAGCCACTGGGAGCTATGCGCTTTTAAATAATCTATGTTGAAATCGCATTTCTTCAGAACTGATGTTTGTGTTTATTTCGTTGTCCTTCCCTCGCACCTCCGATCAGCACAGTTGGCTATGTACGGTGCGAAAAAAGAGCAACATACATTTAATCGTAATTAAGTAATTTGATTATCCAAAAAAATCCTCACCGAGTCCCAAGACTCGTTTTCAGGAGGGTCCTGCACTGGAATATTTGTCCTTTCCATGAATGAGTGTTCGGCTTGTGAAAGGGAAACCAGTAAATGCAATGAATGGGAGGATAAATGTCAGGAAGCCAGTAAATGGTGTGAGTGAGTGATCCATGGTTTTCAGTGAAAGATTTGGGCCTCAATTTCCAGGATAAAACATTAAGGACCCATGCACAGGGGTCGGCAACCAACATAACAAGAAGAACCTTTTTGTTCGAATCCGGTAAAAAACAAATCCTCAATATTTCCATAGCCGCAATGCACTGTGGGTGAATACGAGATGGTGGTAGTTCCTGAATGAGACACGTGCGGCTCTGGAACCGCAGGTTGCCGACCACGGCCCATGTAGATCCATTGTTACAAAATGCGGTGAAAAAATATTGTGGAATTCTCACTTTGGTTCACTTCTGGTTAACAATCAAGTTTCTTGTGCATTCCAGAAAATTGGCAGTCATGCTTTGTTCCAAAGACTGTCCAGTTGGGTCATGAATATAGTTTTATGGTTTTTCCACGATGATATCATGAACGGGTTGACTTTTTCTGTGAGTAGTGGAATGTGGAAGGCACCCTGACAGCCCACGCCTGACAACACAACGCACGACTTGGTGGACTTAGAACAAAGAAAAATCTCATAATGAGCCTCCCATGTCGATGAGATGTTGTGGGGCGAAGACCTTATTTTATTGAGATATTTCACGACTGCTATCAGCCGAACATTTGTCCATCTTTAAGTTATCAACAGATATCGGCGGGGATACGTAGTAGGCAAGAGGGGGCAAAGCAGGGAATATTAACTTTGCCTACTGTGCTCCACGTCTATGCTCTCCACCTTTGCCAGCCCACAACGATCAGAGTGGTGAAGTATGGTTGAAATAACCCCAACGCTCTCCCAAGTATACAAAAAAACTATACTAACCACTTTCTTTTTTATTTTACCAGGTAAGACCCACTGAGCAATATAGATCTTTTTCAGAATCGACGTGGCCACAAACGATAGCTGAACGAAGTGGCTTATCACGTGGAAATGTATAGCAGACAAATACTCAAAAACGCGTGTTTCTAAATGTGGAGGGAAAATCCGGAGGACCTGGAGAAAAATCCACGCGGCCACGGGGAAAGAGAGAGAACGTGCAGACTCCAAATATACAGCACGCGTCAGGATCTGGATCGAACTCAAGACCTCCTGTATACCAGGCGAAGTAGTTAACGACTAGCCACCGTACGGTTCTCATTCTGCAGAGGGTTGGCAAAAGCCTGTACTTGCGCATGTCCATAAATAAGGTAATTTTAAACACCTGAACACTATAACAGTTCATCTATTGTCATGGCATTTGGTAATCCATCTTCAATTTAATGTGCTTTTCACAATACTCCTATATCAGCCAAAAGTAGCTATTCATCTCTTCCCCGAATTATATTTGCAGGTTCCTGGTTGACTGGAGTAGGCACACGTTTTGGTAGTCACAGACTTAGTGGGCACCACGGTGGTAAGATGTTAACAACCTCGCCTGGTATGCCGGGGGGCGTGGGTTTGATCCCGACCCTGACGCCTGCTGTATATTTGGAGTTTGCATCTCGGTCTCCCTGTGGTCGCGTGGATTTTTCCTGGGTCCTCCGGGTTTTCCCTCCACATGTACAGTGAGGGAAAAAAGTATTTGATCCCCTGCTGATTTTGTACGTTTGCCCATTGACAAAGAAATGATCAGTCTATAATTTTAATGGTAGGTTTATTTGAACAGTGAGAGACAGAATAACAACAACTAAATCCAGAAAAACGCATGTCAAAAATGTTATAAATTGATTTGCATTTTAATGAGGGAAATAAGTATTTGACCCCTCTGCAAAACATGAATTAGTACTTGGTGGCAAAACCCTTGTTGGCAATCACAGAGGTCAGACGTTTCTTATAGTTGGCCACCAGGTTTGCACACATCTCAGGAGGGATTTTGCCCCACTCCTCTTTGCAGATCTTCTCCAAGTCGTTAAGGTTTCGAGGCTGACGTTTGGAAACTCGAACCTTCAGCTCCCTCCACAGATTTTCTATGGGATTAAGGTCTGGAGACTGGCTAGGCCACTCCAGGACCTTAATGTGCTTCTTCTTGAGCAACTCCTTTGTTGCCTTGGCCGTGTGTTTTGGGTCATTATCATGCTGGAATACCCATCCACGACCCATTTTCAATGCCCTGGCTGAGGGAAGGAGGTTCTCACCAAAGATTTCACGGTACATGGCCCAGTCCATCGTCCCTTTGATGCAGTGAAGTTATCCTGTCCCCTTAGCAGAAAAACACCCCCAAAGCATGTTTCCACCTCCATGTTTGACGGTGGGAATGGTGTTCTCGGGGTCATAGGCAGCATTCCTCCTCCTCCAAACACGGTGAGTTGAGTCGATGACAAAGAGCTCCATTTTGGTCTCATCTGACGACAATACTTTCACCCAGTTGTCCTCTGAATCATTCAGATGTTAATTGAGCAGGGGGACCTTGCAGATGCTGCAGGATTTCAGTCCTTCACAGCGTAGTGTGTTACCAATTGTTTTCTTGGTGACTATGGTCCCAGCTGCCTTGAGATGATTGACAAGATCCTCCCGTGTAGTTCTGGGCTGATTCCTCACCGTTCTCATGATCATTGCAACTCCACGAGGTGAGATCTTGCATGGAGCCCCAGGCCGAGGGAGATTGACAGTTCTTTTGTGTTTCTTCCATTTGCGAATAATGGCACCAACTGTTGTCACCTTCTCACCAAGCTGCTGGGCAATGGTCTTATAGCCCATTCCAGCCTTGTGTAGGTCTACAATCTTGTCGCTGACATCCTTGGAGAGCTCTTTGGTCTTGGCCATGGTGGAGAGTTTGGAATCTGATTGATTGATTGCTTCTGTGGACAGGTGTCTTTTATACAGGTAACAATCTGAGATTAGGAGCACTCCCTTTAAGAGTGTGCTCCTAATCCCAGCTCGTTACCTGTATAAAAGACGCCTGGGAGCCAGAAATCTTTCTGATTGAGAGGGAGTCAAATACTTATTTCCCTCATTAAAATGCAAATCAATTTATAACATTTTTGACATGCGTTTTTCTGGATTTTGTTGTTATTCTGTCTCTCACTGTTCAAATAAACCTACCATTAAAATTATAGACTGATAATTTCTTTGTCAGTGGGCAAACGTACAAAATCAGCAGGGGATCAAATACTTTTTTCCCTCACTGTATACAATTTGGCTGCTTTCAATTTCCACGTGATAACCCACTTCGTTTAGCTATCATATGTGGCTATATATAGCTCAGTGGGCCTTGCCTAGAAAATAATGTTTATAGTTTAAACAAATAGTTTTGTTTCACAGCGAGACATATACTGAATGTGGTGTGCATAAATATTTCCGGAAGGGACTTCTCCATTACTGTTTGTGAAGGCATCATCATCAGCAGCAGCAGCATCCATAGTCAATCCGCTGCTGGATGGAGGGCCTCGCCAAGCCGCCCCCATCACTCACCATGCCGCGATGCAAGTTTATTTCATCGACCCATCTCCCCAGCCAGCGTCCACTCGGATGCTCTCCTGTGGACATAAGCAGCGCCTATTTGAGACTACATCTCGATGAGACGCTACACAGAAGTCGTGGGTCTTCGGCGTTTTATAAGGAGAGGTGATCAGTTAGAGTGGACGGGGGGGGTCTTGAGCCTGGACTTGAATGGGAGGGGGGGGGGGTGTTGAAGACTGTGGGCGCAGGAGAAGATAACACACCACATCATGAGGCCTCCTTTGCCAGTGCCTAAATATACTAATAGGGTTTTTCCCCTTTTTTTCTGGCAACAAAACTGACACCTTTTGCAAGGAAGCATGTTAACATTAACCACAATACTTGCAGTCAAATGCAACCAAAAACAATACTCTGATAATTTATGCATTGTCGTTGAAACTGATTGGCCCACACCAGAAACAGCTTTTCTTAGAGCCTAGTCTCAAACGGTGTTCGACCAGATGACGCCAAAAGGTGCACACCACAGTTCAACCACAATTGTGCCAATATCTATGAAGTAACTACGAGGCCGTGGTTAAAGCACCCAGCTCACGGTCAAACAGTCGCGAGCTCAACTCTGGGTGGGGGTAAAGTTTTGGTAATCCCACCATTTCCAACTCGTCTAGCCAGTGTGGAGGAGGAGGCCAATTACCAGTGTAGAGAGGGCTCTCGAGCTCCCTCTAGTGGAGGCCCTCCTGCTGAGCAGTGGCCAAATAAAGCAATTGCAGAGCTGCACCAGACCAATGCGAGACACGTTTTAGGTTTTTTTTCTCATCCAACGTCCGTTATCAAAACCACGCGGTAAAAGACTGGAATACAAATTTCTAAACTCAACACGGGCACCAGATTCTCGCTGCAAATCAATTCCTGGCGCCAGCAAACACGGGCGCCAATTATCACCGTATACTAGGGTCGAACCAGGCCAGGCAGGTGGTGGGTGACCCGGGCTGCACCAAGCGAACACGTTTCAGAGTATTTGGCTGTTCTAAAGAGCTATCTTTTTTTTACTAAACTTTTTCTAATTTTACCAGGAACGGCCCACTGAGCTATATAGCTCTTTTTCAGAAGCGACCTGGCCACATAGCTCAACGAAGCGGCTTATCATCACGTGGAAATGTTTAGCAGCCAAATACTCTAAACGCGTGATGTTGATTGTAAATGTGGAGGGAAAAAACCGGTGGACCCAAGAGAAAAATCCACGTGACCACGGGGAGAGATACACTCTCCAAATATATAGGCGTCATGCTCGCGATCAAACCTACGACCTCCTGAATACCAGGCGAGGGAGTTAACATCTCGCCACCATGGCGTCAATAGCAGTGGGCCTTACCTGGTCGCTTGCGCTCTCTGTCCCGTCAGCAGCGGCAGCTGGGGCAGCAGCGGGGGCAGCCGTGGTGAGCGCGTCCTGTCCCAGGGGCTGCCGCAGCTGCTCGGAGGTGAACGGCTGCCTGAGCTGCGAGCAGCGCTACTTCTTCTTCCTGGAGCGCAAGGGCATGCGGCAGCAGGGCCGCTGCACTGCCGCGTGTCCCCAGGGACACTACGAGCAGCGAGAGCCCTCCATCAACAGGTGTGCAAGTGAGTAACCCCCCCCCCCCCCGCAGCCCCACCGCACGAAGGGACACCACCGGGCTGGGCATGGTCCCCCGTGTGGTCACCCGGCCTGACTCTTAGTCGTTAGGTTAGGCGAGTCGACAGCTAACTTTGGAGGGTTTTAGTCCAGGTCTTAGCGATGTGGATTTCATGACCATGCTGGTGAAATATGGTCAACGAACTCCCGTGGCCGACGCAGCATGAGGAGGCCTTGAAGCCAGCAGTGGATAGACGAAGGGGCCTGATTTATGTATTTGTCTGCGTGTTTGGCCTATCCGCGTAAGGTTGCATGCTACAGGGGATTGCGTGCGACACAGGAGGGACGCACGTGGCAATTCTTGACAATTACATTTTTAAAAGAAGCACAGTGATTGTCAAGTGTTTTCTCGTGTTTCACTTGCCACCCGGTGGCAAGGAGGGAGGCGAACCGAGTGTTGATTCTACATGTTCGTGGGGCGATTGAAAAGTCCACAGTCCGACTTGGGAGTGGTGGCTCAAAATGTGGCCGTTTAGATGTTTTGTCCCTTTCCGTATTTTCACATCTGTATGAGTTTTTGTTTAATTGCAAATTAGGGTACAGCAGTGGCGGACAAGTGATAGGCAGAGGAATTTCACAGATGGAGAAAAAAAACCGGAATGCGAGCGTGGCAGTGATGATGCGGTGGCAATGTGATGCGGTACAGGAAGATTATGTGAGAATAAACACCACACAGGATGCAAGGAGATACCCACAAGGAAACAAAGTAGTATAGTTTGCATCGCGGCCATCTGGAATGCTCTTCCTTCCGATATTAAGAAGTCAAGGGAGCTATGCCCTTTTAACTCATCTAGATTGACAACTCATTTATTTAAAACTGCTTTTCGTGTTTAGTTTATTGCCCTTACCTTGCGCCTCCGATTAGCACGGTTGGCTGTGTACGGTGCGAAAGAAGTTCAACACACATACATATACTTACAGTGGTGAGACAGAAATGAGGAACGTCATGAAACAGGAGATATTACGTGGTGAGATGCAATAAATTCATGCTGATAAATTTCTGGGCGACTCAACAGGGACAAATGGAGAGATGGCAACCCTTCCCTCCATCATTCTCGCCTACTTTTACACGGCCACGCCCACTCAGCCACTAGCCCCACTCACACAGTGGCTTCACTGCAACGTTGGCTCCACAATCCTGCCCATTGGCCCCGCCAACTTCTCTGACAACTCTGCCCACGACCCAGGTAGCCCTGCCCTCGTAGAACGATTTTGAGCTTCAGGCCAGAAAGAAAACGCTTTGGGGGCAAACACCGGGACAGCCTTTCTTTACCGGGCCGCACTGGAACGTTTGGTGGACTTAACAAGGGTGCAAGTGGCAATGCTGCCAAGGGACGTGCGAGGTCACGTGAGACTGACACTGGACAGAGACCCCTGTTGCCGCGCTTACCGAGTTTACATGGCCATATTTGGTTTCAATGAAAACGTGGAAATAATTAAAGTGACTTTAAAAATGTCTCCAGCAGCCTTTGCCCACTTCGCAATCCGATTTGTTTTGCACCGCACCTGCCATTGCACAAACATAAACTGGACGATGGCGACAGGTCAAGCGGAACAGCAGCTAGCGGTAGGGGCTCACAGCGAAGGTCTCTGTCAGATCGTTCATCTCAGGATATCTGATATCTTGGGTTCAAGCCCCAAGCATCTTACGCAAGATATGAAAGAAAAGTTCTCGCGTGTTCCATATATGTTCGAGGTTCCGTCTCGGGGATTGTCAGTTCAGAAATATTTGCATAAGTACATAACGAAAAAAGATACATGCTGCACCGGTGGCGAGACGTTAACTACCTCGCCTGGTATGCAGAAAGTTGTGGGTTCAATCTAGACCCTGACGCCTGCTGTATATTTGGAGTTTGCGTGTCACTCTCCCCGTGGTCGCGTGGATTTTTCTCCGAGTCCTCCGGTTTTTCCCTCAACATTTAGAATCAACGTCACGCGTTTAAGAGTATTTGGCTGTTATAAATGTCCACTCGACGATAAGCCACTTCGTTGAGCTATCATTTGTGATAACCAGGTCGCGCTTCTAAAAAAGAGCTTTATAGCTCAGTGGGCCTTACCTGGTTACATAAAATGTTTTTAGTTTTAATGGGAGTGGGGATTTCGGCAACTGGTTCACTGTCGCTTCAACCGCCACTGCCGCGCCGGGAGATGGAACGGCCGACCTCTGATCGGGCTGCACCACATGTTGATAGGCAAAGTTATCCAACGTTTCCTATACCCCCCCACCCACCCCAATTGACTTGGTGGGCCCTGAGACTGTTTTTGTTGTTTTTGCCGCCTCGACCAAGCTTGCATTTAGTGTTGGAAATTCGGACAGTCTCTAAGTTATTCTTTAATTACTTTCAATTATAGACAAGCTTACATTTTTCTCTATTGTGCACTCCTATCGTGTTTTTCAATTGTTTGTTGTACCTTGCCGACCCACCCCTACTGGACGTCTGTGCAATGAGAGCTTCTTTGCTCTTCGGATTCCTCCAGTCCAAATCAAGATATCCGATTCTGATTCTGACTTTCCCAAACCCAAAATCACTTCCCTGAATTCAGTGCCTGAAGAAGTTCCCAGCAAATCGGAGCAAAAAACGTTGGACAACGGTGCCGGACGACATGCGGTTGTTTGACATAATCCCATTGGGGCAGCGAGATATCACAGCAGAGAAAGCCTACGCAGTATCAGCAGCAGCAGCATCATGAAAGTGGTCTATATTTCACGTCGTGGGTTACGGGGAGTGCGGCATGGCCACGCATTGAGGAGAGGACGGACGGGAGTTAAACGGAAATCATTTTAAGAACATTTTATTGTCAACTTTATGTTGACTTTGTCATGAAATCACCGATGGAAACTATAAACTGACGTTTTATTTTTATTCATTGATATAGCTTTCTTTATTTTCGGTGACTTTCAATTGCCTTTTTGTAAGATCCGTTTACATTTTATATTTCTGTCAATAAACTACCCGCGGATCAACTTTTTACTTTTGAAATGCATTTCAAATCGATTTGTTTCAGGCATAATTTTCTCACATTTTAAGCCTTTCTTTCATATCTCTTTCCACTCTGAGATCACTTTCAATTAACTTTGCTGCAATTAAATCACCCAGAGACACTCCGTTCTATTTGCTTCGTAGTGAGTCCCTATTGCATTTGCCTTGTGATGTAATGGGTAATTCACTTTCCTGAGTAAGTTCACATCGAAATTAAAGTCACTTGAAAATGACTATCAATTGACTTTCAAGTAACCGTTCATATTTCTTGAAAAGGTGGACGAGAATGCACGACCTCCACTTGTGAGATTACATTGAGAATTAACTTTTCTTCCATGGAATCAGTGATTTCCAATTGACTTTGCTTTTCTTTCAGTGTTCTCTCCGATCATGAACTTACTTGATAGTAAATATCAATTAACAAAACATCACAACCATCGTCGTCTGTGGCTACACAGTCATTCTTGTAGAAGAAGTTGCCAGAGATTCACAAATCCCCTCCAACGTATCCTCGGGCACCTGGACCGTTTTCTCAATCGTCAATTGAAACATTTTAATTAAAACAAACAGTACATTTTTCGGTCACTCTTGTGGTGATAATCTTTCTGAAGGCCAGGCATTTTTTGGCCGCCAGGCCTTGTTCGGAGAGATTACTTTTATCGCAAAGGATGGGTACGGGTTTTGTTAATACAACGCTAATTACAGGAAAAACATTTATCTGCAATGCCACGGTAAAGGTCATAGTGGTCGTGGGTGAATGAAACGGAACACAAGAGGACCATCTTTTAAACAATCCACGGGCCCATGTTTTCTTCACCGTGGGAAACTGTGAACAGATTTATTAAAAATGTAGGTCTATAGAAACGTGTTAACAGTATGGATGTGGGGTGCCAAGAGTTTTAAACAATATAGTCCTGCCAAGTGAGTGTTTTTTTTATGTATCACGCAGTCGGTGGCGATGTTGCTCTGAGCTTTTTATTGGGCTCGAAATATTTGCAGCATTTGTGATGTTCGGGCAACACCTGTTACCTAGTACAGTTTCTTGAGCTACGGTTGGGCCCCCCCCCCCCCCCCCCCGGAAGAACCCCCATGTAGAACAGGGGGAGAACATACAAACTTTAGAGAGAAAATGCCACCGGAATCGGGAATCAACCCTCGGCGCTTTTTGGTGCGAGACACGAGTGGTCGCCGCCTGTTCTGGCTGAAATTCAGTGCTGGTGTCTCGTGAGCGTAGCCACGTGCACCGCGGAACACACGCGGGTGATAAAAAGAAACTCGTATACGCCGATCTTTCCATCTAAACCACACACACGTGCACACACTTTTCTTCATAAGAGACCTAAAGGGCAGTCAGCTTATCCTACCTGCAAATCCCTAACAATGCGGATGTTACGCGTAGCTGGCCCTGTATCCCACCCCAAGGCACCCAATGTTAAATGCCACACAGCAAACGCGGCGTGCCCCCACAGCTCACCTCCCGTCGCAATGCAGACGCCAGCATATGGGAAGGCCGGCGTGCGATATTGCCGACGGAGCTGTTTCTTGCTACCCTTCGCAACTCCTGAGAGATGGGGCAGCATACATTAAACATGGGACACCGTGGGTGCGTGTGGTGGGATGGGGAGCGGTAGTGTAACGATGAGCACGCTATACTACGAACCCGGCGACCCAAGTTCGATTCCCGCTCACGGCTAACACCAGTGACGATGATGTTATCTGAACCGGTCTTGGGCCTCCCCTGGGTCGGCTCAGCTTCAGAAATGAGTGGCTGGTGTGGGGTGTAGTAAACATCGCCAGTGGGGAGACACAGACACGGCTGGGCTTGGTGCTGGCCATGGTTCTTACTCGCTAATGGCACTTGCCCCAACAGTCTATTAAGGCTACACGGTGGGCGAATCTTTGTCTTTAGTGGGATGGCATCGTCTGACCATGAACGATATCGGCTCTGTTTTGGTAACGCGTCTAGACCACAGTGGGGTTACCAAATGGGGTTCGGAAATCGTGATCGCTATTGTACCCAGGGGTATCAGCAGAGCTCCATTTCAGAGTCCGAAACGCTGTTACGAGAATTAGAATGGCAACCACATCCATGTCACCTTATTTTGTCGTATTTTTGTTTTAAAAAAACATACGACACAATAATTTAGGATTATTATGGATAGGCGTACATTGTACTCTAGTTGTAGTGCCTCATGCCGATAATCCCGACTCCAAGCTAGCCTATCAGCGTTCACGGAAAAGCATCGAGTGGGAAATAAAGCCCTGTGCTTCATACTTGGCTACTTAGGAGCAGCAGATTTTGTTAATTAGTCTGTCCCCTATCACGGACATCCACCGCTTCCACTTCTCATGGTCTTGTGCCATCGCTTGGGAGCTCTTCCCACGCTTTGCAGATAAAGCACATTTGCCTATCTGCAGCAACCGCCCTCACGGCATCACGGATAAGGATTGCTGGTATGCTACGTCCACGGATTCTCACGTCCATTGACACAATTCGCACACTCATTCATGCTCGGAGCCACGAACAGAGATTAATCTCTCACCCCAAGAAAAAAACTAAAACTATTTCTATTTTACCAGGTAAGGCCCACTGTGCTATACAGCTCTTTTTCAGAAGCGACCTGGCCACAAATGATAGCTCGACAAAGTGGCTTATTGCGTGGACATTTACAGCAGCCAAATACTCTGAACGCGTTTTTTTTCTTAAATGTGGAGGGAAAAAACGAAGGATTCGGAGAAAAATCCACGCGACCACGGGGAGAACATGCAAACTGCAAACATACAGCAGGCGTCAGGGTTGGGATCGAGCCCCTAAGACCTCATGTAGACCAGGTGAGGTCGTTAACATTGAGCCACCGTTGAGCCCGTAAGATGCTTGTGGAAAAAGGGCCTGGATACTCTATGCGGCAGGGGACAACGGTGAAGAGCATTTCTGAAAGAAAAAAAATTCCTGTGCCAAATGCAGGGCTTTCCCAGCGAAGGGCAGACGATACCAAAAAGTGGACATCAGCAGCGGTTCATGACATCTTCTGACTTTCTGCCCATGATTTGCAAACTCCCGTTCATATGCGGTACGTATACACAGTGCTAGATCAAAACAAGATGGCGCAACCCTCAGAATACATGGTGCAGTCCGACCATTGTTTGCCCACAGTGTCCTTTATTGTGCCAGACACCTGTTTGTAATTAGCTGCGGACTGTACCATGTTTTATAGGGGTGGTTCTACGATTTTGGACCAACACTTTGAATCCATCATAGAGTTGGCAAATGGTAAACGTTTACAGTGTGTGGTCTGGGAAAGCCAGTAGATATATTTAGTGATATAAAACTTGAAACCAAAATTTGAGGAATGCAATTATAATGTGCACCATAATTACATCTCAAGATTGTTATACTTGTGAAGTGAAAAAGTGTCATTTTAAAAATATAAACATAAAACGTGATCCATATCTGCACTGTAGTGAGCACGTGTTTCTTTCAAATATGGGCTTGGTATGTTGGTAGAGTCATGGCCTCAAACTTCAAGACACTTGTGACCTTAGCAGTCGGAGTAAAAAATATATATATATTTGGAAGCAATACAAGTGCGTAAAACATTGTTACATTTACGTGACAATGGAATGTGATGCAAAAGGGGCTAGGTTCAGTTAAAATAAAATAATATATGTGATTTTTCAAAATGCCTAGGAGGTCACAAGTTTGACCCTCAGCGGAATGTATGAGGATGGGCAGTAATTTCTCTACAGTAGAGCTGGGCTATTGATTGCTTAAGTATTGGGCGCACCACGGTGGCGAGATGTTAACTACCTTGCCTGGTATATAGGAGGGCATGGGTTCGATGCCGACCCTGACGCCTCTATATTTGGAGTTTGCATGCCTCTCTCTCCCTGTGGTCGTATTGTTCTCTGGGTCCTCCGGTTTTTCCCTCCACATTTTGAAACATGCATTTAGAGTATTTGGCTACTCTACATTTCCACCTGATAAGCCACGTCGCTTCTGAAAAAGAGTTGTAAAGCTCAGTGGGCCTTACCTGGTAAAACAAATTAAAACCTCATTATGTGACTGATGTATGGGTTCCGTTACTCCGCTAAAATCGGATAACACGAAACCAAACATTTATCCGTGGGTTTCCGATTGTCACCACTCGGGAGACGAGTTTGTCCTGAACTCAAAACTGCCCAGGCACGGAGGACTCGTTTGGCCGTGTCACCTGCAGGAGGTAATCACTATACTACTGCTGCTATGACGTTTGTTCACCCGGGAAAGCCCCACAAAATCAGCACGGTTGGCTATGTACGGTGCAAAAGAAGTTTAACATACGGTGCATACATGCGAGTTCAAGACTACTCTTCATCCTCTTCAGGAAGGTCCCGCCAAGTCCTTACAGGAGGAGGCGATGATTGCTATGTGTATTACAAATTGAGTAAACCGCCGGCAAACGTTTAGGATTGGGATGTTGGCCTATAATCAGTTCCATTGTACGGTTTTATTCAGTTTTTTTGTGGGGGGGGGGGGGGGGGGGTGGGATGGTAGGCACCAGAGAACCCAGAGAAAAGCCACGAACAACAGGGGGAGGACATGCAAACTCTACACAAGAACAAAGTCGCCCAGAGTCAGGAGAAATTGAACCCAGGTGTGTCTTGCTGAATCTCAACTCTTACTACTGCGCCACCATGCTCCCCCGTAGGCATCGTGGTGGCGAGATGTTATCTCCCTTGCCTGGTATGCAGGAGGTCGTGGGTTCGATCCCAACCCTGATAGCGCCTGTATATTTGGAGTTTACATGTTTTCTCCTCGTGGTGGCGTAAATTTATCTCTGGGTCTTCCGGTTGTTCCCTCCACATTTAGAAACATGCGTTAGATGATTTGGCTGCTGCAAAAATGCCACGTGATAAGCCACTCCGTTGAGCATTCATTTGCGGCCAGGTCGCTTGTGAAAAATTGTTGTATAGCTCAGCGGCCCTTACCTGGCAATATAAAAATATAGTTTTGCCAAGTGTTAAAATATTAGTCTGCAATGTCAAACCAGAAGAATACCCTCTGCTTCTCGATGTAACATGAAATCCATGTGTGCGATGTGATTAAGACGTGGTGAAAATGCAGAGGCGTCTGCTTCCAAGTAAAATATATCAAGTGGAGCTGAAAAGGAATCTTTTTTTGACATGAAATAAACTGTGAGAATGAGTTCACGCAGGAATACTTCTATTTTTGTTGTTCGCTTTGTTTTTTTTCCTCCAATTTTTACAACGACTCTGCTGTCGGCGTCACGTCATTGAGATGAAGAATCCATTCCGAACTTTTTCAGAGTAGTTTGATAGCCCTTGGTATAAAAGACAGCCCGTGGAAACGGAGGTCACAGAACGACTCTTATCCACACCAACGGGCAGCACTCACCTTGTGCTGGTACACAGTAATGACTGTCATACGATAGTAACATCTGACGTTTCATTCTTACAGCCAAAGTGCAAAACTAAATTTAATGCCAGTTTTGTTTCAGTAGTCACTGGTGGCCAGGTTGAGACTATTAGCTCGCTACACTTGAGAGGCCAGTTTAAATCACAGCTGGCTGCCTGTGTTCTACTTGCTCGTTTTTACTTTTAAAAGTACGAGTGAGGTAGTGCGGCAAAAATAATTCGGCCGACCTCATGCAAACACAGGTTTGGAACGCTCGCAAACGGCACGAAAGACGATGAATCAGCACCAGAAATATGAGGGCAGGATTTTAAAGCAGCTGGTCGCTTGAGACAGGAGCAGAGGCACTGGGTCTGATGATGAAAAATAAAGGAAATGGATGAGGGTTCACAAAAAACCGGAGTCAAAGTGAGGAAACGGAACAAATGCTTGGAATGGCGAGAGAGGATCGAGGTCGGTTCTCCGATGCCTTTTTTGGGACTTGCCCCAGCGTCGTCCGGCAGAATGTCTGACGTTTCACTCCAGATGCTCGGAGTTTCAGGGACCGAATTGAGCCGCTCATTTCTCACTTTTTCTCTCCGTTTGATTGGTTGATTGAGTGAGGGAAGGAGGGAGGGGAAGTGAGACGTGGGGGGCTCCATTCAGTGCCGATCTACAGCGCGCACACACACACAGTGGAGCGCTGTGCAGCGCATCAACCGTGAACATCTCGCGCAGCAACTGCAGGTTAGCTTCATTGCAAAGGCAAGAAATTAAGAAATTAAGCTGAGGCATGATAGCTTTGGAAGATTCTAGCAATAAAAGAACGGCAATAAATTGGTCTCTGAGTTGAGCAAATGTAGTGGTTTAAGGACTTTAAAAAAATACGCATTAATATTCTTTGGGTCTTTCCGTGAAGCCACGTAGATAGATAAAATTATTTAAAAAAAAATAAAAAATAATAACAATATCACGACGTTTCGATGGCAACACAATCAATCGTCATCAGGTGAGAAGTATCGCGGGAGAGCTGCTGTATATCTATTCTCAGCAGCTCTCCCACGATCATTCTCACCTGATGACGATTGCTTGTGTTGCGATTGAAACGTTGTGATATTGTTATTATTTGTATCTTTTTTTATTATTTGATCTATCTACGTGACTTTACCGAAAGACCCAAAGAATATGAATTCCTGCAGTCAAGATTTAATATGTATGAATGTTTGAACTTATTTCGCACTGTAGGTAGCCAGCCGTGCTTATTGGACGACAAACTAAACACACAAAAACATCTATAAGTTTAAAACCAGTTATGGGTGGTTGTGACAGAAATATATGCCTAAGAAGAAGTGTTTGCGGAGCTGGTTTCGCTGGATTATGAAACGGAGGAGAGGAAACTTTGTGGAATCTCTGAGTTTTCTCTGCTCAAGGCTTGGCTTCCTTGCCAAACATGTCATTGCATTATAGAGATGATTCCAATTACAGAAAGCAAAGCATTTCTGCAAGACTTATCTTCCATCTTATTAAATAAGCGTATCAGCTTCCAATTTCATTTCCAGATGTACCAGTGTCTCTAATGCATATATTCATTACGTAATATCTTGGGCTATTCCATGTCATAAAAACGCACGTGTGGTTTTATGATTTACGCGGATTTTCATTCAGCATTTTTATTTCGCAGTTTACCAACGCTACCTCAACATTTACCGTCACGTCATGCACGAGACATCTACACTCAAACTCGCATTAAACTTCAAGTAAATGTGCGAGGTGAACTTGTATTTTAGCAGCTGTCAATCCATAATTTTATCTTTCTGCAGAAAATATTTCAATGCGAAAACTTTATGCACACAATTGCAGATAGTCGTTTTTCTTCAAACATAATGGGATCACGTTTTATTGACACCCAATAGATCTATTCTGATTCCACACTGTTTCAGTACCTAAACATTATTTTCAACAAATTGTCGTATAGAATGTAAATAAAACGTGATCACATGGTTACGTTTGAATAAAAACTAACTTCCTGTAATTACAAACAAATGTCCTTGCTGGTACTCAAGATGGATTACATATGCTCTTGGCAATGCACCATCCAAAATATAGAATTTTAGATGCAAGCGATTGGAACAAAAATGTTTCCTTCAGTAGTAGTTACAGAAAATTGCACTGCACGAGCATTCTGCTCTGATGCACGAGCATTCTGCTCTGATGCACATGCATGCATTTGGCTCTCAGAACAGTGACCCCCCCCCCTCTCTGGCTTACAATTCACCTGGGTCAGAGACGCAAAATATGCCCAGGGGATTTGCACCTATTTTTTTTTATTTTGCCAACCACGGGGCCTGGAAAAGCACAACGGGAAGGAGGGAAGCCGGCGGGAAGGAGATGTAATCGGAATGCGGAGTGGAGGTGGTGGGGTGGGAGTGACCTGGCAAGGTGTGGGACAAGTACTGCAAGATCCAACCGTGTCCGTCCAGTGCTCGCCGAGCTGAATTGGCTTTCAGTTGCCGAACGAATACATTAAACTGTCGCACTCATGACACACAAAGTGCTTGCCACAAATCAACCACAATACCTCGTCAAAGATGTTCACCACATCAGGTGCTTTCAAATGCGCTTCTGCGGCCGCCTGGAACGCTTTTCCTTCAGATATTTGGAGGCTACTGCAGCTACGCACTTTAAAATTCAGATTGAAAACTCTTTTATTTAAAACAGATTTTTGTGCTTAATTTGTTGTCCTTCCTCCGCACATCCAATTATCACGGTTGGCTACGGGAGAAGTGCAACGTACTTGCAATTGATTACAGGCTCTGGCGAGTGACACTTCAGCACTAATTCCAAGCGAATGTCAGTTGAAGTTAAAAATGTAGTTCAGGAGCAAGCAGAATTAAAGCAAGCAACAAATTCAAATGTCTACAAAAGCAAAACGATGCCATGAAAGGTGAGCAAGGTAAAAGGCGAACAAAGAATGAGTCATCTGATGCCACAAAAGACACGATGGGAAGGACAGATATGACAAGGGATGAACATGCCAAAAGAATAAACATAACTCTGTAAAACAATTAGGAGGAGAGGGATCGCATTAAAAAAAGAGTTAAATCACAATGCACAAAAGATTGAAGATGTCATCACCACGGTCACGTGATGAACAGTTGCAGACGCACAACGGGTCCTGTTGTGATGGCCACGGAACAAATCGGCCACACATTCAGTTCTTTTGAGCTGTTGGTCTGGATAAGGCCGAGGGCTTTTGTACACGCCGTGGTGGCGAGATATTAACTACCTTGCCTGGTATGCAGGAGGTGGTGGATTCGATCCCGACCCTGACGACGCCTGTATATTTGGAGTTTGCATGTTTTCCACATGGTCGCATGGATTTTTCTCCGGCTCTTAAATCTTAAACTGAACTTTTTATTTTATTTTACCAGGAAAGGTCCACTGAGCTACATAGCTATTTTTTCAGAAGCGAATTTGGCGTGTTTAATATTGGTATTTATTTTGTGGTTTGTGCTAAATGTGGGGTGTGTGTGTGTCCCCCTCCCCTAAACTCGAGAATTTGAGACACACCGTGCAGCAAAGGGGAAAAATAAATGTGCGAATTGAAAGAATACAGAAGTGCTGGAGAAAAAAAGTAGCGTTGGACAAGGTGGCAGTGGCTGGATCGTAGCAATGCAGAGAGAGAGAGAGAGCGCGTGGCATCGCAGCTGCTGAGATGCTGACAGTTCAGTGGAAAGGTGAGCGTCTTGGAAGTTCTAAATAAACTGGGGTGAGAAATCATCGTGGACATCGAACACGAGGTGGAGGTTGAAGAATAGGGGGTGAGGGGGGGGGGCATGTATGCAAGACGGAGCATGGCAGGATACACAGGCAACCCACTGGGTGAGTAAGAGCTCTAAATGAGGCTAGAGGCTATGGGGGAAGGCATTTCGGGCTGTTTTAACCGTCCAACATCTTTGGAATCTGGCAGAAGGAAGTAGCGGCGAAGAGCGGTGGCGGCGGTGGTTGGGCCGATGACCTCGTGACTCCGTGTCGTCCCTCCGATGTAGATGTTTACTCAGCATTTAATGTGGAGATGCAAGAGAACGGCGCATAAAATTCAAAACAGGCCGCAATCTTTGACATGTGCTGCTACTTAGCATTCTTAAGAGTCTCTGGATTCTTGCGATTTTTTTTTAGGGAGGAGGTTATGACTCTTGACATAAAACTAGAACCTCCTTCCAATTGTAAAAACAAAACAACAAAAAACGGCACGGGGTTTGTGTTCTGCCCAACGATTGGATAGAATCCGATGAGCAGTGAGCCAAATTTGCTCACACTCAACGGACTGAGCCAACATTGACTTCTGTGTAGAAATCCAATTTTAGTTCTGACGGCTAAACATGCCATGAACAATCCCACTGCAGGCCATTCAAGGTGTGCCGCTCGGTATAGGATCGGACACATACTTGAAAGCGACTCGACACAGCTTCTGGGACCTAACTAAACGACAAAACGATGTTTTTATTTTACCAGGTAATACCCACTGGTTTACCTAGGCTCTTTTCAGAAGCGACTTGGCCACACATTATAGCTCAACGAAGCGGCTGATCGTGTGGAAATGCTTAGCAGCCAAATAATCTAAACGCGCGATGTTGATTCTAGATGTGGAGGGAAAAACCGGAGGACTCGGAGAAACATCCACGCAACCATGGGGAGAACACGCAAACTCTAAATATACAGGCGACCTCCTGTATACCATGCGAGGTAGTTCACATCTCGACACCGTGTCCCCTGGACTTTATCCAAGGGTCGTTCCTTGGTGTGATGTAAGGGGCCGTCCATAAATGACGTCACGCACCTAGGCGGGGGGGGGGGGTCAGACATTTGTGATGTGTGACAAGGGGGGGGGGGTTGAGAAATGTGACGTCACATCTAATAAATGTTTTCTCCTACAATATCAGAGTGCAGCGGCACATTAAATACGCACTACAATGACAATATTTTAAAGCGATTTGAAACATGTATTTTTTTTGGGGGGGGGGCAGAGCGTTGTGACGTCATGTTTGAGGGGGGGGTCTGACTTTTTGTGACGCTGTGTGACTAGGGGGGGGGGTCAAAAATCGTCCAAAATCGCGTGACGTCATTTATGGACGGCCCCCAATAGTGCTCAGAGGGTTCTCTTCTTGGCACGATGCCGACAACACAATTTGAAAAAGATGGTTACTTTTTTTAAATACAGCCCTCTCCACACCTAGTCTCCAGTAAAATCAGAGAACAGATTTAAATCGGAATGATGTCATGAGCGTTACACTTAAGAGGCCATAATTGCTCTTCTTGGGTCTGGCCACGAAATTATCCGACTACATTTTTGACAGATTCTGAGACGCAGATTCTGTTGCTACCCCTTGTCCAACCCAACCGTATATAAATAAGTACACCACAGTGAGCCGCCTGGCACCCCACCTGGGCATTAGCCCAGTGATTTGAGAACACTGCAGAGCTGTGCTGCAGTTGAGTTCCAGATTGGAGGCAGATCTAAAAAAAAACGGAGGGGGTGAAGGGGATGAGGGGGTAGGGTGGAATTTAATTGATCATCTTGTTTATTTTAAAGCGCATTTTTTTAAACACACCATAGTGAGCAAGTGTGGTGACCTGCAAACTTAAATCAAGCTGTCTCATGGAGCGTGCTCCTTGCATAGCCGCTAACCCACACCAGCCTTGCTTCTGTCTGAAGTAAACAAACAAAAATAACATTCTCTTGGGAGTCTCTGTCGAGGTTGCTTGCGGCTTTGAGCATTCGAGAGCCTATCCCAATTGCTTCGTTCACCGGAAACGCCTGTCCGCGACGGTGGAAGTTCCACATTTTGGTGGCGGGGGGGCCAGCCTCTTAATAGGATGACCGCATTTTAGCCATCCCACGCAAAATGAGGAGTTTGTCCTCAACCAAGGTTTTTGGGTTTGCAGAAATTTCAGATTGCGAGTTTGAAAGCTCCAGCGACAGTGGCTCCTGACCGGGTCTTATTTGACAGTTGTGTTTCGTTTACATCATAGAGCATTGCACATTTGGTGACGACATCGTGTTGAAGAAGAGCAAAAGTTTAGAATACGATGTCAATTTGACATCCAGACAAGAGGTTTGGGAGATGTGAGGTGACTCACGGCGATGTTTTCGCTGAATGAGCAAAGGTGGTATCACTGACTTGATGTTGAAGTTGTTAACCACATTTGCGCCGCCGGTGTGCAGCTTAAATACCACGTGACATTCCAACTTTCGGGTGCTTTAAAGCCTTCGCCGCAACACACTGTGTCATTTTTTTTGTGCAATCGCTTTTGTTTTGCTTCTACTTCTGAAAAGAAAGCGCCTGTTTATCTCCAACAGAATGCAAAGTGGACCACTGCAGCAGCTGTTTCGCCAGAAGTTTTTGTACAAAATGTACATCTGGATATTATTTGCACCTGGGAAAATGTTCAAGCACCTGCCCAGACGGTTTTGCCGTGGACAGCCAAAGCATGGAATGCATCAATGTCGGTACGTCTCTACGCCACCAGCATTGGCAGCCCCCCCCCCCCCCCCTCGGCGGTGGGATGCGGGAATGTTTCGGGCAACGAGCATGACAAAGTTTAGAATGGAGCAAAGCAGCACGATGTTTCGCCGTGTACCGGAGCGTATTTCTTCGTCTGTAGGATTAATCCCCTCCGTATCGCCGCGGCCAAATTTCGTGCGTATAACAAGGCCTTGCAGCGGTCCCTCTGCGCCGCGCGATGAACCCGGCGAGCCGAGTTCAATTCCCGGCCGCGGCTAAGAACGGTGCCGAGTGATGTCTTCACCGGTATTTAAGCCTGCACTGACAAGCGCGGTGAAGTATGGTCAAATGACCTGCCGTGATCGACATGGCGTTGGGCAGCCCTTCGTCCAAACAGTGTACGGAGAAAGCACTGACCGATGTTATTATTATGATCATCATTATCATAATTACCGACGAATATTGTTGTTGTACGTTCACGTTGGTTGCCCCCCCCCGCCCCCGAAAGGAGTATTATATTTTGCATACCGAAACGGGCAACAACAAACGCACGGGAGTAGCGCCCCCACCACCTCTGCCTGCGCATTTCCCTCCTCGCTCGCGGATCTCGGCACGGCGCAAAGGTTGCCAGACTTGTTGTTGCTGTTTTGCGTGAGCGCCGATTCGGCGAAAACGCAGGCACACGCTCCGGGTATTCGGCTGTCACCTTGCGCTGATTATTCGCACCTACCCTCTGTCGTACCGCTCGTGCATTGCCCACCTGGGCGCCATCCCTCATTTTAAAACGATGTCACTCGAAACTGTGAAATGTACTCATTCGAAGTCGCTAGCAGCCGTAATTCGACGAGCAACTGTGGGCGAGCTTCGGTGTCGCTTACAAGGGGTGAGCGCGCTGTGTTCATTTCGGGCACGTTTGGCTACGTACGTTGTGAAAGAAGTTCAACATGCGTACATGCAGAGTCAACTTTTTATTGCGTGCGATGAATTGGCAAGGCCGTGAGCTGCGGGCGCATTGCGACAAGCCAAAATTGAGCTTTCTCGACTCAAGTGGGTGAAACGTTGTGGCATGGCAGAGCGACCTACGTGTGTGTAGGAGTATACATTTCACATCTGCACAGACCCACGAAACAAATTACAGTGAAGTAAAAAATCAAATCCACTTTTGAAATGTAACCCTAATTTTAGGGTTCAATACAGGTCAAATCATCGTTTTCAACACATGTTCAAAACATTTGGATTGAGAGGTTTTTGGAATTGCCGAGTAGATTTTTTTTTGGGACATTTTCTCAAAAGATCAAATACTAAATGTGAGCACAATCTTTACAGAAACAGGTTTTTTTCGGAGCAACAGCCTCCCCAAACGATTGCGTGCTTAGATCTTTGCCTCATCAACAGGATCAAACATGTTGATCCCAAAGGTCCTTCACTAAATCACAGCAGGCACACTCGGTATGAAGGAGTACATTTTTGGGTCACCAAATAATTAGGTCAAAGGTCAGTGCAACGATGTACCTTTCCCTCATGTATCGAGATATATAGGCTTCTTGTCACTTTATAATTGTATTTCACGTTATATTGTATTATTTCTGTAATTTCGCGTATGTCGAAATTTAATGAAAATTACTTCAAAGTTCTTCAACTGCAGTTCACTCAATATAAGCCTGCCTTAAGTCTCTAATTATTACAATGTATATCTAAAATTAAACGATTAAAATTTAATCGCAATAATGACGTCATATAATCGCCACACCATCAATTACGCTAGCAAATAAACACATTTCATAGATGATGGCTATTTATCACGACTTCAATTGTAGAGCAACAAAAGAAAGAATAAAATTAAATCGGCAACAACAATAGTCGTGAGATGATGATAATCCGTGCAAGCGACGACGAGATTCTCGTAGATCTCGCACTGTACAACATGGCCGTGGTAGCGGCAGCTGTCATTAGGAGGGTTCAAATTCTGGTCAAGGGGTCAACTCCGTTTTCTCTCAAGTACGTATGTTGAACTTCTTTCGCACCCTACATAGCCAAACGCGCTAAAATCGGACGTGCGGGGGGGGGGGGGGGGAGAAGGACAACAAACTGAACACAAAAAGCAGTTCTAAAGAAATTATTTCAAAGTGCATAGCTTCGCAGTGGCTTCCCAATGTCGGAAGGGAGAGCGTTCCAGACGTCCACAGAAGCACATCTGAAAACGCCCGCTGCGGCAACCGTTTTTGTTCAATGGCGAGCCATGCTCAGTTGCCTCTTGTTGGGATGTGAACACTGATCGCGTGCGGTTCCTCACGCAACGGAGGGATGGCCACCACTGGCTCAGGGCCACCGCCAACACAGCAGGCGAGTGCTGCTACGATGTTCAATCGAGCAGTCTATTACAAGGTCCTAATTATAATATATATTGGGGGGGGCCACACATCCCCCCCAAAAGTTCTTCAACTGCAGTTCACTCAATATAAGCCTGCCTTAAGTCTCTAATCATTACACATTCCCCCCCAATATTCAAATATGCTCAAAATGTCCCCCCACTATATTGCTATAAAATTTATTTCTGTTTATATGATTGTGGTTATGGTTGTACTTTATTAATCCCTAATCTCTGCCATTACATACAATGAAACAAGAAAAGGTAAAACAGAGGAATGTAATACAATACACTATTAGACATTTTTTGTAAAAAATATATAAAAAGTCCATCCTATGTGTTAGTGCATGTTTTAATATTTTAGGCAGGAAATGGCAGGAAATTAGTTTACAAATTTAGACTTTTTCTGGGGGGGGACCCCCAGACCCCCTGGAAGATTTGGTCCCCCCCAATGGTGACTCCATGGCTACGGCCTTGGTCTATTATACTATTAGAACTATTTTTTATTTTACTAGATAAGGTCCACAGAGCTTATGTTTTTTTTTTTCAGAAGCGACAAATTAAATCTTAACAAAGTGGATTATCACATGGAAATGTATTGCAGTCAAATATTCTAAACACATGTTTCTAAATGTGGAGGGAAAAACCGGAGGACCGGAGAAAATCCACAACACCAAGGGGAGAATACGCAAATTCCAAAGAAACAACAAACGTTAGGGTCGGGATCGAACCCAAGACTTCCTGTATACCAGGCGAGGTACTTAACATCTAACCAACGCGGCACCAACGCGTCATTTAGGGATGCACAATTCAAGTCAGAACAGATCCCATCATCAGTAGTTGAAGCACACCAAGCAACAGCCTAGGGCCCAACCTATCCGGGTTTGACCTGAACAGGTGGCAACAGGGCTTGACCCGGGCAGTCCAGGAAGTGGCATCTGTGTTTTGAGTGACAGGAACAATCCCGGACGCCGTAATGTTCAGGTTTACGGTCGACTGCCCGGCTCTGATAGACCTCGGCCGACGGAGAAGCGTGTTCCGGTTTGGCCTGTGGAAATTCTAAATCTTTTTTGATACTCGAGGAATCCGATGAGCTATGAAGCTCTTTTCACAGATGTCCAGTAGGAGCAGGTCAGAACGTTACGACAACAAACAATGCAAGAACACAATAGAAGCGCAGAGTATAGGAAAGGTAAGCAAACCACGAAAAAATATATACAAATAATGCTAAACATGTACGCCATCGGAACTAACCCGAAATAAAAACTGTATCGGTACCGAGGCTCCCACACGGACATGCGGGAGCGCGCGTGGCACAGTTTGGCGCCAGCCATCATTAGATTGCGATCGTGTTGCTACAGTTCTCCGCGGTGAGCAACGACGTCTTTAAAATCGACGGCGCTACTGCGCCTCTTTCAACGAAATTAACGCCGACCCCGTGTTGCCGACAGTCGAGTGTGAGGTGGGGCCCTGGAGCGAGTGGGGGCCCTGCATGAAGAACGGCAAGCCGTGCGGCGGCAAGCGGGGCACCCACCACCGCGAGCGGGCCGTCGCGCGGGAGCCCTCGCCCCACGGCCGCCCGTGCCCGGCCGTGCGCGAGAGCAAGCGCTGCAGGCTCCAGCACCGCCAGTGCGCAAAGAAGGAGGGGCCCGCCTCGGGTGAGTTCACCGTGCCTGGCACCGCACGGGAGCGCCACGTGTCCCCAGCGCAGCGGAAACTCCCTGGGGGTCCAAAGGAGCTCGGCGTTGGTGGAAAACGCCTTGGGCCAGCGCTCGTCTCGTGTGGTTTCACGAGGGTTGTTAAAAAAACAGAATTAACAAACGGGCACTACATTTGGATCGCCCATTGTACGGCGTGAGCATGAGAATGGCACCAGGCACAACAAAAAGTTTGATTGATTTGACCTGCCCAGGCCACTGCTGGTAAAATGACCTCCAACAGAGGGAGCCTCCAGAGAGGGCCTCCCAAGGGTACTTTCGCCTACACCTCCAAGCCGGCCAGACGATTTGGGAGGTGGATGTTTCCACACTTTACCCCACCGAATGCAACCTGCCGATCAACTGTGGCGTGGCCATTTATAGAGATGTTAACTACCTCACCTAGTATACAGGAGGTCGTGGGTTCGATCCCGGTCCTGACGATGCCTATATATTTGGAGTTTTTGTCTTTCTCCCCATGGTCACGTCGATTTTTCTCCGGGTCTGTCCGGTTCTTTCCTCCACACGATATGAATCAACGTGCTTTTAGAGTATTTGGCTGCTGTACATTTTCACTTGTCATGCCACTTCGTTGAACTATCATTTGTGGCCAGGTCGCATCTGAAAAAATAGCTGTATAGCTCAGTGGGCTTTACCTGCTAAAATAACATTTAAAAAATATCGCCGAATGGACAGAGGTGGTGGGATTTAATAAACGTCAAAACTGCCGCACCGGAAGAGCAAATCGAACAGGTGACCTCTGGATTGTAAGTCCACCGTGTTGACCGTTACCCCAGTCCAGTATCCCTCCACCTTGCTTTGCCATGCCATTGTAGCGTGGAAGCAGACGACCAAATCACCCGGAATGCGCCCAGATCTCGAAAGCTAAGCAACGTCGAGCGTGGATGACGCTTGGACGGGCAACCACCTTGCACAATCAGGTTGTCGTATGTGTCTGTGGGGCTAGGCTGTGGATAGGGCAGCACAGCAAAATGGCATTGTTGTACTGTATTTCTGCGCACCCACGTCTCTTGTGCCTGCTTTTACCAAGACAACCTTAGTAACCCACATGGCATGGGGAGGTCTCTATCCAGCAGTGGATTGACAAAAAGGCTGCACACGTACATTTTCAATTAGTGATCATAAAAAAAAACGTGACTTGTGTTTGTGAAGTCGTGGGTTTTGAGTGTGTATTGTTTACATGTTGGGGAGCAGTAGCGTTAGCGGTTAGCGAGCTGCACTACGAACCCGGCGACCCAGGTTCGATCCCCGGCCATCAACACCAGTTACGATTATCTGAACCGGTCCTGGGCCTCCCATAGGTCGACTGAGTCTCAAATGAGTACCTGGTGTGGTATGTAAACATTACCACTGGGGAGACAAAGGCGGCCAGGCGTGGTCCTGGCCACCCACCCCGTCGTGTACTGTGCCGGACTTCGTAGGTGCTGCTCGTGAACAGCACTTGCCCCAAAAGTCTGTTGAGGCTACACGGGGTGGGGATCTTTGTCTTTGTGTTGTTTACAGTGTTCTATATGTGTGTATACCTAATAATAAGTAATAGTATGTGATGCCTTGTAAAGGCATTATAAAGGCGTCACATACTAATTAACTGTGATTAATAATCTATTGTTATATAATTACCCCCCCCCACCCTCTCTGTTCTCCGTACTTGATTGGCTCACAGTAATAACGTCATCTTCCTCTACTTAAGACCCAAAGCAGGTGGATTTATTCACAGTTCTGGAAAAATCTCGATGATGCTGGTTGATGTCACAGCACTCAAAGTGTAAATGTTGTGGAGTTACTCTCCAAACACACTGGTGGGCTGAAGTAGTAACTTAGTGGAGTTACTCTCCAAACACACTGGTGGGCTGAAGTAGTAACTTAGTGGAGTTACTCTCCAAACACACTGGTGGGCTAAAGTAGTAACTAATTGGAGTTACTCTCCAAACACACTGGTGGGCTGAAGTAGTAACTAATTGGCACGTTTTCTTTAAGAGGCAAACCTTACCGGTTGGCCCGGTTGGGTGGTGGCGAGTTACGACACATTTATACTTACGCGATCTAACTCAAAAAACCTTTTTATGACGAATGTATATCTAACTACGCACCACGTGTGCTGTTGTCATGTGTTAAAGAAACGGCGTCAAGAAAACCCCAAGAAAGGAAAGAGGTAGACCACAGAGGACGGGGGAAGAAGAAAAATGGACAGCGTAAAAAAAACAGGAAGGGCGTAACTGCAAGACCGCCTGCCACAAGCAAGGAGACCTAAGACGCCTCCTGGAGTCCAGCTACAACAAAGCCAAGATTCCAAAACCGTCGCAGACCCACCAAAAGTCAAGAGAGATCTGCGCCTTTGTATTTATAACCGGCGTTGTCATCATCGCGAACGATGCACACCACAAATTTTTACGGTAATTGAATCGAACAAGGTTACCTTCAACATCAACCCTCGCCAACTCGCCGGCATAACATTCCGTAAAAAAAAGTTAATGTTTGACAAAGTTACGAAATCTATTACTCTTTTGTTGTTGTTGCCAGCTTCGTCATCACAAACCACGACAGTCATGCAACAGCCAGTAGTCTTGACAGGGTATGGGTCACCTTTGCCACAATCGCTTGGGCTCCTGAACAATGGCGGAATTCCTGAACAATGGCGGAATCGTGGTGACACCGCTGGATCTCATCGGCGAGATGCCGACCGCGAGACCGTGGCCAACGAATTGACCGGCGCCGAAGATGGTGTGAGCTTCGTAAGCGGCCTGCGCCGCGTGGGCATCTGAGGGATGATCGCGAGCGCCGGCAAGAGGACGACAATGCGCGAAGCGATTCTACGAGCGGAGGGACGAGCAGAAAGTGGAGTGCCATGCGTATTCCTTTTCACGTTTCGCATTTTGACGTACAAAAAAAAAACCTAGTTTTTACATTGCCACGAAAAAAAAGACTGGCGTTATTTAAACTGCCTGAAGCATTAGCCACTGCTTCTTTCATAGTAATATAACAATAATTTACACAGTCAGTTGTGTCAATCCACTGATGGATGAAAGCCTCCCCGTTCCACACATGTCATGGCGGCTGCTTGATCATGTTTCACCACGCTTGCCAGTGCCAGGGTTGGCGAAGGCTCTTTCACGCCCGTTTTACTGGCAGGGCGTGGTGGGTTTCTGTTGGCCAATGCTTGTACACCGGCCCATTAATTACTGTGCTCAAAAGTGCATCCCATTGCATTCGTTTTAACAAAACACACTCCACCAACCACCAAGCGCTGATGGACGTCACAATAGTGGACACACGTTGGGGCGTGTTGCAGCATCTGACCACGTCGTAGCAGTTCCCTCTCCACCCCCCCCCACCCAACCTCTCCTGGGATGGTATTGCAACGTTGCAGCGTAGGTGCTCCGTTTGAGCGTTCCTCCAGAAAACTGGACATGGCATCCTTGGGTGTCACCTGCGTTGGCTGCGCTGGTGTCCAGATCGAGTGCAAAGGGTGCCACGGTGGCGAGATGTTATCTCCCTCGCCCAGTATACAGGAGGTCGTGGGTTCGAATCGGACCCTGACGCCTGTATTTTTGGAGTTTGCATATCTCTCTCCTAGTGGTCGTGTGGATTTTTCTCCAGGTCCTCAACATTTAGAATCAGCGTCACGCGTTTCGAGTATTTGGCTGCTATAAATGTCCACGCGATGATGATAAGCCACTTTGTTGAGCTATCATTTGTGATAGCCAGGTCTCTTCTGAAAAAAAGAGTTATATAGCTCAGTGGGTGTTACCTGATACAAATAAAAACAATCTTCAGTTTCGTTTTTAGTTTCAGACGACATGCAGCCAAGCCAGGCCAAGTTGACCCCTTTTCCCCACTGGCATATGCGAGCAGAACCAGCACGGGACCCCCACGGCACAGGTGGTTACTTACCGGCTTGTTGCCGAGCAAAGCCAGCAGACTCAAACCATGAAACTCGAAACCTTTGCAAGAATCCAAAGAATGAATCCGGGCCAAGCAGGATCAGGGGGCGGGGCTAATTACACATTCAAATCGCTGATCACGTCAGCGGCACGGCTGGGCTTCGGCGGTGCAAAACAAACCGGCGCCTCCCGTGCGGCGCCAGGCTGGCTGGGCCCCAGTGTGGCTCGGTTGTGCAGTGGAGAACGCGAGGTAGTTGTGTCCCCATGAACCCTGTGGCCCTCATCCAGCTGTCCCACTTCCTGCATTCCTCGCTCTCCACTCCACCACTTCCCCACGGCTCGCGTTGGCAGGATAACAATTTGTTTTAACTATTAATCATTTTTAATTTACCAGGTAAGGCGCCCTGAGTTATGTAGCTCTTTTTTAGAAGCGACCTGGTCACGTAGGATAGCTCAACAACGTGGCTTTATCGCGTGGAAATGTATGTTTCCAAATGTGGACGGAAAAACCGGAGGACCCAGAGAAAAATCCACGCGACCAATGGGGAGAACATGCAAACTCCAAATATACAAGCGTCAGGGTCCGATTCGAACCCACGACCTCCTGTAAACTATGCGAGGGAGATAACATCTTGCCACTGCGGCGCGACACGTTTCCTTTCCACCCCCCAATTTAATTCTAGCTGTGCCATCGACGTCGTGTTACGAGACATCTGGCATTCTCGCAGGGGGGCAGTGCATCATTCCATGTTGGACACACGCCCACTGAAGGAGATAATATCATGGAACTGCTCTGAAATCTGAAGGGACCTTCACTGCACACTTGGGTGGACTTTGACCCACCCTGCCACCGAGAAAAGTTTTCATTACGCGACGATCAGACCAACATTTCATTTAGCGCAAACCCAAATTTAATTACGTGCATTTTCGCGCTGCCAATGGCGACTTGATTTCGACCATCAACTCACAAGTTGTTTTTAATCGTGTGCAGCTGCCCAGACTTAAACCCAGGATCTCAAAAGTGCCAGCTCAGCACTCTACCCTCCACCCAGCCACCTGATCAAGAAGCGATCTAACAAACAAATAAAAACACGTGTTAGACAAAATGTAACAGTCATATGTTCACCATCACCATCAGCAGCCATGGTATATCCATTGCTGGATTAAGTTCTCTGAGATAACCACCATATCTTAAGGTCCTGCAATGCAACAATCCATCTGGCTCAGGGGTTGGCGACCAAAATAACAAGAAGAGGCATTTTTTTTCGAACGCGCTAACAACTCCATTATTTCAAGAGCCGCAATGCGTGTGGTGAATACGAGACGGTGATCCTTCATTAATAACGTCATGAAGCAGTCCTCAAAAAGCTCCTTGCGGCTCCGGAGCCGCACGTTACCAACCCCTGATCAAGCTCCGACGCAAGAGCTGATTCCATCACTCCATCTCCATGGCGGCCATCCTATCCGGCATGTTCCCTCCTTTTACTTCCACCTCGATCGTTAAAGTCCCTGACCACGAGCCGTCATCTTGTTCAAGCAACGTGTCCTGCTCAATCCGACGTTCCTTCACGGTCCACAGGAAGTCCCTAGCTTGTGTACGGTCTTAACTGCGGTTCGTCGTACGGAGATCCAGTGCAAACACCCTCCGTTACAGACGGCAGCAACTCACATGCCACATGCTTCTCAGTTGTAATGCTCACTGTGCCTTATGAACTAAACCGCCTGTTAAGACGCACGTGTTACCGGATGGGCAGCACGTTCCTATACCCTCGTTTTAAAAGCTGGTATTATGCTATGCGGACTTCCCACCCGGCGTTAAATAACAATATAATGCAGTGCTCGGTACATGCTGCCCTCGTTAATACCATACAGAGTGTTCATACTTGCTTGTTAAGATTCACACAATGCTTGGGCCGCTTAATTCCACGAATATGTACAGTCTTGGGAATATACACACTTGGCACAAGATTGCAGATGGTATTGCAAAGAGTGCACCAGCAATAATTGAGCGCATCAAAAACATTCCTTGGCATGGCCTTAGGTGAGAGCCCGTGAAAGATGAAGATGTAATCTATCATCTGCGAGACAGGCCGGGATAAAATGAATAATCGAGGAATGTATCAACAACATGCTCGTGAGCGTTTGTGTTCTAAGGACACATTGAAACCTATTACATTTGACATAGCATGTACTGTACCGCATTATTGTAGGTTTCTGAGCAGGGCACAGTTGGGGAGGAGGGTAAATTAGATCGCGTTTGCTGTGTTCGTTTCATTTTAATGGCTAAACCCTTAAATGCTACACCGCACTGCACAATTACCATTTTACACACGCCTATGGGTCGAATTGTAGAATAAGACTTACATTGTACTGCGTGTAAATTGCTTGATTTGATAGATGACATCCATTTATTGTATTATCCAGCAATGGAAATAGATTGCAGTTGTATCTGTACACCGTGTAACGGTATGCTCAATAGTATGAAAGACAGTCAGATCGAGTCTGCGGCCTTTTACAATCATCGTAATAAATGTATTTTTTGGGGTTTGATCGGGTAATATATAAACGTGTCGTTAAACCGCCGCCACCCGGCAGCCAATTAGTAAGGGTTGTCACGTAAACAAAACATGCCAATTAGTAAGGGTTGTCACGTAAACAAAACATGCCAATTAGTAAGGGTTGTCACTTAAAACATGCCAATTAGTAAGGGTTGTCACTTAAAACATGCCAATTAGTAAGGGTTGTCACGTAAACAAAACATGCCAATTAGTAAGGGTTGTCACTTAAAACATGCCAATTAGTAAGGGTTGTCACGTAAACAAAACATGCCGATTAGTAAGGGTTGTCACGTCAACAAAACATGCCAATTAGTTGCTACTTTAGTGTTGGAGGGTAAACCCACCACATTTATAATTTGAGTGCAACGTTCTGCTGGTAATTGCAACCAGCTTCATCGGTCGATTTTGCCTTTATCATGAACAATATTGGTCGTGAAAGCCTACGTTTTAACATCAGTGAACTTCATATCTGAATTGCACCGATGCTTCTGTAATTAGCGCAAAGGAACAGACAGATTCTTGGCTGTTCAAGGATCTGAAGGGAAAACAATGGAATTAGGGTCCCAGCAAAGTACAAGTCCCATAGTTTATTAAACTTGAGTTTTGTGAACTCGTGAAATGAACGTGCTTAAGTGGCACCTGTCATGCACGCTTTACTGGCTGTAGAAGCTGGAATGAAGAATTTACGGTCCACTCACAATCTAGGCGCGACACTCATCTCTGCTCACGTAAGACTAATATGATTTATGTGCTTCAACAAACGCCGTTTATTTTTGTCCCAAAATATCCTTTGAGAAACGTGTACCCGTATATTTTTCATGGTGTTAAAATGCAGCTGGCAATGACAGTTTGTATCGCGGTATTTGGCGAGGTTGCTTAATTAATACATTTTCACAACACTACTTTTCATATTCTTGGTTCTTTCGGTAAAGTCACGTAGAAGGGAAACAATAAATAATAAAAATATAAAACAATTAAATTCTCACGACGTTTCGACTGCAACACAAGCAATCATCATCAGGTGTGAAAACCACAGCAAGAAAATTTGAAAAAAGTGGCGGTTTTTTAACGTTAGTACCGCGGAGAGCGTTTTGACAGTTTGTTCAGATGGACGAGTCCATCTATGTTCGGAAAAGAGGAGGGGGGAGACGAAAACGATGGATGTGCCAGAATCCATCTTCTCGGTTGAAATTGTCTCTTTGTTAGCAATCATTGGAAGGATTTGATCAACCATTTCGGGTCTTAATTGATTGTTCACGCTTACGGTGGCTTTCAGACCACATCCATTATTTTCATCTCCCCCCTCCACTTTTCCGAACATAGATGGACTCGCCCATCTGAACAAACTGTCAAATCGCTCTCCGTGGTGCTAACGTTAAAAAAACGCCACTTTTTTCATTTTTTTGCTGTGGTTTTCACACCTGATGATGATTGCTTGTGTTGCAGTCGAAACGTCGTGAGAATTTTATTGTTTTATAATTTTATTATTTTATTGCTTCCCTTCTACGTGACTTTACCGAAAGAACCAAGAATATGAATCCCTGCAGTCACGAAAGCTTTAAATCAAAACTACTTTTCATATTTAAAATAATCTTTCATCACCTCAAACATGCCTTGGCTCAGAATCAGGGGAGAAGAAATGGAGATAAAAAAAATGTAACAATTCTTCTGTGAGTCAAACCAAGGTGTTAATAAACCAGAGATCGTATATCAGCTTTACATGCTTGTGGAGCGTTTGTGTTGTAAGGACATATTGCACATTATTCAATGGTGACATACCATACTCATTGTTTTTTTCGGTAAAGTCACATATGTAGAAATACAATAAAATTATATTAAAACAAAAAACAATCACGACGTTTCGATCACAACGCAAGCGATCTTCATCAGGTGTCAAGAACAAATCACGGAGGTAAATACAACAAAAAGATGAGAGACGAGAATTCAACAAACCTGAAAAAACATTATGTGAAGCACATCCAGTCAGGCCAACAACACAGTTAGACACTTCCTGGCGGACCACGAATTTCAGAAGAGTGTTAAATTTCGTGTGCAACCTTTGGATTGCACATACCAGCATAGATAAAATGAAAAATACGAGGTACACGGTCAGTAGAAATACATATACAAGTCCACCAAGAGGTAAGGAGGGAGGAAAGACGGACAGGGAGGCAGAGAGAGAGAGGGGGCAGCTCAAAAAAGGACCACCTCTTGTAAATACTAAACGACATACCATGTTAATGTTCTGTATTATGTTTCTGAACAGTGCTTCATGGTGGGTAAATGAGAGGATTCCGTTCCTTGTTATTAGTACGGTATGACCACAGCAGGCGTAACTAAAACAGTGAAACTTGGATTATCTGGGGAAGGATTCTACGGATTATTTTTCCGGGGTTACCAGGAAGTGGTCGCCATAGGTGCTACATTTACATATTTGGGGGGATAATTGTGGATAAGAGGCGGTATTTTTGTGTCGAATTGGATAATTCCTCCAATCCACAACTGTGGTCATCTGCTAACCACAGCTCCCACATCAACGTAGATAAGTTTCACTGAAGACAAAATCCAAAGAATGAGTTGTGTTTTATAGGTGGATCATAAAGGCATCAGCTTTAATGGCAGAATATTAAGGAACTTTAGTAATTATTTTTCACATGGATGTACAAAAGAGTTTATTTTAATACTGCAAGTCACGTAGATGTTGAAGAAAGACATTCTAATTTTGAATGCTACATTCTGACAGTGCCCTCTGTATTCAAATGTGTTAAATGCTATTGACCTAGCAATTTTGTATTTTAAAAAAAACCCTCCATCTTATCTTCCAGATTCATTGTGATTATGAAATAAATAAAAATGGTAAACAAAAAACCTGGCACAATTATACATTTTACTAAAGGTAAAATTAGCTCATCATCCTACAGGGATAGATAAAATTCATACCACTTTTGTGAAAAGTCAAGGGGCGGGTGGGAGAGCATGACCGAGTGATAGCATCTGTCACTCGATGCGGTTTGAGCCTGGTGATCACCTTGGTTAATATGGCGGGTGTTTTAACCATTAATGCGAACCATCTGCTTCAGACTGGACGTTAAGGATCCTGTGACTTAAAAAAGCAGGCCATGTGTGCCAGCATCATTGTCCTAATGTGATACATTATTTAATGGGGGGAGAAAAAATAAACACGTTGTTTCCTACTGGACGACCAATGCATATTTGCAGGCCGATGCTGCGTTCATCTTGTCTGCACAGGCACAGCTGCCGCTGGGGGTCCCTTTGGCTAAACTGCAGCAGGGCATTGGAGTAGTTGAGATAAGATCTGGTGCAAGGTGCTTTGAGTTTCCAAGCCATACAAGCCCATGTAATCCTCATGTGATGTGAGACTTTGACTGCCCATATAATCCACGTGTGATGTGAGACTTTGACCGACTCAGAACCAGGAAAACTGATTGAAAAAAAAACATGTTCATTCGAGCTATATTTTTCTAAATAGATAGCCATACAATGCCACCTTCATATGTCTTTCCACATGAAAACTACAATTATTTTTTCACAAAGCCATAGGCCCCACAGCCTTCTGGGAGTGTGCAATTTCGGCAGCATTGTATTCGGTACAAGCAAAACTCTGGAATGATTTAGGCATTTAGTGTCTCATCAGCAGCAGTCAGGCTTGTATAAATGCTGAACTGCCAGATGTTATGGAAAGCACCACCTCTTTAAGATAAGTCCTAATTTGATGCAAAATGATATATCATATACAACTCTAAATAATAAGTTGTGCCTTTGTGGTGAATCACACTTTTAAAAAAATATGCTGTTAAAAATAATGCCTCGAGTTTCCTGGCTGGCTGCTGGCTGGGCTCCTCACCACCCCGACAACAAAATTGTTGTGGTGGTGAGGGTCGTTGCCACCGAAACTAGCTGGGTGACTGGCTAAACGGTATTTCCCGTGTAACAAATAAACGTTGAGTTGAAACGGTGCAAGACATTTAACATGTAGCGACACCGAAGGGGTGGGAGTATCGAATACAGAAGAACGAGTGTTCGTTTAAAATTGCTCAAACTTTTCAATCTGTATTCACGTAATGGAATTCTTTCACCATCATATTCTTTAAATTCTGGAGAGGAAAAAAAACGTACAATATATCTTGGCATTTTATTACGTAAAAAAAATTATGTTTTAGTGCTCCGAATACAGGATTGTGAGAAGAGCATTAAAGTCGACACCTGTCTCTTATTTTCTGTTGAAGAGAAACGGGTTCAAACGCTCGCGGAAATTACAAAAATGTAAATAAATATTTTGCTGCACTGCCCTCTGCTGCCCATGGCACGCAACATCGTGAAGGTTGAAATGTTTCTCCTGACGTCTCTTTCCATGTTTGCACTGCCCCCTTTTCAATGCGCATGTTTCAATGCGCATGTTTGTACGACTGTGTACGCGACTCTAACACAGGGCTTACTTGCACATAACTTTTTCTGGCGCTTTTTGCTCTCACATTTGTATTGTTTTTGATCCGCGTGTGTTTTTTTGTTTTTGTGTTTATAAGAATATGTATTCATACTGGAGAAATCCTATGAGCTATAAAGCTCTCTTTCACAGATGTCCACTCGTTCCCCGCAATATTTGGAGGTGTTTGTCTTTGTTTTGTTGCTGCTGCTGCTGCTGCTGGGCTCACGCAACACCACGGATCTCCCGTGCAAAATAGCCGGGGAAGCCGGCTGAACGGGAGCCATCGTCCGTGCAACAAATCAAGACGCCTCAAAAGGAGCAGCACACACGCACGGCGAAGACCACGAGCAGGCCACGCGGGGAGCTGCCGTGCGTGAGACCTCGCTTCTCTCAGCAGCATCTTCAGCAGCAGGCTCCGTTGTTGGACAGCACCGGGGCCATTGAAGCACCAGCCATTGTTATTTATTTATTTGGACTGCAGCAGGAATCCGATGGTCTATGAAGCTCTTTTTTTGCAGTTGTCCATTATGGGTCGGTCAGCAAGTTACAACAGCAAATAATAATTCCACAAAACACGATATGCGCACAAAATACAGAACAAGGTAAGCAAGCCATAAAATGTAAATACTTAAACTAGATTCGAAGCATAATAATAATAGGGTTTTTAACCTTTGTTTTTGGCGACACTGAAACCTTTTGCAAGGAATCATGTTTACATTAACCACAATACTTGCAGTCAGAATGCAAACAAATATTTTGGTACTGGCAAAGTCGGCCTCATGATGTAGATGCTTACCCCGAGCCCTCATTACTCTGACAGTGCATTGTCTTTGAACTGTGCGCCTTTTGGCGTCATCTGGTCGAACACCGTTTGAGACTAGGCTCTAAGGAAAGCTGTCTCTGGTGTGGACCAATCAGTTTCAAGGACCATGCATAAATTATCAGAGTATTGTTTTTTGCTTGTATTCTGACTGCAAGTATTGAGGTTAATGTAAACATGATTCTTTGCAAAAGGTTTAATTTTTGTCGCCAGAAAATAGGGAAAACCCCTATTATTTATATTTTGGTACAAGCAAAGGAGGCCTCATGATGTAGATTCGAAGCTTTCGTGACTGCAGGAATTACTCTGATTCTTTCGGTAAAGTCACGTAGAAAGAAAATAAATAAAATAGAATACGGCGTTTCGATTGCAACACAAGCAACCATCATCAGTTAAGAATGAATGAGATTATAGTAAACTTAGAATTTTCATGCAATACAACACAGAAAGTGTTGTCAATACTTATTTATGGGGGGTGACGGTGGCGAGACGTTAACTTCCTCGCCGTGGTATGCAGGAGGTCAGGGGTTCGATCCCGATCCCGACCTTGGCGCCTGCTGTATATTTTGAGTTTGCGTGTCTCTCTCCCCGTTCCGTGCTCTCTCTCTGGGTCCTCCGGTTTTTCTTTCCACATTTAGAAAGATGCGTTTATATTATTTGGCTGCTATACATTTCCACGCGATAAGCCACTTCGTTGAGCTATTTTTGTGGCCAGGTCGCTCCTGCAAAAGAGTAAGCCTTATCTAGTAAAATAGATTTAGTTTTAGTGATGTTTACCATACCTATTATGTACTTTGCACTCCTATCGTGTTTTAGCACTGTTTGTTGTCGTAACTTTATGAACTGCCCCGACTGGACATGTGGAAATGAGCTTTATAGCTTATCCGATTCCTTCAGTATAAATATTCTGATTCTATCTCTCACTGCCTGGCTCCCCATGTCCCCCGCCTGTTAGAGCTCCAAACAAACAACAACCGCCATTCGCCGCTTAGTGGCGATGACGGTCACCATGACGCTTGTGCCAGGCTAGGTGCACTTCAAGGCGACATGAAGTGTCGAAGGCCTCGCTGGATACAGAGTTAGACTGATAACTTTAATCTAAATTGTCTTATTGTTGTTATTGTTTGACTTGAATCCCACGGATTTTTGCACACAGCATTGATATACGGTGGCTTTTTCTGGAAGACTTTGCTGTTTTTTCCTGGATTTTTCTGTTGCGCGAAGTCACTTTAAGATGTTTCTTGTTCATGTTTTTGTTTGTTGCGGTTGCACCCGATTCAAGAGCCGCATGGCTCACAGGGCTATCTAACCTAATAAATGAACTGAAGGAGGATTCACGGGACAGATGCCTCAGGTGCCATGGGTCGACTGAGACAAACAGCCCCCAGGCACGGCACTGACGGGAGACGGCAGTGGAAAACGCCCGGGTTCGATCCCTGCTCACGGCCACCACCAACAACCCACCAGTCGCGAATATCTTGAACTGAGCATGCGCCTCCCCGCGGGTTGACTGACTCGGCCTCGAGGGAGTCTCTGGTGCGGCGCGTAAAACAAACAAAAATCGCTACTAGGAAGACAAAGGCGGCAGGGCGGGCGTGGTCCGCTGGCCCCGACTCCTCGTGTGTCGTCCCGGCATTCAATAGGCGCTTACTCGCTAACAAGCGCTGGCCCTCATAGTCTGCGAAGGCTAACACGGGCAGGGGGAGGAAGACGAGTTCGCGTCAGTCGGGATCGCTCCACTGCTGGAGCGAACTTCAACACGCGCCCAGTGGCGGAGGTGGGGGGGGACAACCCCCCCAGCAATGAAAAATGATAGAGGAGTTGTTAGTAAGGAGTTGTTAGTAAGGAGTTGTTAGTAAACGAGGAGTTGTTAGTGAGTAAGGAGTTAGTAAGGAGTTGTTAGTAAGTAAGGAGTTGTTAGTAAGGAGTTGTTAGTAAGGAGATGTTAGTAAGTGAGGAGTTGTTAGTGAGTAAGGAGTTAGTAAGGAGTTAGTAAGGAGTTGTTAGTAAGTAAGGAGTTGTTAGTAAGGAGTTGTTAGTAAATAAGGAGTTGTTAGTTAGTAAGGAGTTGTTAGTAAGGAGTTGTTAGTAAGGAGTTGTTAGTAAGCAAGGAGTTGTTAGCAAGGAGTTGCTAGTAAGTAAGGAGTTGTTAGTAAGTAAGGAGTTGTTGGTAAGGAGTTGTTAGTAAGCAAGGAGCTGTTAGTAAGGAGTTGTTAGTAAGGAGCCGTTAGTAAATAATGAGTTGTTAGTAAGGAGTTGTTAGTAAGTAAGGAGTTGTTAGTAAGGAGTTGTTAGTGAGTAAGGAGTTGTTAGTGAGTGGTTGTTAGTAAGGAGTTGTTAGTAAGTAAGGAGTTGTTAGTAAGGAGTTAGTAAGTAAGGAGTTGATTTAAAGCTTTCGTGACTGCAGTAATTCATATTCTTAGTTTTTTCGGTAAAGTCACGTTGAAGGGAAACAACAAAACGTCGTGAGAATTTTTTATTGTTTTATATATTTTATTATTTTGTTGTTTCCCTTCAACGTGACTTTACCGAAAAAACAAAGAATAAGTAAGGAGTTGTTAGTAAGTAAGGACTTGTTAGTAAGGACTTGTTAGTAAGTAAGGAGTTGTTAGCACGGAGTTGTTAGTAAGGACGTGTTAGTAAGGAGTTGTTAGTAAGTAAGGAGTTGTTAGTAAGGATTTGTTAGTAAGGACTTGTTAGTAAGGAGTTGTTAGTAAGTAAGGACTTGTTAGTAAGGAGTTGTTAGTAAGTAAGGAGTTAAATTTTGATTTAAAGCTTTCGTGACTGCAGTAATTCATATTCTTAGTTTTTTCGGTAAAGTCACGTTGAAGAGAAACAACAAAATAACAAAATATATATAAAACAATAAAAAATTCTCACGACGTTTCGACCATAACTCAAACGGGCATCATCAGGTGTGTCGGTTTGCATAAATTTATTTTGAAAACGGCATATTTATATATAAAAAATAACGTTTGCGTCACGCGCAACGATTGGCAGTTTGCCCAGGACTAGTCCATCTATTTTTTGAAAAGAGGAGGGGGGAGACGAAATTTGTTTTTATGTATGCTGTCTGAAAGCCACTGTAAGCGTGAACAATCAATCAAGAACTGAAATGATTTATCAAATCTTTCCAGTGATTGCTAAGATAGAATCCATCTTCTCGGTTGAAATTGTCTCTGTGTTTGTATATGTGGATAGCCTCATGAACGAATCTCTCATGGAAGCCAGATGGCTTACAAAGAACCTCCGTCTTGGAAAAGTCAATGGCATGTGAGCCTACTGAATTAGAACAATGATCTGCTACGGCCGAGGTGTTGGTCCTACCGTGTTTAAGGTCTGCTTTATGTTCACGAATGCGGTCCGAGATATGGCGTTTGGTTTCTCCAATGTAACTACTACCACAGAGGCAACTTAGTTTGTAGACACCAGGGTATTGTATGTCCGGAATCACATCTTTTACAGACGGAACCAGATCACGGATTTTATGTAATGTGTTGAAACGGACCTGGATCTTGTGTTTATTCAAGATTTTGGAGATCTTTTTTGTGATCCCAGCAATGTAGGGTAAAGTGATGGTTTTGAAAGGCTCCTCAAGAGGGTTCTTCTTCATGGTTTGAGTGATAGCTTTGCGGATTGTATAGTCGGAGTAACCATTAGCCCTAAGAGCTTGGTGTACGTGCTTGAGTTCACTGCTTATGTGTTCCTGGTCGGATATGCATTGGGCTCTATGATACAGAGTCTTGATGAGAGAATTCTTCTGTGATGGATGGTGGTGGGAATCCGGTTTCAGATAAGCATCCGTATGGGTAGCTTTCCTGTAGACAGAGTGGCTCATTGAACCATCAGGTCTCTTTTTAATTAGGACATCCAAAAAAGGTATCTTGCCATCTATTTCGACTTCCATGGTAAATCTGATGGCTGGGTGTATGGAATTGATGTGGTCGAAGAATTGGTCTAGAGCAGGCCGGCCATGTGGCCAGATGACAAAAGTGTCATCCACGTACCTCTTCCATAAGGTTGGGCGCAGAGTGGCAGTCTGGATGGCGTCAGTCTCAAATTTCTCCATGAAAATGTTAGCTATAACCGGAGATAGGGGGGAGCCCATTGGGGTGCCCTCAGTTTGTTTGTAGAAAGTTCCATTCCAAGTGAAGTATGTATTGGTTAAACAGTGTCTCACCAGGGGGGGTACCTCAGTGTTTAGTCCTTGATGAACCAAGTCTTCAATGATTGCAATGGTGTCAGGTACAGGAACCTTGGTGAATAAGGAAACTACATCAAAACTGACAAAACGCTAAGATGCCAGCTAGCAACCTCAGCAAAGATGAGCGTTTTGAATTATATAAATTAAAAAAGAGGAATGATATTGTAGTTCTCTCAGCTGACAAAGGCAATGCTACTGTCATCATGGATAAAATATAATACAACAACAAAATTAAAGAATTACTCGATGATGGTAGTTATACAAAAATAAAAAGAGATCCCACCAACAGCCTCGTCACACAAACCAACAAAATAATTTCTGATTCAACCGCATTAATTGATCAATCTAAACAGTTTTCGTTGAAACCTTCTGCTGCCAGGCCACCAAGATTATACGGCTTACCAAAAATACATAAAGTTGATACACCTCTTCGTCCCATAGTCTCTACTATCAGCTCCCCCACCTACAAACTAGCTCGTTTTTTGTCTGAAATCCTGCGTCCTTTCACTGGAAAGACCACCTCTGCGGTACAAAATTCTACTCACCTGGTATCAACAATCAAGGGTATTTCCCTGTCCCCAGACGACCTGCTTGTCAGTTTTGATGTAGTTTCCTTATTCACCAAGGTTCCTGTACCTGACACCATTGCAATCATTGAAGACTTGGTTCATCAAGGACTAAACACTGAGGTACCCCCCCTGGTGAGACACTGTTTAACCAATACATACTTCACTTGGAATGGAACTTTCTACAAACAAACTGAGGGCACCCCAATGGGCTCCCCCCTTTCTCCAGTTATAGCTAACATTTTCATGGAGAAATTTGAGACTGACGCCATCCAGACTGCCACTCTGCGCCCAACCTTATGGAAGAGGTACGTGGATGACACTTTTGTCATCTGGCCACATGGCCGGCCTGCTCTAGACCAATTCTTCGACCACATCAATTCCATACACCCAGCCATCAGATTTACCATGGAAGTCGAAATAGATGGCAAGATACCTTTTTTGGATGTCCTAATTAAAAAGAGACCTGATGGTTCAATGAGCCACTCTGTCTACAGGAAAGCTACCCATACGGATGCTTATCTGAAACCGGATTCCCACCACCATCCATCACAGAAGAATTCTCTCATCAAGACTCTGTATCATAGAGCCCAATGCATATCCGACCAGGAACACATAAGCAGTGAACTCAAGCACGTACACCAAGCTCTTAGGGCTAATGGTTACTCCGACTATACAATCCGCAAAGCTATCACTCAAACCATGAAGAAGAACCCTCTTGAGGAGCCTTTCAAAACCATCACTTTACCCTACATTGCTGGGATCACAAAAAAGATCTCCAAAATCTTGAATAAACACAAGATCCAGGTCCGTTTCAACACATTACATAAAATCCGTGATCTGGTTCCGTCTGTAAAAGATGTGATTCCGGACATACAATACCCTGGTGTCTACAAACTAAGTTGCCTCTGTGGTAGTAGTTACATTGGAGAAACCAAACGCCATATCTCGGACCGCATTCGTGAACATAAAGCAGACCTTAAACACGGTAGGACCAACACCTCGGCCGTAGCAGATCATTGTTCTAATTCAGTAGGCTCACATGCCATTGACTTTTCCAAGACGGAGGTTCTTTGTAAGCCATCTGGCTTCCATGAGAGATTCGTTCATGAGGCTATCCACATATACAAACACAGAGACAATTTCAACCGAGAAGATGGATTCTATCTTAGCAATCACTGGAAAGATTTGATAAATCATTTCAGTTCTTGATTGATTGTTCACGCTTACAGTGGCTTTCAGACAGCATACATAAAAACAAATTTCGTCTCCCCCCTCCTCTTTTCAAAAAATAGATGGACTAGTCCTGGGCAAACTGCCATCGTTGCGCGTGACGCAAACGTTATTTTTATATAAATAAATAAATATGCCGTTTTCAAAATAAATTTACGCAAACCGACACACCTGATGATGACCGTTTGAGTTATGGTCGAAACGTCGTGAGAATTTTTTATTGTTTTATATATATTTTGTTATTTTGTTGTTTCTCTTCAACGTGACTTTACCGAAAAAACTAAGAATAAGTAAGGAGTTGTTGGTAAGGAGTTGTTAGTAAGTAAGGAGTTGTTAGTAAGTAAGGAGTTGTTAGTAAGTAATGAGTTGTTAGTAAGGAGTTAGTAAGTAAGGACTTGTTAGTAAGGAGTTAGTAAGTAATGAGTTGTAAGTAAGGACTTGTCCTTTGCTTGTTACTCGCCGCGTGTGCGACGATGGCACAGACATCGATCGAGGGTCGAATTGGAACCGCATTGTGTGATCGGCATCGCGCTCGCTGAAGGTGTCGATGCCTTCAGGGAAGTCGTGGACTCTGTAGACGCGACTGCGCACAATTCTGTGAGTCATTATAACCGCTTTGCCGTTACTTATTGCCAATTATGGACTCAGACTATTGTCCTATCATCTCATAGAGTGCCTGGCCACGTAATAATATGCTGCAGTGGGGGTCGCAAAATGCCGATTTATTACGAATAAAATCCATCATTTCGATCGAATCATTGGGGGGGGGGGGGGGGCACGTGCCACCCCCCACTGGCTCCGCCAATGCACGCGCCCACGTTGTTCACCGTCGCGGCGGCAGCAACAACAGCAACAACAACAGCAGCAGCAACAACAACAGCAACAACAACAGCAGCAACAACAACAGCAACAACAGCAGCAACAACAGCAACAACAACAGCAGCAACAACAACAGCAACAACAGCAGCAACAGCAACAACAGCAACAACAACAGCAGCAGCAACAACAACAGCAACAACAACAACAGCAGCAGCAACAACAACAGCAACAACAACAACAGCAGCAACAACAGCAACAACAACAACAGCAGCAACAACAACAGCAACAACAACAACAGCAACAACAACAGCAACAACAACAACAGCAACAACAACAACAGCGGCGGCGTCTGTTGGCTCAGCCATCGAACCAGAGACGGCGGCAGTCGCCGCAATGCGCGCGCTTCCAGACGCGCTTCTACGGCCGTCTGTGGACGCTCCTCCTCCTCCTCCTCCCCACCACCGCCGCCGCACGTTCACACCGCCCAGACGCGACACAGAGCCGTCTCTTGAGAACTGCTCGCGTGCCTTCAGCTCGTTCGTCTCGCACGCCCGGCACCTCCCCGTTGCCACGGATTCGCTTTTCAGCACGGCGCTAAAGCAGTGAAAACTTCACCGCGAACACAAAGCCGTGACGTCACGGAGCGCCGACAGTGGTGACGTCACGGCGGCGCGAGGGGTGACGTCACCGGGGTGACCCCGGCAGGAGGAGGAGATGGAGGCGCCGGGGAAGGTGAGAGAGGGGGTGAGGCGGAGGGAGCTCGCGTGTTTATTGTTTGGTGGTGATGGTGGCGGTGGTGATGTTGGTGGTGATGGTGGCGGTGGTGATGTTGGTGGTGATGGTGGCGGTGGTGATGTTGGTGGTGATAGTGGTGGTGATGTTTGGTGGTGATGGTGGCGGTGGTGATGTTGGTGGTGGTGATGTTTGGTGGTGGTGATGGTGATGTTTGGTGGTGATGGTGGTGGTGGTGGCCGTGGCGGCGGCGGCGGTGGTGGTGATGTTGGTGGTGGCGGTGATGTTGCTGGTGATGTTGTTGGTGGTTGGCGCTCCCGCGCTACGAACCAGGCGAATAGAGTCCCGCTTGCTCTGTGACCATTATCTGAACCTCTGACGTCGACTCATCCTGAAACGAGCACTGTACCCCGGTGTGCGGCGTGTAGTCAACAGTCGCCACTGGGGAGACAAAGGCGGCCGGGCGTGGTGCTGGTAGCCACCCCCTTAGAGCGCCGTGCACGGCCTTCGTAGGTTGCGACTCTCCAACAGCAACTGGCCCCCCACAGTTCTCTTAATAGCCCCCCACAGTTCTCTTAATAGTCCCCCACTATTATCTTAATATGCAAGATGGGGGCAGGCATCCTTTGATGGTTTATGGCGGCTGGAGTTGTAAAGGGAATGGGTCACGACCAAGGCGGCCCTATATCTGTACACACGGTGTGTAGCGCCGAAAGCCATTATAGTAACCACTTAAACAACATTAGTGGAACGACTTTGTACACACACCTCACAAACACTCGTTACCTGTCAACCCCTTATCAGTGTCCTACCTTATCACAGACCAACTCACACCTTATTGCTCACCCCGTGCCCTTTATAAATCTCAACGTTCATCCTACAAAGTCCCATCGCAAGGGAGAAACACAAACAAATAGACAAAGAGTTGTTTTTGCCCCTATTGAGACAGCTGTACCCCGTATGACCTTATCAAACTCAATTCCCCTGTACAATAATACGGGGTTAATTCTGGATTTAGTGATTTTTGTTATTTTATTTTTTTACCTACGTGACTTTACCCAATAGAACCAAAGAGTATGAATACGGGGTTAAACCGTATGGGTTAACATGTATTAATAGTGCGCGTGGAACACACAGAGATACATTATTACACCGTGTGAATTATTTGTGTTACCGTCAAACACAAATCATGATATACATACACACTTCAGTTCATTATAACCACACACAACCGTTAAACAGCAAATGGGTTATTATGACGCTTAATTGTGATAACTATTGTAATACACACGTTATACATTACCTATAGTTTATTATAACCACTGCTTTGTGCAACACATAACCTGTACGAAACACGAGCAACTAGACTAACAGACTAATCATCTACACTAACAATGCATGTACAGTATGTTGAACTTCTTTCACACCGTACGTAGCCAACCGTGCTAATCGGAGGTGCGACATATACATTACCCATCACACTCGTACCGTCTAAACTAACACCCACCTTCTATCCAAACACCATCTAAGCCTTCCATCCTCCCGCGCGCCTTCTCTTCCCCTTTGGCTGATATTCCATGGGCAGTCTTGATCACCATCCCCTCCTCGTCATGATACTTCCTGCCGAAGCTCACTTAAAATAAGTAATATTTAAAAATACTTTTTTTTACAAACACGCTTTAATGAAATGTACCGTACTAGTAATGGCAGAAATCCACGACTCCAGGAAGTGGCCCGAAGCTTGCCACAACGTAAGGGGGCCGTGGTGATTTACAGCCAACGTCAGTTGAGCGTGCACAATTAGACCCAAGCCGAAACATAATATATATAAAAAAAGATTGCTTAAAAAATATATATTATTTTTAATTATAGAATATAGTATTGTCATCAGTATGACATACGTATACCAAGTTTTCACTCGATACCACATTAGGAAATGGGTTAAAATTGAGTTACAATATTTTAGGATGCAAGAGACAGGGTGAGTTCAATAAAAGTGTGTAATAATAAAAAAGGATTATCCTATGCAAGTGTTCCCTCCAAATCTCAACGCAATTTCCAGGAAAGCATCCCACTTTTTCCACGGCGTAACATTCGGATTAATTTTTTTGTAAATAACCTTGTGACGGATCAATGTCTCCTGACCACATCCTTATGATCCTTTGCATCATCAAGTTTACTTTTCCCAAAACGCATTTCAACGCGCTTGCACGCAATTCATGATCGATTGAAACAAAATGCAAGAGTGGAACAGCTTCAACACCAAGATGCATCCAATAATGAGATAAACTAACAAAGACAGACACTTTGGAGATACTCCAGCCAAAGTTAATGGTAGAAGATGTTTAGGAAAAACAGATTATGCAGAAAGGCCAACATGAATTTGAAGAAATATGAACCATGTCAGATTTGCTTATAGTCGTTAAACAATTTTTCAATAGAAGAACTTTCAAAAGGCTGTAAAAGTGGCTTTTTAGCACACTGCGCTGTGGAAACCCAGTGAACAGAGTTGAGTTCTTGGCCACAGCTAACATCATTGGTGAATGATATTCAAACCATTCCTTGGCTTCCCCCTATGTTGACTCGGCCTTAATACCCAGTGTGTAAAAATAAAAAAAATCGGCACTAGGAAGAAGACAAAGATGACCATGCCTGGTTCTGGCTACAACACTTTTTATTCGTGCATTGTGTGTAGGTGCTTGCTAAATAGCACTTGCCTTTTTGTTTATTATTAAATGTGGGGAGTTGGTGAAGTTGGTGGTGCCCTGCACTGCAGCTTGGATGGATCAAGGTTACGTTCTTGCCAGGAATAACATCAGCGTCGTGTGTCATCTGTCTTGGCGCCCTCAGAGTCTCACTGAGCCATAAGGGAATCTTAGCCTGGTGCTGTATGTAAGCAGCAGCAGCAGCATCGGAGGGATACATGTCATAAGGAATGGTGTTGGCCACATCACATCACTCCCTCGCGTGCAGCGCCGGCTTGAGGGACTCAATTAGGTACATCAGTGCACCCCCAAGACAGAGTATTCATGAATGTCATAGAAATTATCGTCCATGGGTAATATAGCCAATAACGAAGATAACTGCTGTAACTAGAATGACTAAACTAATGTAATTTTTTCTTTGCTCTTTCGGTAAAGTCACGTTGAAGGGAAACAATAAAATAATAAAATATATATAAAACAATAAAAAAAATTCTCACAACGTTTCGACCATAACACAAACGGTCATCATCAGGTGTGTCGGTTTGCATAAATTTATTTTTAAACGGTGTATTTATTTATTTAAAAAACGTCAGTGCCACGCGCAGCGATTTGGCAGTTTATTTAGAAGGACGAGTCCATCTATGTTCTGAAAAGAGGAGGGGGGAGACGAAAAATTAATGTATGCTGTCTAAAAGTCACTGTAAGCGTGAACAATCAATTAAGACCTGAAATGGTTTAGCAAATCTTTCCAATGATTGCTAAGCCAGAATCCATCTTCTTGGTTGAAATTGTCTCTGTGCTTGTATATGTGGATAGCCTCATGAACGAATCTCTCATGGTAGCCAGATGGCTTACAAAGAACCTCTGTCTTGGAAAAGTCAATGTCATGTGAGCCTACTGAATTATAACAATGATCTGCCACGGCCGAGGTGTTGGTCCTACCGTGTTTAAGGTCTGCTTTGTGTTCACGAATGCGGTCTGAGACATGGCGTTTGGTTTCTCCAATGTAACTACTACCACAGAGGCAACTTAGTTTGTAGACACCAGGGAACTGTATGTCCAGAATCACATCTTTTACAGACGGAACCAGATCACGGATTTTATGTAATGTGTTGAAACGGACCTGGATCTTGTGTTTATTCAAGATTTTGGAGATCTTTTTTGTGATCCCCGGAATGTAGGGTAAAGTGATGGTTTTGAAAGGCTCCTCAAGAGGGTCCTTCTTCATGGTTTGAGTGATAGTTTTGCGGATTGTATAGTCGGAGTAACCATTAGCCTTAAGAGCTTGGTGTACGTGCTTGAGTTCACTGCCTATGTGTTCCTGGTCAGATATGCATTGGGCTTTATGATACAGAGTCTTGAGAGAATTCTTCTGTGATGGATGGTGGTGGGAATCCGGTTTCAGATAAGCATCCGTATGGGTAGCTTTCCTGTAGACAGAGTGGCTCATTGAACCATCAGGTCTCTTTTTAATTAGGACATCTAAAAAAGGTAGCTTGCCATCTTTTTCGACTTCCATGGTAAATCTGATGGCTGGGTGTATGGAATTGATGTGGTCGAAGAATTGGTCTAGAGCAGGCCAGCCATGTGGCCAGATGACAAAAGTGTCATCCACGTACCTCTTCCATAAGGTTGGGCGCAGAGTGGCAGTCTGGATGGCGTCTGTCTCAAATTTCTCCATGAAAATGTTAGCTATAACCGGAGATAGGGGGGAGCCCATTGGGGTGCCCTCAGTTTGTTTGTAGAAAGTTCCATTCCAAGTGAAGTATGTATTGGTTAAACAGTGTCTCACCAGGGGGGGTACCTCGGTGTTTAGTCCTTGATGAACCAAGTCTTCAATGTTTGCGATGGTGTCAGGTACAGGAACCTTGGTGAATAAGGAAACTACATCAACACTGACAAGCAGGTCGTCTGGGGACAGGGAAATACCCTTGATTGTCGATACCAGGTGAGTAGAATTTTGTACCGCAGAGGTGGTTTTTCCAGTGAAAAGACGCAGGATTTCAGACAAAACGAGCCAGTTTGTAGGTGGGGGAGTTGATAGTAGAGACGATGGGACGAAGGGGTGTATCTACTTTATGTATTTTTGGTAAGCCGTATAATCTTGGTGGCCTGGCAGCAGAAGGTTTCAACGAAAACTGTTTAGATTCATCAATTAATGCGGTTGAATCAGAAATTATTTTGTTGGTTTGTGTGACGAGGCTGTTGGTGGGATCTCTTTTTATTTTTGTATAACTACCATCGTCGAGTAATTTTTTAATTTTGTTGTTGTATTCTATTTTATCCATGATGACAGTAGCATTGCCCTTGTCAGCTGAGAGGACTACAATATCATCCCTCTTTTTTAATTTATATAATTCAAAACACTTATCTTTGCTGAGGTTGCTAGCTGGCATCTTAGCGTTTTTGAGGGTTGCAGCGATTTCAGATCTTGCTACGTCTGCAGCGATGTGACCAAGGCCCCTGAGAGAAACGTCTACTTGGGCAGTTATATCATTAACTGGTATGTGTTTAGGTGTGACTGTAAAGTTTAGACCTTTAGCTAAAACGGATATCAGACCATCGGAAATAGAACTGTTACTGTTACACCGTTTAAAAATAAATAAATTTATACAAACCGACACACCTGATGACGACCGTTTGTGTTACGGTCAAAACGTCGTGAGAATTTTTTATTGTTTTATATATATTTTATTGTTTCCCTTCAACGTGACTTTACCGAAAGAGCTAAGAAAATGAATTACTGCAGTCACGAAAGCTTTAAATTAAAATTTAACCGCCTCTACGGGGAGGGTTTCCACAACTTTAAGATCCTTCAACAAACTCTGGGATAAGAAGGCTCAGCTGATCGAGTCTCTCACCTTTCTGAAGAGATGCCGCGACTCTGGGGTAATACCAATCGCATTTACACTGACCTCTGCTGCTGTAACTTCTAATGCGAAACGAATTCTTTTCAAAACTATCTTAGCTCTTATCTCAGAAAAAATCAGACTTTTACGCACCGAACTAGATCAGTTAGACAAGACACTCTACAAATCACACTTATCATTGACGGCAACAATGTCCACATCGGATTGGGAACATGTAGACAATATGACTGCCTCTTCAGCTGCTAATATGTCGACCAAATGTAAGGACAACCTGATTTCCAAATTTAACCTCCTCTTCAACAAAAGACCGGACCCACACACCAAAAAATTAGACGTTAACAAAGTCGTAATTAATTGCAGTAACAGTTCTATTTCCGATGGTCTGAAATCCGTTTTAGCTAAAGGTCTAAACTTTGCAGTCACACCTAAACACATACCAGTTAATGATATCATTGCCCAAGTAGACGTGGCTCTCAAGGGCCTCGGTCACATCGCTGCAGACGTAGCAAGATCTGAAATTGCTGCAACCCTCAAAAACGCTAAGATGCCAGCTAGCAACCTCAGCAAAGATGAGCGTTTTGAATTATATAAATTAAAAAAGAGGGATGATATTGTAGTCCTCTCAGCTGACAAGGGCAATGCTACTGTCATCATGGATAAAATAGAATACAACAACAAAATTTAAGAATTACTCGACGATGGTAGTTATACAAAAAAAAAGAGATCCCACCAACAGCCTTGTCACACAAACCAACAAAATAATTTCTGATTCAACCGCATTAATTGATCAATCTAAACAGTTTTCGTTGAAACCTTCTGCTGCCAGGCCACCAAGATTATACGGCTTACCAAAAATACATAAAGTAGATACGCCCCTTCGTCCCATCGTTTCTACTATCAACTCCCCCACCTACAAACTGGCTCGTTTTTTGTCTGAAATCCTGCGTCCTTTCACTGGAAAAACCACCTCTGCGGTACAAAATTCTACTCACCTGGTATCGACAATCAAGGGTATTTCCCTGTCCCCAGACGACCTGCTTGTCAGTTTTGATGTAGTTTCCTTATTCACCAAGGTTCCTGTACCTGACACCATTGCAATCATTGAAGACTTGGTTCATCAAGGACTAAACACTGAGGTACCCCCCCTGGTGAGACACTGTTTAACCAATACATACTTCACTTGGAATGGAACTTTCTACAAACAAACTGAGGGCACCCCAATGGGCTCCCCCCTATCTCCGGTTATAGCTAACATTTTCATGGAGAAATTTGAGACAGACGCCATCCAGACTGCCACTCTGCGCCCAACGTTATGGAAGAGGTACGTGGATGACACTTTTGTCATGTGGCCACATGGCCGGCCTGCTCTAGACCAATTCTTCAACCACATCAATTCCATACACCCAGCCATCAGATTTACCATGGAAGTCGAAAAAGATGGCAAGCTACCTTTTTTAGATGTCCTAATTAAAAAGAGACCTGATGGTTCAATGAGCCACTCTGTCTACAGGAAAGCTACCCATACGGATGCTTATCTGAAACCGGATTCCCACCACCATCCATCACAGAAGAATTCTCTCATCAAGACTCTGTATCATAGAGCCCAATGCATATCCGACCAGGAACACATAGGCAGTGAACTCAAGCACGTACACCAAGCTCTTAAGGCTAATGGTTACTCCGACTATACAATCCGCAAAACTATCACTCAAACCATGAAGAAGGACCCTCTTGAGGAGCCTTTCAAAACCATCACTTTACCCTACATTGCGGGGATCACAAAAAAGATCTCCAAAATCTTTACTAAACACAAGATCCAGGTCCGTTTCAACACATTACATAAAATCCGTGATCTGGTTCCGTCTGTAAAAGATGTGATTCCGGACATACAGTACCCTGGTGTCTACAAACTAAGTTGCCTCTGTGGTAGTAGTTACATTGGAGAAACCAAACGCCATGTCTCGGACCGCATTCATGAAAACAAAGCAGACCTTAAACACGGTAGGACCAACACCTCGGCCGTGGCAGATCATTGTTATAATTCAGTAGGCTCACATGACATTGACTTTTCCAAGACAGAGGTTCTTTGTAAGCCATCTGGCTACCATGAGAGATTCGTTCATGAGGCTATCCACATATACAAGCACAGAGACAATTTCAACCGAGAAGATGGATTCTGGCTTAACAATCATTGGAAAGATTTGCTAAACCATTTCAGGTCTTAATTGATTGTTCACGCTTACAGTGGCTTTTAGACAGCATACATTAATTTTTCGTCTCCCCCCTCCTTTTTTCAGAACATAGATGGACTCGTCCTTCTAAATAAACTGCCAAATCGCTGTGCGTGGCGCTGACGGGTTTTTATAAATAAATAAATACACCGTTTAAAAATAAATAAATTTATGCAAACCGACACACCTGATGACGACCGTTTGTGTTATGGTCGAAACGTCGTGAGAATTTTTTATTGTTTGTTTCCCTTCAACGTGACTTTACCGAAAGAGCTAAGAATATGAATTACTGCAGTCACGAAAGCTTTCAATCAAAATTTTTTATGTAATTTTACCAGGTAATGCCCCCTGAGGTATATAGCTTTTTTTCTGAAGCGACCTGGCCACAAATGATAGCTTAGCAAAATGGCTTATCCTGTTGACATTTATAGCATCCAAATACTTTAAACGCGTGATTTTGATTGTAAATGTGGAGGGAAAAACCGGAGGACCCCGAATAGAAATCCATGCAACCATGGGGAGAACATGCAACAATCCAAGCGTCAGTCGGGATCGAACTCATGACCAGGCGAGGTAGTTAACATATCAAAGTATTAAAGCTTTCGTGACTGCATAAAATTACTCATTGTTTTTTTCGGTAAATCACATATGTAGAAATACAATAAAATTATATTAAAACAAAAAAACAATCACGACGTTTCGATCACAACGCAAGCGATCTTCATCGGGTGTCAAGAACAAATCACGGAGGTAAATACAACAAAAAGATGAGAGACGAGAATTCAACAAACCTGAAAAAACATTATGTGAAGCACATCCAGTCAGGCCAACAACACAGACACTTCCTGGCGGACCACGAATTTCAGAAGTGTTAAATTTCGTGTTCAACCTTTGGATTGCACATACCAGCATAGATAGAATGAAAAATACGAGGTACACGGTCAGTAGAAATACATATACAAGCCAACCAAGAGGTAAGGAGGGAGGAAAGACGGACAGGGAGGCAGAGAGAGAGAGAGAGAGGGGGCAGCTCAAAAAAGGACCACCTCTTGTAAATACTAAACGGCAGCTCAAAAAATTACCACCTCTTGTAAATACTTTATTATCACACTTCTACGGGGAAGTTACCATTGTAATTATGTGTAAGATGTGCCCTTTTTTGAGCTGCCGTTTTGTATTTACAAGAGGTGGTCATTTTTTGCTGCCGTTTAGTATTTACAAGAGGTGGTCCTTTTTTGAGCGGCCCCCTCTCTCTCTCTCTGCCTCCCTGTCCGTCTTTCCTCCCTCCTTACCTCTTGGTGGACTTGTATATGTATTTCTACTGACCGTGTACCTCGTATTTTTCATTCTATCTATGTTGGTATGTGCAATCCAAAGGTTGAACACGAAATTTAACACTCTTCTGAAATTCGTGGTCCGCCAGGAAGTGTCTAACTGTGTTGTTGGCCTGACTGGATGTGCTTCACAATGTTTTTTCAGGTTTGTTGAATTCTCGTCTCTCATCTTTTTGTTGTATTTACCTCCGTGATTTGTTCTTGACACCTGATGAAGATCGCTTGCGTTGTGATCGAAACCTCGTGATTGTTTTTTGTTTTAATATAATTTTATTGTATTTCTACATACGTGACTTTACCGAAAAAAACAATGAGTAGTTAACATATCGCCACCGCAGTGCAGTGACATTCACATGACACACAGCATAATGTTATTATGCTGTGCAATATTACAGTAACACTAATAAAACATGGAATTTTTATTCCACTTACTCGCAGTTTTTGCCTATCCACTGCAAACAGATGAAGAGTGTTACCAATACGAAATACAAACCCGTGCCTTTGCTTGCGAGGATGCCAGTGGATCACTGTAATTATTCAATCGGGTTGCACGAGATCGATACTGCTGGAACATCTCACATTGGAACACGAACTTCGAGCCTGGGTGGCTGTACGAATCCGCACAGCAGCGTCAATGAGAGGTTGAGGCAAGGCCCATCTACCCACCGCCCTCCCTCCACCCCCTGTGCTTTGGTACACGACGACCCTCGCGTCTTAATGCATCTTTAATCTGCGGCAGGTGCAGTCAACGGAGCAATCAAGGGTCTGTCATCACTACCTGCCGCAGTGGCATGGAGCCGTTTGACCAGCTTGCGTGCTTCGCGGGAGAGATTAGCTTCCGTTAATAATTATATTTAAAGTAAATCGCATGAAGTTTCACCAGCTTAATTTAGTTTTGTTACCAAAAAAGTCTATTGAGTATTACAAGTCATGGGTTGGAGCACATATCTGTGCCATCTAAAGTATGAAAACCTTAGTTGTACTGTAGTGACCTTTTTTAGAGAGCCATGAGCTGTATCTCATTTAACAAGGTTATCACAATGCAGTGCTCAGGGCCATTGAAAGAGAAATACCTTCAAAGTTTAACCACTGCGAGTGATACTACCGATGAAAATATATATTTAGGGCCCGTGGACTTGGGTATGAGGAAATGCACTTCACTGCTGTCCATAACAGTCACTGAATAATGTAGCCATGCAGATGTTTCAATGTTATTGTATTCAAACTGTGTTCCACAAATTGAAAATATATAGACAATGAGATGCAGAGTAGTTATGGATTCATCCTTTTTCTAGGCCCCATTTTTTTCCCAGGCCCCATTTCGAATTTCTTTTCAAATGTAAATTGAGTAAGAATTCAATAACTTTCACCGTTTATGCATGAAATAAAAAAGAATATTTTAAAATATTAAACTTTGAAATTTTAATTAAAGTTCCATTGGTAAAAAAAAAAACCTCCATACAAGTATATTTGGGAAAAATAAAAATTAAACCCGCGACATTTCGATGGCAACACAAGCGGACGACCGCTTGTGTTGCGATCGAAACGTCGTGGTTTTTATTTTGATTTTTCTATCAACGTGACTTTACTGAACGAAACAAAGAATATGAATTCCTGCAGTCACGAAAGCCTTAAGTCAAAAGTATATTTGGGATTTGATTTCATCAAAAGTCATGTCACCATAAAAATTACGTGAGGACACCACAGATCAATCCACAACCATTTGTTTTTGACGATCCAAAATTTAGTATTTAGTCCTCATTTTCAGATATTTCTAGTTAATCATAAAATTGGGAACACCCTGAGTTTAACATTTAGCTTTTTCTCAATAGACACATTTTTTTGCGACATTGCACAATATTTAATATTGTGATTCGTTAGAAAATGAATTATTTTACTTTTAAACAATCAACAAGGAATTTAACAGCTGGGACCCGAACCTACGACCCATTCTCATTGGGAAGTATTTACCCCATTAAAGCATCGTAACAACTGGCCAGCTTGAGTTATTTTAACCACATCTGTTAATAATTTGTGCTAAAGAGTACTTTGTATTTTTGTCAATTTTGCCTGTATGACCATGTTAATACTTTGGCTTGCATGTCTTCGCTGTAGCCAGAGTTGGAGGGCAAGGCATGTGGGCCAGCGCGGAGCCTGGTGCGCTTGATCGGCACGCACCTACCTCTCAAGCCCTGCACCCGAGCCTTCATACAGGTGCCCCCACTGCTGTTGTACGTACGTACGTACGTTGAATTCCTTTCGCAACTGTGCTCTCACCGCACCTCTAATTAGCACGGGTGGCCACCTACAGTGCGAAAGAAGTTCAAGATACATACTTGCATCACATCAACGCTGCACCATCATTGGCCTCACCCGAGCCCTACTTGAATCCCACGCAGTCTGCTGGGTGGCATGAGCAGCGGCAAAATTCTGCACGCAAAAAAATCCACCATTGGGCGGCACAGGGATCACAAAATGGAAACATTTCTCGATTTTTTTTTTAAAATGGCCTTTATTCTGCCAAAAAGTGTTGGAGCGATAGCCAACATAGTTGCATAAACTGGGCCTTTGTACTTTGTGCAAGTCTTCTGCAGACCTTTGCAGGTTATCATGAGATCATTATGGTTATGTAATATGGTGCGGGGTTTTTTTTTCAGATTGTCAAAAGTTCAAGTTCTACCACATTTAAATCTTGGCAGCCTTAGTTTTAAACGTTCTGAAATGTCTTATTTTGATGCAAGTTGATACCACATAATATACGTTGTATTTATCAACACTTGTTATTGGCCAAGTCATTTTCCATTTTAGGTTCATCAATAACAGACAAATGGTTTCCTTGAGCAACATTTGGATCAGATTCTCGTTGCAAGGTAACGTTGACAACTCCCTACAAACTTCAAACCTGTAAATGAGAGAACGAATCTGCAACCGAAACCCAAAAAATTGGGGTGGAACAAACAGATTTCACAATGAAAGGTGTGCATTAAATGCACAAAAATCCAAATGTCCATCCAATACTTTTGAGCCAATGGTCTGCATAAGGAGGAGAGGTTTTGTAATTGCAATGCAAACTTGTGTGTGCGGATAAATATATCCCTGCAAAGTACAAAATGTTCGCTGGAGAAAGGTTTCCAAATAACAGATAATACCGATGTTGTATTTCCATATTTTACCTGCATAAAATAATTTCTTAAATTTAGCCCCAAGCCTGAATTCCTCTTAATGTGCATTCATCTAGATGTTTGTTTACATTTACCACTGCTTGACGACACAAGACTGGTTTATCTTGGCTGGTCATTCAAATTTCACATTCAAGTTTCATTGCTTTTGGCTTTTGTGCAGCAATGTCATGTGAACACATTGAAACATCCATTTACATATTAGAAATTGTATGATTAATCTCGATCTAGATTGCTCAGTTGTGACCGATGGATTCTACGTGGTGGTTGCATTTACCACTGAATCATTTGCACAGAATGAGCTGTTGAATTTTTGCAACTGTCTGCCAGGTAGTGTGGACAATTACCAAAGCGCACCATGTGCTATAAATTGTACATCAAAAGGACTTGTATGCAGTCGAGATAAAAACGTCCGTCGGCAGCAGCTTCGATGGAAGCACATTCTGTCCTGTTGACCATCAGTTTAAGATATCATTCTGCCAAGTTATGGTCAGAGCCCATGTTCGCTCCGTATATATTTAACAAAATCATGGGTGTGGTACAAAATACGACACCAGGGAATAAACCTCGCCCACAGATGGTGGCCAAACAATCAGGTCCCGGATCCCTCCGACGTGCATGCATGTACACGTGTATGGCAGAGTTGGTCTGTTTCACATGTAGGCTTTCGCGACCAATATCCATAATAGAGGTTTTTTTGGGTTAGATCGCGTAAATATATAAATGTATCGTTAAAACCTGCCACCACTCGTCACATTCAACTAGTAAGGGTTGTCTTGTAAACAACATGCCAATTTGTCACTAGTACAGTACACCGGTGTGTTGGAGAGCCAAGCCACGACATTTACAATCTGAGTACGACGTTTCGCCAGTAATTACAACTAGCTTCATCAGACGACAGCCAGATTTGTTGAGAAGTCTGTTTCGTTCCTTATATAGAGGCGTAGATGTGGTGAGCACACTTCTGCGCTCTTGCTCCACGTGGGGGGGATGGACTATTGAGGTCTGTTCGCCCGTCTTCAGAACATTGCTTGGGCTGGCACTTTCCTACCATTCTGCCCTTCTCACCACAGCTAGCATTTTACCACTTTTTTTTGGAAGACACTTATCAACTCCCATTTGATGAGAGATCACTTATTCACCTCCACCGTGTGAAACCCTTTACATTATCTGGCCGGCTCCCTTCCCCTGTGTCGAAGCCTAGACCAGGGGTTGGCAACCTGCGGCTCCTTTGCCACGTGCGGCTCTTGAAATTTTTAAATTATCGCCGCTCTTGTTATTTTGGTTGGCGACCCCTGGCCTAGACTCATACTTGTCAACCCCTTATCAGTGTCTACCTTATTACAGACCAGTTCAGACCTTTTTGGTCACCCCGTGCCCTTATAAATCTCACCGTTCATCCTACAAAGTCCCATCACCAGGGAGAAACACAAACCAACATACAATATTTTTTTTTGCCCATATTGAAACGGCTGTCCGCTGTATGGACTATACAGCAATATATGGGTAAACCATATGGGTTGACAGGTATGTAGTCTAAATACCTCTCTCTTTCCCTATTGTAATTCGGAGCTGTCCAACACAACAACAAAAACAAACTTGCATTCATTAACACTGTGGTCTTGAAAATAAAAAAAAGATATGAGGTGACATTTCAGGCAATGGCCTTTATGCACAGCACACCTGCCAGAGAGGTAGAGTAAAAATATTGGGTCTGTTGGCAAAACACAACTCGCATGCCCGTATAATACAGGCTGGGACATTCCTCAAACTTGCAAATGAAGAGCCCAAGCTTCTCTGACATCAATTACATTACGTTGATGATCATGCTCGGAACATAACCTTTGTAGTCGTACGAGACTCTGGAACGGAATCTGAAGAAAAACTAATGATGTACACGTACGTCATCGGAATGGGAAAGAGTTAAACCCATCATACATGCCCCGCAAAGCGTTTAACGCTGTATGTGTTAAGCTGTATGTGTGTTCCGCGTGCTGTGCCGCAGACGGCGTTAATTTCTTAGCATGTAGCGTGTCCAACAGTCATCGGGCGCGTGCAGTGTGGATCAATTGGGTGACCTGCGATGAATCACAGGATAATTTTACTTGTTCAAATTTGCGTGCACGATATTTCTGTCGTACCAAAACTTTCTAAAAGCTGGACGTGGTTACGTTTCAAACAAATAACTTTAAACTCACATTTTCACTTTTACTTAAAAGCTACTACATACTGGTACTGTTAGGAGAGTAATTAATGTGTGCCATATGTGGTTAAACCTTTTCCAGAACTCTTATTTTAGAGCAGAGACCCTTTACATTGAAAAAAAAGTTAATGCTTTCACACTGCGAGAATAAAAAAGCATCCAAACACTGAATTTGTTCCATCTTTCGTGAGTTAAGGTAAAAAATGTAGACTCGCACGGAACTAGTGTAGCAAGGATATCTATTTTTTTTTTATCTCATAAGTCTACCATCTCGTGGAAGTATCTGGGTTATAATTTATTCACTTCACATTGTTTCCCAAAATTTCACTGATGTAGGCTACAAAATAATTATTTAAATGCCATTGTAAACTTTATTATTTCCCAGGTTATAGTTTCCCAACAATATCGTCAACGTTATTATTGCTTAATAACACGTTGAACTAAATTTTTATTTAAAGCTTTCGTGACTGCAGTAATTCATATTCTTAGTTTTTTCGGTAAAGTCACGTTGAAGGGAAACAACAAAATAATAAAATATATATAAAACAATAAAAAATTATCACGACGTTTCGACCATAACTCAAACGGTCGTCTTCAGGTGTGTTGGTTTGCATAAATTTATTTTTAAACGGTGCATTTATTTATTTATAAAAAAACGTTAGCGCCACGCGCAACGATTTGGCAGTTTATTTAGGACTAGTCCATCTATATTCTGAAAAGAGGAGGGGGGAGACGAATTTTTTTTTATAATGTATGCTGTCTGAAAGCCACTGTAAGCGTGAACAATCAATTAAGACCTGAAATGGTTTATCAAATCTTTCCAATGATTGCTAAGATAGAATCCATCTTCTCGGTTGAAATTGTCTCTGTGCTTGTATATGTGGATAGCCTCATGAACGAATCTCTCATGGTAGCCAGATGGCTTACAAAGAACCTCTGTCTTGGAAAAGTCAATGGCATGTGAGCCTACTGAATTAGAACAATGATCTGCCACGGCCGAGGTGTTGGTCCTACCGTGTTTAAGGTCTGCTTTGTGTTCACGAATGCGGTCCGAGACATGGCGTTTGGTTTCTCCAATGTAACTACTACCACAGAGGCAACTTAGTTTGTAGACACCAGGGTATTGTATGTCCGGAATCACATCTTTTACAGACGGAACCAGATCACAGATTTTATGTAATGTGTTGAAACGGACCTGGATCTTGTGTTTATTCAAGATTTTGGAGATCTTTTTTGTGATCCCCGCAATGTAGGGTAAAGTGATGGTTTTGAAAGGCTCCTCAAGAGGGTTCTTCTTCATGGTTTGAGTGATAGCTTTGCGGATTGTATAGTCGGAGTAACCATTAGCCCTAAGAGCTTGGTGTACGTGCTTGAGTTCACTGCTTATGTGTTCCTGGTCGGATATGCATTGGAAGAAGTTACAGCAGCAGAGGTCCGTGTAAATGCGATTGGTATTAACAAAAGACCGGACCCACACACCAAAAAGTTAGACGTTAACAAAGTCGTAATTAATCGCAGTAACAGTTCTATTTCCGATGGTCTGAAATCCGTTTTAGCTAAAGGTCTAAACTTTGCAGTCACACCTAAACACATACCAGTTAATGATATAATTGCCCAAGTAGACGTTGCTCTCAGGGGCCTGGGTCACATCGCTGCAGACGTAGCAAGATCTGAAATTGCTGCAACCCTCAAAAACGGTAAGATGCCAGGTAGCAACCTCAGAAAAGATGAGCGTTTTGAATTATATAAATTAAAAAAGAGGAATGATATTGTAGTCCTCTCAGCTGACAAAGGCAATGCTACTGTCATCATGGATAAAATAGAATACAACAACAAAATTAAAGAATTACTCGACGATGGTAGTTATACAAAAATAAAAAGAGATCCCACCAACAGCCTCGTCACACAAACCAACAAAATAATTTCTGATTCAACCGCATTAATTGATCAATCTAAACAGTTTTCGTTGAAACATTCTGCTGCCAGGCCACCAAGATTATACGGCTTACCAAAAATACATAAAGTAGATACACCCCTTCGTCCCATAGTCTCTACTATCGGCTCCCCCACCTACAAACTAGATCGTTTTTTGACTGAAAATCCTGCGTCCTTTCACTGGAAAGACCACCTCTGCGGTACAAAATTCTACTCACCTGGTATTGACAATCAAGGGTATTTCCCTGTCCCCAGACGACCTGCTTGTCAGTTTTGATGTAGTTTCCTTATTCACCAAGGTTCCTGTACCTGACACCATTGCAATCATTGAAGACTTGGTTCATCAAGGACTAAACACTGAGGTACCCCCCCTGGTGAGACACTGTTTAACCAATACATACTTCACTTGGAATGGAACTTTCTACAAACAAACTGAGGGCACCCCAATGGGCTCCCCCCTTTCTCCAGTTATAGCTAACATTTTCATGGAGAAATTTGAGACTGACGCCATCCAGACTGCCACTCTGCGCCCAACCTTATGGAAGAGGTACGTGGATGACACTTTTGTCATCTGGCCACATGGCCGGCCTGCTCTAGACCAATTCTTCGACCACATCAATTCCATACACCCAGCCATCAGATTTACCATGGAAGTCGAAATAGATGGCAAGATACCTTTTTTGGATGTCCTAATTAAAAAGAGACCTGATGGTTCAATGAGCCACTCTGTCTACAGGAAAGCTACCCATACGGATGCTTATCTGAAACCGGATTCCCACCACCATCCATCACAGAAGAATTCTCTCATCAAGACTCTGTATCATAGAGCCCAATGCATATCCGACCAGGAACACATAAGCAGTGAACTCAAGCACGTACACCAAGCTCTTAGGGCTAATGGTTACTCCGACTATACAATCCGCAAAGCTATCACTCAAACCATGAAGAAGAACCCTCTTGAGGAGCCTTTCAAAACCATCACTTTACCCTACATTGCGGGGATCACAAAAAAGATCTCCAAAATCTTGAATAAACACAAGATCCAGGTCTGTTTCAACACATTACATAACATCCGTGATCTGGTTCCGTCTGTAAAAGATGTGATTCCGGACATACAATACCCTGGTGTCTACAAACTAAATTGCCTCTGTGGTAGTAGTTACATTGGAGAAACCAAACGCCATGTCTCGGACCGCATTCGTGAACACAAAGCAGACCTTAAACACGGTAGGACCAACACCTCGGCCATGGCAGATCATTGTTCTAATTCAGTAGGCTCACATGCCATTGACTTTTCCAAGACAGAGGTTCTTTGTAAGCCATCTGGCTACCATGAGAGATTCGTTCATGAGGCTATCCACATATACAAGCACAGAGACAATTTCAACCGAGAAGATGGATTCTATCTTAGCAATCATTGGAAAGATTTGATAAACCATTTCAGGTCTTAATTGATTGTTCACGCTTACAGTGGCTTTCAGACAGCATACATTATAAAAAAAATTTGTCTCCCCCCTCCTCTTTTCAGAATATAGATGGACTAGTCCTAAATAAACTGCCAAATCGTTGCGCGTGGCGCTAACGTTTTTTATAAATAAATAAATGCACCGTTTAAAAATAAATTTATGCAAACCAACACACCTGAAGACGACCGTTTGAGTTATGGTCGAAACGTCGTGAGAATTTTTTATTGTTTTATATGTATTTTATTATTTTGTTGTTTCCCTTCAACGTGACTTTACCGAAAAAACTAAGAATATGAACACGTTGAACTGTTGCCTGTTATGCCTGTCACAGACCGCTGGAAAGGATCAAGACATCCAGCAGTTAAATGCCAGCCCAGAGGAAGACCAGGAGGTGCCTTCACTGGCAGATATCATGTGGATAATGGACGATGAGGGCGAGACCTTTAGCAGACTCCGGTGAGGCTCTAAGTTCAACATCTGCTTTTGGGTACAAATCGGAAAACCTTTGGCATTGTGGAAAATGTCCCACCTTGCACAGCTTGTGCACGCATCTGGCACATTGTTTGGCCTTGGCAGTTAAGTTCTTGGTAGCGAAGAATGGTAATTTTCCCCATGGCATTTTTTGCCACTGGTAGGTTTTCCACGAACTGCAATTTTGACGAAAATTAGAGCATTGAGATCCTTCACAGTTTGCCATGGAAACACCTTTTGAAGCAAATAAGAGAACAACATGACGCCAATGTATTGCCTTTAAAGAATGACCTACCTTATTCGGAAAATAAAAGTAGCATATTGTAATGCATTTTTATTATTTCATGTATATGCACTACTATGGGTTTGTAGATTATAAATAGGTTTATGAAAATTAGATTATCTTGCACCATAGCCTCGGGTATATTTTGTTCCACTTGGACCAATCGTTTTAGGAGTGGGTTTTTGAGATGGCGATAGTTTTCACCTGCAGTACAGTATATAACAAAGTCCAATACCGTGGTCACCCTTCTCTAAATCGCCCGTGCTCTTAACTGTGTAAAAGTCACGTGTTAAAGCGTTCGCTAAATACATCTTAAGCGAGCCACGGGGCAGTGCCCATCCCTGTTGGCAGCGCTGAACCAGTGATGAAAAGTTCATGTTGGCATGTCAGCGGCACAAATAATAATCCACAAAAAACTATTTTTGCTCGTGACTCAAGTTGATAATTTCAATCCTTCATCAATTCTTACGATTGTTACTTATCTATAATAGAGGTTTTTGGGTTAGATCGCGTAAATATATAAATGTGTCGTTAAAACCCGCCACCACCCGACACAGCCAACTAGTAAGGGTTGACATGTAAACAGAACGTGGCCAATTCGTCACTAGTACAGCACACACACTGTAAATGTTGTGGCTTGGCTCTCCAACACACCGGTGTGCAGTACTAGTGACGAATTGGCCACGTTCTGTTTACGTGACAAACCTTACTACTTGGCTGTGTCGGGTGGTGGCGGGTTTTAATGAGACATTTATATATTTACGCGATCAAACCCAAAACAAACTCTATTATGGATGATATTGGTCGCCGACGTGTTAGATTGTTACTTGTTACTTATGTCAAGGCCTAAAATCAGGCCCTCACTCCTAAATTGTTGGAAGAGGTCAACTATTTTTTGATCCGCCGCAGTTCCATTAAGAACAACCAATTATTGTCTTGAAATCAACTTTCACATTTGAGATATGGATGTTGTTGGCACATCATGAGTTAATGTAAATACATTTTTATAGCATCTTAGAATACATAATTGCACAATTCATAGATTACCCCAGGTTTGGTAAACAGTTTCCACAAACATCTGTACAGGCCACTAAACAATTCAGTAGCCAGCATGTTGCATAAATTATTTCTAAATGAATTGTAAACTTACCCTGTGCACTTAATTTAATCATTTATATATCTCTCTTTGCGAAAGTGATCATGTGAAAGGTTTATCACAGTGTTAACTGAAGCACATTATACTATTTGATAGAGCAGTATGGGGCGGGGGGCGGGGGGGGGTGCCGTGTTAACACTTGTGCCACACGCCTAGGGCCTGGGTTCATCGATCCAAACCCTGGCACCTTTGTCGGGTGTTTACATTACGCCTCCCCCGCTGAACAAGAGTTCCCTCGGGATTCTCCATTTCCTCGATAGCTACAAAAAGACACGCACGGTCATTGGTGACTTGCCCCCAAAAAATATCCCCAACGCACGACCCTCGTGAAGAAATTCACAAAGTTCGACACACACACACCTTTCCCGGGTAAATAAGCAATTCACAATTATTCTCGAAACAATTTACAATCGCGTTTACCTTCTGTTGCTGCCAGGTCAGAGCTCAGGCCGGGCAAGCAGAATCGCCGCACCAACTCGCTCGCGTCGCTGCGCAAGGTTTTCTCTTCCCCGTGCATGCGTGGGCGGCCCGCGGGCGCCCGGCCCCCGCTCGCCGAGGAGGACGCGCCCTCTCGCCCCCGTCTGGAGGAAGAGCTGAGCCACCTGCGCGCGCAGATTGCGCTACTGCTCGCCCGCAAGCCGGCCCCGCAAGCCTCGCCAGGCGCCGGTCCGTTGCGTGCTGGTGCCGGGGCTTGCACCGAGAGGCCTCTGGTGTTAGGCTTCGCTTTGTGTGCGCGTGCGTGCTCGCGCGTTGACATCGTAAAAATGGAGCTTGCGAGCCTTCCGGGCTTGAAATGTACAAAAAAGGTGCCTCGCTCGTACCGCGTGTCGCTTGGCAGTATGCGGCACAAACCGAAGGCGCATCGGAGAGCTAGACATAGCAAAACCACGCAGTCCTGCGCAGACAGGTCTATTGAATTATTAAAGCTTTCGTGACTGCATAAAATTACTCCATTGGTTTTTTCGGTAAAGTCACGTATGTAGAAATACAATAAAATTCTGTTAAAACAAAAAAAACAATCACGACGTTTCGATCACAACGCAAGCGATCTTCATCAGGTGTCAAGAACAAATCACGGAGGTAAATACAACAAAAAGATGAGAGACGAGAATTCAACAAACACGAAATTTAACACTCTGCTGAAATTCGTGGTCCGCCAGGAAGTGTCTAACTGTATTGTTGGCCTGACTGGATGTGCTTCACATAATGTTTTTTCAGGTTTGTTGAATTCTCGTCTCTCATCTTTTAATATAATTTTATTATATTTCTACATACGTGACTTTACCGAAAAAACCAATGAGTAGGTCTATTGAAGTTTCCTAACATATTCCTCTGGTTACTTGAAATGTGGGCAATTCATTTTAAATATAACGTTATTTTCATGCACCCTTCAGATTATAGTCAAAACCCACGTGATGAAATTGTGCGTTTCCATGATACAGGCACTCTACTTACGAACATTCTACTCACGAACTTTCAGAGATACCAACAAACCTGTCGGTATGTCCAGTTGCCTGTTCGAATCGAGAATCGTAAGTTTAACCCCCACGTAATAATAGATGGCGGTGGTGGCATCTACTTCCGCAGAACATGAAGAACCAGTGTAATCTTCATCTACAGGAGATGATACAACTTTCATAGCCATTCCGCATATTTAGTGTACACACCGTACAACGTGTTTGGAATCGACAGGAGTAAAGTTGGACTTAAGAACAAATCGACTTACGAACAGACCTGGAACCTAACTTGTTCGTAAGTAGAGGAGTCCCTGTTTCCTGACCACTTTACCGTGAAGCCTAGTGCTCCATACATTTGCCATGGGATCCATTGCTCACATTTCCGGTTTTGATTTCTGACCACCTCATAATTTCTGCCGGAAAAATGTACCAAGTTATCCGTCATACTGTTTTGACAATCTCGAGACATTTCTGTGAAATGATTTTAAATATTTCTTAACCGGGGAATCTTTGAAAAAGGCCACTTGCCTCTTCATTAAATGTCCGTCATAGATTTGTTACATTTTTTAAAACTTGGCAGGAATCATTTCAGATTTGCCAGCCTCAATTTACGCACTGTCAAATATAAAGTATCTAATTGAATACATGATTACCGTTGCCCGCAGAAGCAGTCCAAGTGACCTTAAATCCCAGCATATAATTCATAAACAGAACTTAGTGCGAGAGTTAATGCCAAAGTTTGGGCAACTGGTAAACATTCCCCCAGTATTGCGGCTTATAAAATTACATCGCAATGACATATTTTGGGCAGTTTGCCTCATTCAAAGCTCTTAATCTGATTTAACATATCTTTATGTGGATTTCAAACTGAGTGAAACACTGCCCCATGCACCACACTATATTATTATTAACCAATACCAATGGCGATGCACCCCTTCTGCAAGCTTGCAGCTACGTGCCAATCGATTTGGTGCCACCTTGCCTGCTGGCATTGTTTATATCACAAACCCACATGTTGCGTATCGTCACTTCACATTTATACAGACCATGCGTGATTTTTAGTACCTGTTGTGTACGAGAGAGAGTGAGCGCTGTTCCCAAGTAATAACTCTCAACCTTGTGTTAGTGCTCATAGAAGCAGCCTAAGCAAAGCTCCATGCAGAGAGAATCTATAATTAAAAAGAACGGTTCTTTTTTAAATCCACTGCTGGATGAAGGCCCCCCACAGCATGTTGATCACATGGGTAATTTGGCCTTACTTCACCACACTGGTCATTGTGGGTTAGTGAAGGGAGGGGCAGGACCGGTTCCCATACCACTTGTTGAAAATGTTGGTCGTGACCAGGAATCAAAGCCTGGTCTCGCTGGGTTTCCTGACAATGCGCGCTAGCCACTATTCTACCTCCAGTCTAAGTTGATCGTAGTCCTAGCAATGTCTTAAAACGTGAAATCGCCACCGATCACACGTGAAGGTCTCCTTGGAAAGACCTGATATGTTAAAGGATTCCTGCTTGGATGTTGCGTGTTATTCTACTTTTTAAAACAAATGTTTTATCCATAAAAGCTTTTCCGGGAATCACTTGAAAAAAAACTAATGTGGGAGGCAACTATGGTACCCAGAGAAACCGTGTGTAGAACACTTAAAATACACCCGGACAAATGTGCGAACTTGACTGTACTGCCATCTACTGGCGACTGGATTTAATTTCAACAAACAAGCTGGGCATCGACTAAACCCATGGCACCTCGTTGATCTCTCAATCTCACCTCGAAAAACAACCAAATTCCAAGGAGGTATACACCCCCAAGGCTCAACAAAAAAACTTCGAACACCAACTTTGGCATCTGACAACGTATTATATAGCTGTGTTTTGTGTTATTTCATCGATGAAAGGTGCCATGGTGTGCAGCTAATCAAGTACATTGCACCAAGATTTCTCAATTACATTACGCCCATTATGGACTGACTGAAAATACATTTTAAACAAGGTTAATTCCCACAATACTTTGTTATTGCCGCAGCAAGCCAATCAATTAACCACCAGGACAGCTTCAACGTACATCAAAATTTCCGAGGCGCAGGCAAGTGAATCTGCTGTCGTTTTGCCGTTGCAATTCTAAAATCTTGTGAACGCCTGTGACCAATTCGCCCGGAAAGCTCCCGGTCTCAGATATCAGAAGCCAAGCAGGATGGAGCCTGTGTAGCACGCACGACACTGGGAGGCCCTCATCCAGCAGTGAAAAAAGCGCTGTACATGCACACGGAGGCTTAACCGTAGCATGGAAGCCTTTCCATCCCTCGCCGCATGGTGTATGTGTGCGTGCGTGCCTGCGTGCGTGTTTGTGCACGCACGCACGATAGTGTTAGTGTAGCGGTTAGCGCGCTGCGCTATGAACCTGGCGACCCGGGTTCGATTCCCGCTCACGGCCAACACCAGTGACGATTATCTGAACCGGTCCCGGGCCTCCCCTAGGTCGATTCAGCCTCAAATGAGTACCTGGTGCGGTGTGTAAACATTGCCACTAGGGAGACAAAGGCGGTCGGGCGTGGTGCTGGCCACCCACCCCCTCGTGTACCGTTTCGGCCTTCATAGGTGCTCGCTAACAGCACTTGCCCCTACAGTCTGTTAAGGCTATATGGGGGATCTTTGTTTTTTGATCTTTGTGTTTGTACAGAGGACCAGTCGTGCAGCGTGCCGGCCGGCCTGGCGTGGGTTCTGGGCTCTGAGGAACACAGTGACGACGAAGACGAGACGCCAAACGGACACCTTGGTCCCCTGAGCAACGCTCAGTCTTACAGGTGTGTGTGTGTGTGAGCGGTAGTGCAGCGGTTAGCACGCTGTGCTACGAACCCGGTGACCCGAGTTCGATTCCCGCTCATGGTCAACATCGGTGACATATCTGCACCGGTCCTGGGTCTCACCTAGGCCAACTCGGCCTTAAATGAGTATCTGGTACGATTTTTAAATATCACCACGTGGGTGAAGGTGGCCAGGTGTGGTGCTGGCCACCCACCCCCTCGTGTGCTGTGCCGGCCTTCATTAGGTGATCGCTTTGCCCCAACAGTCTTCAAAGACTATACAGGGGGAACCTGTGTGCGCCCACCCGTCTAATGACCTGGTAAATGGCTCGTGTTAAGTACTTCTAGAATATTCTGCAGACGTGGGGGGCTGGTGGGTCCTTATCAAAAATCGCCCACAAACTAATTTGCCTGGGTACGTCAACGGATGCCAACACCCGAACCGGCAGAGGGGGCCCCTCTGCCATTGTGAATGTGGTTCTCACATCGGTAGGTTACTAACCGAGAAGTCTCCGTGGCCACCTTTGAAGATATCTTACCTCGGATTTCAATGAGCATTGAGTGCGTTAAGCTGTGTAGAAGCTGGCATGCCACAAAGCTCTTTTGTCCAATTTTCACGGAAGCCAATGGCACACTTTCGCAAATAACTCACAACTAATTGACATTAAAATTCCAGCATGATCTTCCTCACCACGGCTCTGAGGTGCAAAAACTTGGGCTTTTATCGCTGTTGACCAACCGGTAGCTGCAGTGGCCCTGGTCTAACAATAGGAGGCATAGCAGCAACTGCGATGAAGCAACATTGTCCAGTCCAAACACAACTGGCGGCGGTTGGGAGTCACGTTTGTACAGCGATTTCACATCGCTCATAAGACAAATAGGTACCTCCACCGACCGGCCACGTTTAAAACATGAAAATTGAATGAAAACAAGTGTTAGTGAAAGCCTTATTTATTTAAAACAAGTACCGATACACTTAACTACAGAGATCTGAATTTACTTCATGTTTGTGCAATTGAGGGCATCCTCCGTGCCGAGCTACGCTTGATTGTAATGTATACACTCCTGTGTCGCAACTCTTGTTCAGTGAATGCCGAGGCAGTCTGCGTTACAGCACTGCATTTATATAAGTGCAGCTCGGTACAATGTAAAGTAGTTATAGAACAGGACAAATACAATCAAATAGCACATTTTCATCGTTGATAAAATTAAGTGTTAGTGAAGGCCTTTTTTTAACGTGTGCAGTCTTCAGGCGCGATAAAAAAAGGAATGGACAGGAATCGGCAGATCTGACCCCCAGGGTAGGTTAGGAGCATTACTTGAACCGATTCCCTTAGCCCGAGTGTAGATTGTGAGCCGAGGGATGTCCTAATGGAGTGAGCTCAGTGAGGCAACCAAGACCATTTCAACGCCTCATGTTAAAAAAGCAGAACGTCCAAATGGTCAACAAAACAGCTAGCGGGAGGAGCCCATAAAATGAGGCAAAAATTCAAGGAACGTGTACAAATTTTTTTTCCTACTCATAGAAGTGTGTAACAATGTAGCCGAGGACCGTTGCTTCGCAGTGGGAGTGAGCATCACGTTCTCGGGGCGAGGCTGCAGCACTCTGCTCCCCTGGGCTCGCCATGACCCCCGGCAGATGGAATATAAGAAGCGAGTACAATTGTTCGGGTCAAGCCGAGACAGACACACTCGGTGTTCCTCTTCGCACACGCAAGACCGTCCGCTCGTGTGACCCCCTTCGGAGCGTTACTCGGACAGGATGGCTCAATACACTGGCACACAGGTCACATGAAGTGATTGTCAAGGTTAGTTGCGTTTAGAATTATTTACACGCATCCCCTTAACATTGCAGTCTCTTTGAAGCACATTTTTTTTTACGCAGTTGTATATACACACACGCACACCCATGCGTGCTCCTGCCTGGCCTTGCTGTAGACTTTACTATACAGCCAGGAAGCTTTGACACCTATTGTAGTACTGATCCAAATATGTATCTCAATTAAAACAAGAGCTGTAATCAACAAGTAATACAATTAAACAAAGGCAACACTTGCGCGCACACACACACACACCACATGAGCTCTTTGCTTGGACTGCAAGAAACATCAGTGCCGTACGAGAGTGAGCAGCGTCAGAATAGAGCCTGCTCACAAAGCTACTCACGTGTCTACGCGGGCTGCCACCTTTTATCAGATTGCTCCTCCCCAGATAGACCTACAGGCTGCTGCTGCTCGTTATTCTGATTGCATGATTACACAATTGAGTTCTCCCCCCCTACCCACGCAGTTGTCACACCAGTTGTCCCTTGTTACAATCAGCTGATGCTGCATGCAAAGTGGCCCCTTTTATAGGCAAGGCTTGATTAATCAGCTGGGACTTGCACCGTTGGATTGATTGCACAATGCATGAGCCTGTGTTCGTCAGTCGGTACCTGATGAACCCACAATTAGTAATTCACCTTCTTACAGCCCTCAAAGGCCATAACGATTGGGTTTATGTAATGTATTGAATTTGTCAACGTTCATGTTGCCCCCCTCCCCCCCGCCTCCGGTTAGCCACGGTTGGCTACGTACGGTGCGAACGAAGTTCCACGTATATTCAGAGTGCCCGTAGCCTGACAACACATGCACCATGTTGACATCTCTTACACTTGGAGGTGGCAGGCAGCTCGTTTGTGCACAAATGCTGGCCCACTGTGCACACACACACTAGCTAGATGCAGTTTAGTAGTTAAGCTATAATTATAGTGACTCAGGTTTCAATTGTTACCGTGCACAAAAGTGTAATTGGTGTCTTACACCAGTGTAATTGGTGTCTTACACCTGGCATGAACCTGCACGAGTTATAGCAGATGCTGTTTGTCAGCATCGGTACAGGAAGCTGGGCATGTCTGCATCTCTAATACGCTTGCCCCAGCAGTATCTTTAAGCTTAATGGACGTTCTTTGTTTCTGTGGATGCACATATACGAACATCCTCATGATGTTTTGCATCTAGCTCGAGTCCCAACAGTCTTAACGAAGGCATGATAGGGGATTATGCTTGTGCATGTATTACATGCACACCTATATTTGTAACCAAGACATATTGCTCTTACAAAAAAACGATGCACCATCATTTACCTGTTTTTATCATTTGTAAAAAAAAAATTGTAAAATTTAAAGAGTGTAATAAAAGTTCATGCCAGCATTGCATAGTTTTGAATCTCGAATCCTAGAGCAGTGGTCCTAAACCTTTACTGCAGCCTCTCCACCCCTTTGGTTCACAGGAAGGACATCACGCACCCCCAGGAGGTGTGTGCACCCCAGGTTAGAGCCACTTTCTGAGAGCTATCCCGCAGTCGTTCGTTTCATTTTCATCCATTTACCGAAAGGTGTTTGATTATAAACTAGATTTGAAGGACGTTAATCAACCAGGCTATGCGTTAACTGTGTTAGCTGACTCTCGGCGTTGCATTGCATTACACTTCTTAATTTTACTAATTTTGCTTTCTCAAACTTTTGATTTTCTTGCTCTAAACCATTCTCTCCTCCGGCCACTGTGGTCCGGAATTCCACGCTGCTCCCTCCTTGTCCCCTCGTTTGTCCGCAGGTCCCCTCTCGTTTGTCCGCCTCCCCAGTCCTCTCTCTGCCCCGGCCCCTCCCCCCTCTCTCTGTTTAAGGCCTCGGCACAGATTCGTTGTCCTTCTGTTTGTCTTGGTGTGTGTCTCGCTCGGTGTGTCTTTGTGTGTCTCTGCATGTGTGTCTGCCTGTGTTGTTTCCGTGTCTGTGTTTTATCATTCATTCTTACCCTGTTGATGGTTGCTTGTGTTGCAATCGAAACGTCGTATTCTAATATTATTTGATTTGATTTTCTACGTGACTTTACCGAATGAACCAAAGAGTGTTTGATTATACTTTGGCACACATCGATTTAGAAACATTCAAAGTGGACCGTGGAGTTGCAAAGGCGCTTGAGTGTAAGAAGCTCTCGCTTAACGGCGCCGTTTGTCTGTTGCTTACTTTGTATTTGTTTTTGTAACGTTCTGAACTGCCCCCTGCTTTACTCTGTGAAAAAAAAAATGCTCCATAACCCATCGAATTCCTCCTGCAGTTTAAATAAATATTCTGATTCTAGTGGCACCGCACTGACGGACAACGAGCGCCAACCAACCGACCCGGCGTCCGTCATCACGGAGGCCGTCAAGCTCAAGTTTTCGAGTCCTTCCTGAGGAGACCTCTCGTCTTCCCCCCCCCCCCTCTAGTGGCAGGAGGTGGCACTGCCCACGTGGGGAAGTGTTTTTCCAACTGAGAGTGAGTGAGATTCGCGTCCGTGAGCCGCGTGGCGTATGATCCCGTTGCCTTTCCCCCTCGATGCACCTTTGATCATTGCCAATGTGAACGCACATTTGCTTGCCTGCACGTGTACTTGCCTGTGTTTTATTACCCTCTACTGCACCATACGCTCTGACCTCAACCCTAAAATGGCCAATCTGTATCGCACACACTCGGATGGATTCAGTTCACACCATAAATTGAGAGTGAACTCATAGCGTCAAAAAGTTATTTTTGGACGGCCACGTGTTACGTGCCAGTCATTAATCACTTGTGGAAAGTGACCAGATTACAATGTGTGTAAACAAGCTTCTTTATAAAATAGCATACAAAATCAGTTAATTCTGGCGAATGGCATTTTTCTTAAAAAGATTCACGGTAAAACGAGGAAGATGGAGATCAGGAAAAACTGGCATCACTATTTTCATCATTCATATACCGTAATCGCTTTTTAACTGTTACTTTTTTAAGTTTGGCTTGAGGAAGCCTTCTATCTTCTGGCTCGATGCAGGCCTTTAATTTCAACAAGCATCCATTGTTTTATATTTAACGTATTTGAAAGTTGTGAATTGTTATCCAGCTTTATAAAAATAACAGGTGATAAGAGAACAATATGATCGAATCTTTCGCAAAATGTACCTAAGATTAAGCGCGCACTAGCTAACCGTATACATAGCCTCGGGAAAACTCTTGTTTGTGATGGTGTACATGGAGAATGTCGTAAATAAGATAACTCGTATGTAAAACGAGTTGCCTGGCAGGTGATATCAGGTGAATGGTGGAAGGTGTTTGCATGACTTCCCAGTGCCTCTGTGTGTGATTCACATAGTGTGGCTTAGAGGCATCCCTGCATTAATGTCACTGAAGCGTCGAGGAGTTCACCCTTACTTGGCTGCCGTCACCCAGATGGTGTTAATCATTAATCTAAATTCTTCAAGGTATTTATATGAGCGGGATAGAAAAAGACTAACACCTGCCGGGTTCCGCAGCAGCATGGGCCAAGAGCAAGGATGCGCTTCCATCTACGATCACGAGCACACATGTGATGATGTGTCTCATGCAATGTATGATACACCGCTGTCTCAAATCGTAGCGGATCCTCAATAATGTGGCGAACGGTGGACCTGCTAACCTCTGCAGAAAGCAGCAGGCTTAGTTGACGCGGTCACAGATAAGCAGGATTCTCCTGTGCCATGATTTGCAAACATGTAAATCAAGCATTTTTATTATGAATACTTCTACCGCTGGTGGCTTCTCCGCTGTGTGCGTGCTCGTATATAGTCGCAAACGTCACCCGTCGACAGCTACCAGCCAAGTTGTGATGCCCGAAATGTTCAATCGTGAAGCTAATATTTTCGTCAAACGTACAGTTTATAAAAAGATTATCTTCTAATTTGTTACAACAACAAAAAAAATCGCAGTATATCTAATTTATACATGTGTACATTGGTCACAAGTGAGACAACTTCAATGACTGCCTTGTTTGCCTTTCACTCATGAACACACAACACATGCACTGTGACGCGTTCACTCGTGCAGTCGCGTGTCTTTTAACCTCGTGGCCTCTCTTTGCGTGTGATGTTCAGTATTAATTGTAATCAAAATAGTGCATTGTCATATCTTGTTCGCTTGCTGTGATTTTAAAACTATCCTTCGATCGTTTTATGCTATTGGTGAGCGCGTGAATAAAGCGAGTTGAAAAGCTCACGTTTACCTGAGAGAAGTCATCAACGGCATCTCCTTATAAAGGGAGGGTTAATAATATCACTATTTGAAAGGTTCGCAATATTATAGGAGCAGCAATGTAGTTTCTCTCGGCCTTATTTAGGTTGGGTCTTCCAACCCAATCGGGAAAACACGAGTTAACGTGGGAGGAAAGCAACGCATACGAGGGAATAATCACTCGTGTTTTATTTCATTTAACGTTTTGCCAGGATGTTTAATGTTGATATTAATACACAATCCCTGCTAATGTAAGCCCTGTTTCTGATATATGTTATGTGGCAAGGGAGTCTGCCAGGATTATTCATCATGTAATGAGACGTTATTAAAACAAATACCGTGAGTTCATAACCTACGATGTATGTAAGTTGTATGCAAGTGTAGTTTTAGGTGAATGGATTGAATGATAGGTACGATGAAATTAGAATGAATGACAGGTGGGCCAAATGAGACCAATATCGACTGGATCGGTTAGTCGCACCTGTGATGAGCGCGGTTGGCTACGTACCGTGCGAAAGAAGTTCCACATACTAGCCATGCGGATGATGGTGCTCATGTCATCAAGCTGCGCCCATCACCTCCCGTCCAGCGACACGCGTGGAAACAACATTTCCCCCCAGCTGCTTTGGCGTTATCCGAACAGTTGCAAGATCAAACTGATAATCGGTAGAGTAATCAATTATTGAAGTAATTAACTAAACTATCAGCTTTATATTTTATTTTACCAGGTAAGGCCAACTGAGCAATCTAGCTATTTTTTTCAGAAGCGACCTGACCACCATTGATAGCTCAACGAAGTGGCTTGTGTGGAAATTTATAGCAGACAAATACTCCAAACGCATGTGACTAAATGTGGAGGGAAACACCAGAGGACCCGGGGAAAAATCCCCACGACCACGGGGAGAACATGCATACTCCAAATATACAGCAGGCGTCTGGGTCGGGATCGAACCCATGTACTCCTGTATACCTGGCGAGGTGTTTAACATCTTGCCACCGTGTGGTAAAGACATTGAACCACTCCGAGAAAACGGAGCTATCAAAGATGCACAGATGGGTTCAATAACCCACTTGTTGCGTTGCTACCTGTGGAGTCTGACATTGGGCGTAATCCACCAACAACTGCCTCTAAAGCCATAAACTACCCCTTGTGCCACCACACGCAGACGAACAGCCCCTAGCCATGGTAAACATTAACGTGTGTGTGTGAGGTATAATGTGTGGGGAGCGGTAGTATAGCGATTATCTCACTGCGATAATCGCTACACGGTTCAAATAATCGGTGTGCAGTTTGTAGTTAACATCAACACTGGGGAAACAAAAGCGGCCGGGCGTGGTGTTGGCCACCCACCGTTCCGGCCTTCATAGGTGTTCACTAACATCGTTTGCCCCAACAGTCTGTTAAGGCTGTACGGGAGATCTCTGCCATACGGAGGACCTTAAGAGGTGGATGCACGACCGTGTCACGGTAAATGAGGGACCGCTGTCTGTGTTATTAGACCTTGTAAATGTGGATGATGTGCAATGTGCGTCCCACGTGTTATATTGTGTGCGCGCTTACGCCACGAATGTACGTTTTTTTTTTGCTGCAGCAATTGCGACTTAAAAGAGGCCGGTGAATTAAACATTGCTATTTTGCAACTGTCCGTGGCTCCAAGGAAACAACTCCCCTATCGTCTCGAAGTAAAACCGTCCGCGTCAAAGTGGTGGTCCCTTGGTGTTGTGTTGACTTGTTCCACTTGTTATGTCGGGCAACGCCGACAAGCTGCAACCCCATCCATGCGTGCAGCTCGCTCGCAACATCAATTCCCACACACGTGGGATGATGACCATGGCGTGACGCGTAGGTTTTTTTTATTGCATGGATTTGAGGACATGGGAGCGTGCATGGCTCATTATTTGGCCAGATCATTAACTTGGCCTAATCCAAACATTAATTATAAACCAAGACATAATATGTATGATTTATGTATTTTGGATGTCCAATGCAATATTACTTTACTGTATATTAAGATACTTTTAGCAGAGGAGGGGACATTTGAATTATGGAAGCAGTGTGGGAGAGTTTTTAGGCGGCGAGATGTTAACTACCTCGCCTTGTATACAGGAGGTCGTGGGTTCGATCCCGACCCTGACGATGCCTGCATTTATTTTGCGTTTACATCTCTCTGTCTCCCCGTGGTCGCGTGGATTTTTCTCCGGGTCCTCCGGGATTTCCCTCCACATTTATAATCAACATCTCGCGTTTCGAGGTATTTTGGCATTTAAGATACCTCTTGGGTTGCACTGATTGTCAATTGTATTCGCATGTAGCTGTGTTCATGAAATCATCTTGGAGCCATGGTCAACTAATGGGGATGTCCACATCCTGTACACGGCGTATACTCCACATTTAGAATCAACAGGCGTTTTCCACGAAAAAAAACACTTAAGTTGAGCTATCGTTTGCGGCCGGATCAATTCTGAAAAAAAAGAGTTATATAGCTCAGTGGGCCTTTGCTGGTAAATAAAACAAATAGTTTGTAGGTTATTTGGCAACGTGGAAAAAGTCTGCAATTGCAGGCAGGGGGAGAGGGGGGGTGGTGCAGACTAAACAAAGTTCAGGCAGAGTAACCGATCAGTCATGGACAGAGGGTAGCAGCAGGCTTTGCAGTTTGCACTTGAGGGGCGGGAGTCACGTGCAGCATGGAGAGGTGATGTTGACCATTTGTGAGTCTGTGGCAACACGACATTAATCATCTCGAGCACGAGCCGACCTTCGCTGGAGCGCAGGCATTGAGTCACCCTGAACATCTGGTTCTATTTCCACGACATGCCAGTGGGTGAGTGCCAGTTTTGTCGACACGAGCCCTGTGTTGCGATGGCTCGTCGCGTGGGAAGAGATCACATTTTGTAAGACGTGCATGAATCAAGAATGCATTGGGTGTTTGTGTATACTTACATCATGGATTCATTCTGCTTCAAAGGTCGGAGTTCATATATAATTAGTGTTTTACGTCAAATATATGACACCTTAGATCTCCAGCAATGGACAAAGTTTCTTAAAACCCCATGGCCAGTCATCGTTCACCCAGGAGTATGAATGGGTATGCGGTACTGCAGTTGACTGGCGAGTCGCGTGTGGTGGGGTTGAGTGTGGGTACTCCCACCTCTTACAAGACGTCTGGCCAGTGTGTAAGAGTAGGCCAAAATACCCTCTCAAGCTCCCACTCGCGGAGGCACTTTTGCCAGCAGTGGCGTGAATGAGAAATTGCAGGGCTGCCCCTCAACACAATACGTAATGTATTGACAGCCAATATCATAGAATGGAACTTGGTGATGATCCGATGTATTAATATATCTATTTATAATGGACTCCGCTTGCCATACGTGATTTGAATTGTGCGTCCCTGAAGTCATGCAGATTCGTGGAGCTCATGAGGTGGGTCTGGGGAAATGGGAGCTGTGACATCGTCACACCTGAGACACCGTGGTGGCTTTACCATTCGTGGCCTGGTGAATCCAGGATGACAACATGAGGCACCACACATCCGATTCCGCCAGCCCATGGTGGTCGGGCCATCCGAGATTGGCCGAGGAACAGGGCATGCAGGAAAAGGGGTCGAGGTGGATTAAAAGTTAGGTGGAGCTTCTCTCTAGTGGGTGGAGCTTCTCACTAGTGGGTGGGGCTTCTCACTAGTGGGTGGGGCTTCTCGTGGGTGGGACCTCTCTCGTGGGTGGGGCTTCTCTAGTAGGTGGGGCTTCTCAATAGTGGGTGGGGCCTCTCTCGTGGGTGGGGCTTCTCTAGTAGGTGGGGCTTCTCAATAGTGGGTGGGGCTTCTCTCTCGTGGGTGGGGTTTCTCCCTCGAGGGTGGGGTTTCTCCCTCGAGGGTGGGGTTTCTCCCTCGAGGGTGGGGTTTCTCACTAGTGGGTTGGTCTTCTATCGTGGGTGGGGCTTTTCTGTAGTGGGTGGGGCGTTGACAAGACCACTGTCTAGTCAGTTTGGTTGGACAAGACCACTCTGTCTAGTCAGTTCGGTTGGACAAGACAACTCTGTCCAGTCAGTTTGGTTGGACAAGATCACTCTGTCTAGTCAGTTTGGTTGGACAAGACCACTCGGTCTAGTCAGTTTGGTTGGACTAGACCACTATGTCTAGTCACTTTGGTTGGACATGACCACTCTGTCTAGTCACTTTGGTTGGACAAGACCACTCTGTCTAGTCACTTTGGTTGGACAAGACCACTATGTCTAGTCACTTTGGTTGGACAAGACCACTCTGTCTAGTCACTTTGGTTGGACAAGACCACTCTGTATAGTCACTTTGGTTGGACAAGACCACTCGGTCTAGTCAGTTTGGTTGGACTAGACCACTATGTGTAGCCACTTTGGTTGGACAAGACCACTATGTGTAGTCACTTTGGTTGGACAAGACCACTCTGTCTAGTCAGTTCGGTTGGACAAGACCACTCTGTCCAGTCACTTTGTTTAGACAAGACCACTCTGTCTAGTCAGTTTGGTTGGACAAGACCACTCTGTATAGTCAGTTCGGTTGGACAAGATCACTCTGTCTAGTCACTTTGGTTGGACAAGACCACTCTGTCTAGTCACTTTGGTTGGACAAGACCACTCTGTCTAGTCACTTTGGTTGGACAAGACCACTCTGTCTAGTCACTTTGGTTGGACAAGACCACTCTGGCTAGTCACTTTGGTTGGACAAGACCACTCTGTATAGTCACGTTGGTTGGACAAGACCACTCGGTCTAGTCAGTTTGGTTGGACTAGACCACTGTCTAGTCACTTTGGTTGGACATGACCACTCTGTCTAGTCACTTTGGTTGGACAAGACCACTCTGTCTAGTCACTTTGGTTGGACAAGACCACTATGTCTAGTCACTTTGGTTGGACAAGACCACTCTGTCTAGTAACTTTGGTTGGACAAGACCACTCTGTTTAGTCAGTTTGGTTGGACTAGACCACTCTGTTTAGTCAGTTTGGTTGGACAAGACCACTCTCTATAGTCACTTTGGTTGGACAAGACCACTCGGTCTAGTCAGTTTGGTTGGACTAGACCACTATGTCTAGTCACTTTGGTTGGACAAGACCACTCTGTCTAGTCACTTTGGTTGGACAAGACCACTCTGTCTAGTCACTTTGGTTGGACAAGACCACTCTGTCTATCCACTTTGGTTGGACACGACCACTCTGTCTAGTTAGTTTGGTTGGACACGACCACTCTGTCTAGTCAGTTTGGTTGGACAAGACCACTCTGTCTAGTCACTTTGGTTGGACAAGACCACTCTGTCTAGTTAGTTTGGTTGGACACGACCACTCTGTATAGTCAATTTGGTTGGACAAGACCACGCTGTATAGTCAGTTCGGTTGGACAAGACCACTCTGTCTAGCCACTTTGGTTGGACACGACCACTCTGTCTAGTCAGTATGGTTGGACAAGACCACTATGTCTAGTCACTTTGGTTGAACAAGACTACTCTGTCTAGTCACTTTGGTTGGACAAGACCACTATGTCTAGTCACTTTGGTTGGACAAGACTACTCTGTCTAGTCACTTTAGTTGGACAAGATCACTCTGTATAGTCACTTTGGTTGGACAAGACTACTCTGTCTAGTCACTTTGGTTGGACAAGACCACTCTGTCTAGTCACTTTAGTTGGACAAGACCACTCTGTCCAGTGTTTAGTCACTTTGGTTGGATAAGACTACTCTGTCTAGTGTTTAGTCACTTTGGTTGGACAAGACCACTATGTCTAGTCACTTTGGTTGGACAAGACCACTCTGTTTAGTCACTTTGGTTGGACTTGACCACTCTGTCTAGTCACTTTGGTTGGACAAGATCACTCTGTCTAGTCACTTTTGTTCGACAAAACCACTCTCTCTAGTCAGTTTGGTTGGACAAGACCACTCTGTATAGTCACTTTGATTGGACAAGACCACTCTGTATAGTCACTTTGATTGGACAAGATCACTCTGTCTAGTCACTTTGGTTGGACAAGACCACTCTATAGTCACTTTGGTTGGACAAGACCACTCTGTCTAGTCACTTTGGCTGGACAAGACCACTATGTCTAGTCACTTTGGTTGGACAAGACTACTCTGTCTAGTCACTTTGGTTGGACAAGACCACTATGTCTAGTCACTTTGGTTGGACAAGACTACTCTGTATAGTCAGTTTGGTTGGACAAGACCACTCTGTCTAGTCACTTTGGTTGGACAAGACCACTCTGTATAGTCACTTTGGTTGGACAAGACTACTCTGTCTAGTCACTTTGGTTGGACAAGACTACTCTGTCTAGTCACTTTAGTTGGACAAGATCACTCTGTCTAGTCAGTTTGGTTGGACAAGACTACTCTGTCTAGTCACTTTGGTTGGACAAGACTACTCTGTCTAGTCACTTTAGTTAGACAAGATCACTCTGTCTAGTCAGTTTGGTTGGACAAGACTACTCTGTTTAGTCACTTTGGTTGGACAAGACCACTCTGTCTAGTCACTTTAGTTGGACAAGACCACTCTGTCCAGTGTTTAGTCACTTTGGTTGGATAAGACTACTCTGTCTAGTGTTTAGTCACTTTGGTTGGACAAGACCACTCTGTCCAGTGTTTAGTCACTTTGGTTGGACAAGACCACTCTGTCCAGTGTTTAGTCACTTTGGTTGGACAAGACCACTCTGTCCAGTGTTTAGTCACTTTGGTTGGACAAGACCACTGTCTAGTCAGTTTGGTTGGACAAGACTACTCTGTCTAGTCACTTTGGTTGGACAAGACCACTCTGTCCAGTGTCTAGTCACTTTGGTTGGACAAGGCCAGTCTATCCACGATAGCCCCACGACGAGTAACACACAACGCCTAGCACGTCAACAGTGCTACAAAGCAGAACACGAGGACGTTGCACCGGAAAAACGCTCGAACGAAGCCAACCCCGTGGCGAGTCTGGACGCTTTTCGCTCGCTCGCGGCCACCCAGCCTGGCACGGGCACCGTGGCCACCTCCCACACATCGACGATGGCTCGCTCAAGGTGTTTTTGAGGTCACCTGAGGGGTTGCCACCTGTACCGGTTTTCGCAGGAATCGTCCTATTGTCAAGGGTGCAGCCCCTATTGGAGTCCGCGTTTGTTTACAGAACACAGCTGATCCGTCAGTGAGATTGGACATCAAAGGTCACAGAGACACTCGCACTAACGCGCTGACCTTGACGGTTCTATGCCGACTGCAACAGTTCGTGGGACCCTGCTATGCGAAGGTGCGTGATGGCATCAATGGCATGCGCTGTGATGAACTCTTGACCTCTTCAACATTTAAACCATAAACACGGGTTTAAGTCTTAGAGATAATACATTATGGGAGTATTATTGATACAAAAAAATAACTTGTCGCGATTATTTACGGAGCAGCACAATTGTCAGACAACAGTGGCGTCATCGGTGACTTCGCTGCTTTACAAGTGCTTGGTGGTACAGCGTAACCGCACACAATGGGCATATCAACAACAGCAGCCGACATTCACCACGAAGCGGCGGTGACGTGAACACGGCGCCTTCGCCAGGCTAGGTGTACTTTGAGGCCACGTTAAGCGTAACGAAGACTCGCTGGTGACAGGAGGTCACGGAACAGGCCTAGGTGCCATGGGTTGACTGATTGAGATGGCTGGCAGATGCACCAGCTGTGTCTCCGACTGTGCCAACTTGCTGTATTTTAGCCGCCCGGTGCTCCGCCCGGTGGTGTGAGCGTCGCTCCTCTGCCCTCCGTTGTTGTTGGAGGGCGACTTCAAGAGCCTCCTTCACAGAGGCCGATCTTGACACCACTGGTACCAGTCTTCGGCAAGTCCACTCAGCTCCACATCCTCCGGTCCATCTCTTCTCCAGCCCGTGTCATGCCCGTTTAGCCTCCTCTATCCGGCCAAACAGAATCTGCTTGGGCATGCAGTGGCTGGGTATGCGGGCTACATGACCCAGCCAACGCTGCCTTGCCTGCTGGAGAGCTCACAGATGGGAATGTATCCAGATCTAGATATCAACTACAGCCACCGCCATACTCCCATCTAGGATCTCCCCAAAGATACAGAATTCCGTGTCCGACATATATATTAACCACGTGCAATAAACAGTGCCGGATTATCGTAGTAGTAGTAGTAAAAGTAGCAAATGCTACGGGCCCCGCACTTTCAAGGGCCCCGCGCTAAATTCTTTCAAGCTATCAATTCCAGTTCAGTGATTCTGCACTTGCTCTATTACTATAGTACTATACTGCCTTCAACTTTTATGAACGACTGGGTGTTTAAGGTTAGAGATTTGTCGTATTATCTGGCTGGATAGCAAATGACAAAAAATAAATTACTTTACTTTGCAAGTAAAAATGTGTATTCTTAGCTCTTTCGGTAAAGTCACGTTGAAGGGAAACAATAAAATAATAAAATATAACATTTTTAATTGTTTTATATTTTTTATTATTTTATTGTTTCCCTTCAACGTGACTTTACCAAAAGAGCTAAGAATATGAATTACTGCAGTCACGAAAGCTTTAAATCAAAATTTAAAAAATCTGTGTTTTAATATTTCTGTGTGTTTTTTTTTAATTTAGGGCCCCTTTATCACAGCTGCTACAGGCCCCGCACTAGCTTCATCCGGCACTGGCAATAAGATTACTCCGCTCATTAATATAATACAATACAACCTAATATCCTATAATAGGAGTTGCATATGTATGTTGAACTTCTTTCACGCCGTATGTAGCCGACCGTGCCATCTTTATGGTACGACCCATAAAGATATCAACAGCAGCCGCTAGAGACGTCCCCTAGGGTACGTGGCGAATCGGGGCAACTGCCCCTGGCCCTGCGCTTTGTGCGTTGGGGGGGGGGGGGTTGCGCGTTACGATGTCAGATGGTTTAGTTTGAAGGCGATGGCGGGGGGGGGGGGGGGCAGACGGTGTGAGGTTCGCACCGGGCACGGGAAACGCTAGGAATGATCGATAATACAGGTTTGTTTTGGTTATATCGCGATATAACCCAATGATGCAGGTGTTTTTTGGGTTAGATCGCGATCTAACCCAAAACAACCTGTATTATGGATGATTCATAATAAAGGTTTTTGGATTAGTTCGCGTTATTTATAAATGTGTGGTAACCCTAAAACAGTGTCAGATGGTGAAAGTCTAGTGAGAGAGATCAACAACGTTAAAGAAGCACTACGACAGAATGGCTACAATAATGCTCAAATTAGCATCACTGAATGCCAAATCACGATCGCAAAGCAATACTGCTGAAAGCGATCAGATTGTTAAAACAATGAAAATTCCATATATCTCACGAGTAACTGACAAATTAGCCCGTGTTTTGCAAAAGCAAGACATTACAGTAAGATTTGGTACAGTACACAAAATTCAAAAACTAGTATATTGCACTAAAGACGCATTACCTAAATTATCAACAGAAGGTATATATCGGATTAATTGTTTATGTGGCAGATGCTATATTGGACAGACGGGACGTAACATCAGCATAAGACTAAAAGGACATGAAATAAATATTAAATTATCTCAAACACAACTGTCGGCAGTGGCAGAACATGCTTGTCAACAAGGACACTCAATTGATTTTGATAACGTTGAAGTATTATGTAAAACTAATTATTACTGGCAAAGACTAATTAGAGAATCCATTGAAATTGAGAAGAATAGAAATAACTTTAATCGCTCTGACAGCTACAGGCTTAGTGCAGCTTGGAAGCGTATTATTAAATAATGCATTACAATTCCTTATAGGGGAAACACATACTAATTAACGGATTATTAACGTAGCATATAATCACAACAACACACATTACAACTAATTACTACTCTACAACTCATTACTAATCATAACCATTGACTGATTACCAATCGATTATATAATTACAATACCCCCTCCGCCTCAAATCACTGCACCTAAAATGAGTTAAATGATGACGTCACCCTGCTGCTCTATTTAAGACCGGGAGCAAGTGAGGGCTTTACCATTCTGGCGAATTGCCCGATGATGCTGGATGTAATTACCAGCGAAACGTCGTACTCAAACTGTAAATGTTGTGGATTCACTCTTCAACACACCGGTGGGCTAAAGTAGTGAACTAATTGTCTTTTGTCAACGTGACACTTCTTTTGCTGATTGGCCGTGTCGGGTGGTGGAGGGTTACGACACATTTATAAATAACGCGATCTAACCCAAAAACCTTTATTATGAATAATATTGGTCGCGAAAGCCTACGTGTTAAACTGATTATGGATGATATTGGTCGTGAAAGCCTACGTGTTAAACAGGGGTCAATTCATTTGGAAGGGGGGGGGGAAGTCACAGGACATATGGACCAACTCCCCGTATGTTGAACTTCTCTCGCACCGTGACGTGGCCCACCGGCGCTAATCGGAGGTGCGAGGGGAGGACGACAAACGAACGGGGCTCGCCATTCCGTGCCCAGCGCCACCTCCGCACAGCCGGGGGCCCCGAGGGCACAGCGAGAGAGAGAGAGAGAGACAAGGGCTTCACCAACCCTCGGGGTGCTTTCCGGGTTGTGCGGCGTGCTGTGTGTGGAGTTAAGCTTCGCGAGTGGGCGGTGGTGGTACACTTTGTTGTTTGCTGGACCCTTTGCGTTAAGGCCACGTGATAACGATCTGACACAAAGTGTGTGTCGTCAAGACCCTCCACGACCCGACACAGCAAAACAAAAACCCAACAAATTTCCACGTGTACGTGCAGGCGTTTAGCGCGCCCGTTTTGCGGTATTATTGCTACTATTGGTCGATTGATTGTTTCAGCCCTTTCGGTAAATTGAAGAATTAATCTGAGAACCACATGTGACCATGAGATATTCACACTGCGTAGGTGACATCCAGGTGCAGAATTAGCAGCCGCATATCGCATGACACGGCGACTTCTTACGTCGGCATCACAACACCAGCGAGACCACAGAAGGACAAGGTCGAAATTCGACATTGGCCATGACCAAATAATTGATTCATTATACGTGTATCATTCAAACGTATCTGGGACAGGTTATCTAACCTAACAGTCCAATTATGACTCATGATATTGAATGCGAAAGTGTCCGTGATGATTATTTTTTTAACATGTTTAAATATACAGAAACGAGACAGAACATAGAGCGATGGATGAAATATCTGCAATGATTTGAAACGGAGCAAAGTTTACGCAGTGTCGATGCTCTGAGTTACGTAGTTCGCGCGTCAGAGGGATTGACGATATACTGTAGAGCAATTATGCCTCTTCTTTGGTTATTTCGGTAAAGTCACAGACCTGTCGTCCCGACAGGTCAGTTCATTTCACCTGAAGACGGCCGCTTGCGTTGTGGCCGAAACGTCGTGAGAATTTTATTGTGTTATTTTATTATTTCATTCTCATTCTACGTGACTTTACCGAAAGAACCAAAGAAGATGAATCCTTGCAGTCACGAAAGCTTTAAATCGAAATTCAATTATGCCTCGTTAAATCTCAGTTGGAAAGTTGATCTCTTAAAGTAATGTGTTGATTTAAACAAAAATATTTTAAAGGGGAGGCTGCACTGGAGTCACCCATCACGATGCTGTTCATGCGCTCATTCAGCAGTTGGGTAATTTCCTCACACGTGGTCTACTTTGTGACCACCACTACGTGCTGCTGGAGTATACACTTCAACATTGACCGGTAATTATGCTGCACGGTCTTGTTTCGTCAGTGGGTTGCCATTCTTGCCAAGCAGACAAAACAAATTAACTCATTACCTGTCAACCCCTTATCAGGGCCTACCTTATCACAGACCAATTCAGGCCTCGTTGGTCACCCCGTGCCCTCATACATATCAACGTTCATCATACAAATTCCCATCACAAGGGAGAACCACAAGCAAATGATAAAAAAAAACAATGTGCCCGTATTGAAACGACTGTACGTGGTATGGACCTGAAAACTCAATTTCCCTGCACAATAATACGGGTAAACAGTATGGGTTGACAGGTATGATAACTGAGAATAGGTTTTCCCCTTTTTTCTGGCAACAAAACAGCTGTGTTAAGATGTTAAAACACCAAACTGAAACCTTTTACAAGGAATCATGTCTGCATTAACCACAATACTGTGGTCAGAATGCAAACAAAAAACATACTGACCAGAGGACGCCAAAATGCTTTTTGGCGTCCTCTGGTCTAACACCGTTTGAGACGAGGGTAAAAAGAAAGCTGTCTCTGGTGTGGACCAATCAGTTTCAAGGAAAATGCATACATTATCAGAGTATGTTTTTTGTTTGCATTCTGACCACAAGTATTGTGGTTGATGCAGACGTGATTCATTGTAAAAGATTTCAGTTTGGTGATTTAACATCTTAACACCTATATTCTTGGTTCTTTCGGTAAAGTGAAGAATATGAATCCCTGCAGTCACGAAAGCTTTAAATCAAAATCTTAACACCTGTTTTGTTGCCAGAAAAGGGGAAAACCCTATTCTCATATTTTGGTACTGGCAAAGAAGGTGCCATGACGTATGATAACCATTCATGTATGATGCATTTTCAGAGAACAAATAGCACTCTGAAATATATGTACACAAGGGCTTCAAAGAGAGAAAGACACGGGACCTTAAATTTAAAACAACACAAATACATCCATAATAGAGGTTTTTTTTGGTTTGATCACGTAAAAATATAAATGTGTCGTGAAAACCCGCCACCACCGACACAGCCAACTAGTAAGGGTTGTCACGTAAACAGAACATGCCAGAACATGCACAAGAGCGCAGAAGCGTGGTCACCACATCTATGCCTCTATATAAGGAACGAAACGGGTGGACTTCTCCACAAATCTGGCTGTCGCCTGATGAAGCTAGCTGTAATTACTGGCGAAACGTCGTACTCAGATTGTAAATGCTGTGGCTTGGCTCTCCAACACACCAGTGTGCTGCACTAGTATACTACACTATACACTACACTACTATACACTACACTATACTACTATACACTATACTACTACACACTACACTACTATACTACTATACACTATACTACTATACACTATACTACTATACACTACACTATACACTACACTATACTACTATACACTACACTATACTATAATACTATACACTACAATACTATACACCACACTACTATACACTACACTACTATACACTACACTATACACTACACTATAATACTATACACTACACTACTATACATTACTATACACTACACTATAATACTATACACTACACTACTATACACTACACTACTATACTACTATACACAACACTATAATACTATACACTACACTACTATACACTACACTATACACTACACTATAATACTATACACTAGTATACACTACACTATAATACTATACACTACACTACTATACACTACACTATAATACTATACACTACACTACTATACACTACACTATACACTACACTACTATACACTGCACTATACACTACACTATAATACTATACACTACACTACTATACACTACACTATAATACTATACACTACACTACTATACACTACACTATACACTATAATACTATACACTACACTATAATACTATACACTACACTACTATACACTACACTACTATACACTACTATACACTACACTATAATACTATACACTACACTACTATACACTACACTACTATACACTACTATACACTACACTATAATACTATACACTACACTACTATACACTACACTATAATACTATACACTACACTACTATACACTACACTATAATACTATACACTACACTACTATACACTACACTATAATACTATACACTACACTAGTGCTGTACTAGTGACTAATTGGCCACGTTCTGTTTACGTGACGACCCTTACTAGTTGGCTGTGTCGGGTGGTGGCGGCTTTTATATATTTACGCGATCTAACCCAAAAACAAAAACTATACAATGGATAATATTAGTCGTGAAAGCCTACCTGATATACTAACATACATACATTTCAATGCCCGTTAACTTCACACGAGGCCGATGAAATGCGCCTTTCCCAGCCAGCGATATGGCGTTGGCTAATGGCACGCAGACTCGCAATGCACAGAGCTCGGCGAGAGAGGCGAGGCGACACGGAGCCGAGCAGTTTCGGGTTTCATAACAAATGGGAGGGGGTGGGTTGATACGGTCATGGGAAACAAAAATCCTCAAATGCGTCCCACGACACTGTCACGTGCCAGCGTGCTCGTAACTTAGTCGAGCTGGTTTAAGTCGCGCGGCTGTGCGACTAACTAACGCTTCGTGTCTCGCGCAGAGAAGGACCTGGGTTCGATCCCCCAACTCGGGCGCGCATCTCTGTGTGTAGAGTTTGTACGTTTCACTCATTGCTCGTGCTGCGCGAGCTTCCCGCTGGGTTTCTCCTTTTCAGAAGCGACCTGGCCACAAATGAGAGCTCAACGAAGTGTCATTATCAGCATGTGGAAATTTAATGCAGGCAAATGCTCTGAACGAGTGATGCTGATTCGAAAAGTGGAGGGAAACACGGGAAGACCTGGAGAGAAAAAACAAACAAACACAACCAAGGGGAGAACCTTGCAAATTCCACTTATACAGCAGGTGTCAGGGTCAGGATCGAACCCACGACCTCCTGCAAACCAGGCGAGGTAGTTAACATCTCACCACCGCGGCATCCTCTGTGTAACCACAGACACATTTTGTATCCAATTCACCACGAGCAACGGTTAATGTTGTTGCTGCGTCTTGTGGCTCGCTGGTGACGCTGAGTGGCCACTGGAAAGCACTTTGACCGTTCTTCTGTCCTGCCAGCTCTATGGGGGTTACTCCATAGATTGCTCTCGATGCGACAACCACAGCCTTAAACGCAACGAGGCCAACCACCTCTGCCACCATCACCTGTGGCAAGGCTGTTGTTGTGTTACGGAGACGCGCACGTGAACGGTCACTAACGTTGAGCAGACACTCAGATGGAGGTAATTTGGTGAGAGAGTTAAAACGGTTGCCTTGCTGGGAAGCCAACACAACAACGTGGCATTCACGCCTGTTCTGTGGTGTGACATTTCACCAAAAAAATGAGACATTATTTTGATTCTTGAGAAAGATGAACGTGGACAAATTTTCCCTCTCTCAAATTTCCCTTGGTGCAAACTGAAACAAACTGGTGCACGTATTGAACTCATGTTGTTTGATGTACCACAGGCGTGCGAATTGACAAGATGCCTCGGTTTGCTTTGAGCTAAGAATTCCAAGGGTTGCATTTTTTTTGGCCATCCGACGTTCCACGGAGGATCTGTTTAGCACACCACCTTCGCCCTTTTGTGTGGCCGGCAACCACAACTCACAGGACTTTTTTTTATATGCTTGTGCGTGACAATGTTGTTATAATGTTGACAGTTACTCGGTAACAGTTAACGAAATATCGGGATAATAAAACCAAGGCTGCTGTTTGTGATTCAAAAATTTCCGATTCTTCCGCGAAGCCTGACGTCCATTAGTTCTTATAAACGTGTAACAGTAAATTGTGGCACAGATGTATTTGGAGTTTTGGACGGGTTAAATGTCTCTTGACTAGAGAAATGTGGACTCTAAAAGTAACGGTGCAGAAAAATGTTAAACGGATAAATAAGCAATAAAGCCTCTCTCAGATCAAAAATTACATCTCCTAAAACATTCATATCGCAACATTGGCATAAAATTAACCACTAATACTCGCATTGTGAATTTTGTGGTTTGCTTTCCAACGCATTTGTCCGAGTGGCCTCTTCCTCATCGTTCCAGCAGCTCAGAAGTCTTGAGGTAGGTCTCCAAAGCCATAAACGTGTCGCCGCTTTCGCAACGTGTTTCCTTGAGTCCCTGCCTTCTTCATCAGAGGTCGAAACAGATGGATGTCCGAAGGGGATAGGTCTGGGCTGTATGCTATATGTTTCAGAATATTCCATCAAAGCTCTCCCTAATTCTGTCATTGCATGTGCAGGTTTTGGCTGTGTGTTATTGCGCCGAAACACCACTTTTCCTTTCTTAACAGTCGAGATCCTTCCAGAATCAACACGTGTGAAATTGACTATAGCTGATCGATCACCTGGTCTACCGTCTTGCTATCATAAACATGTTCACATCCTGATGTTCTTGTTTGTGGATGTTTCCGCAATCTATTGTTTCCACCATATTACAGCTTTCGTCTTCAATGGATTCCACTTGCCTCTACACCCTCGGAGTAAATAACACAACTGCTTGCCACTCTTCGAATGTGCAGTTGTGTCAGGGTGCTGCTATCTTTGATCATGTGATGCGTCTGTCATCGAGTGACAAAATATGCAAAAAAATTGTAACGGTACCAGGGTCATACCCGATTCACATCCCAAATTGGGCCAAAATTGCAGATAGATTAGTTATTAAAATCCCATATTTGACACAGCCGTGTAGAAAGTAAACATGGAAATGCATTTGACTCAATCTGAAACTTGTTAGGGTAAAGGGACATACATTAATATTATATCCTACTTGTTCTTATATATTTTTAATTCAGCACAATTTGTTTTTTTATCACAATCTGTCACTGCATCACGTGGCGCTTTCAGATGCGCTTCAGCAGCCGTCTGGAACGCTCTTCCTTTCGATAGTCGGAAGCCACTGGAGTTATGCACTTTTAAATCTCGACTGAAACTAATTTATTTATAACAGTTTTTGCGTTTAGTTTGTGGTCCTTACCCCACACCTCTAGTAAGCACGGATGGCTACGTACGGTGCGAAGAAGTTCAACATACATACGTACATGCATGAGATGGCCTAATTGTGCTCTTTATGGAACGAATGGAGTTTTGTAAAGAGCAACCCACGTAGCAGGAGGTACACCCCTGCCCTGAATGAACCCAGAACCGCGAGGAGTGGCCGGCTCATCTCGTACGAATGTGCGAGGCAATAGCAGTTTGGTTTCAGGCCTCTCTCCTTTGGTCGCGTGCGCTTTTTTGTTTGTTTACAAAACAACAGAGTCAAGTGTGGGCACATTTTAAGGATTTCAATTGTTTATTTATTTTTCAATGTAAAAACCAAGGAAAACACAAAAAGCACCTTGTACTATGTCGTCAACAGTTAACGTGTTACATACCGCGTAAGAATGAAAAACATCCACATAACTAAATGGCCATTATGGTATTATAAACTGCAATTAAAATAACTAAACCTAACATTACATAAAAAAACTAAGGGAAAAAAAAGAAAATCAAAATACAAAATGGAATGTTCGAAGTGTTTTACGTTCCCAAAATGTAACCCCATTCCTTACAGTCAAGCCGAGCTGAATGGCAACCCCCAACGACCACGGTCTGAACTGTGACCAGATATAGCCGTGCACGTTAGGAAACGTGTTCAACTCAGCCATGTGCATAGGTTTAAGGCAATGGTATATTACGCCGATGGTTGTAATCGTTGCGACACTTTCGCAACGGCCCTGCTACGTTTTCCAAATGCGTGGCGCTGCGAAAGACGACACACGTGAGTTTGTTTTTTTTTTTAACCCAAGGCATTATTACGCGCATCACAAATCTCACGACCTGGGCCTTGCGGAGTTCCACTGAGATCACACCACGAGTGTCCCCGCACCCCGTCAGCGCGCCACGGAGGCCGTGCGATGCGGCGTTCCGCACTTGGGCACCGAGAGAAAAATGTGTGTCGATTTAACTAAATTGTGGACCGACCTGCTGGTGGTGTTAGGCACAACTTTTAAAAAGGAAAAGAGCTTCTCCCGACACAATTCACGCACCCCCCCCACCGTGTCCCCCGAGGCCAAGTGCTGAACGTTTCACAGCTATCTCGTGAAGGTGCGTAAACCGTCACGCGCGAACTCCGATCGTCGTCGTCCTCGCAGCAGCAGCAGCGGCAGCGGCTTTTGGCTAGCCATCGCAACAAAGACTGGCACACGGCATCGTGCCACCGGAGCTATGCACTTTAAAATCATCCAGATTGAAAAATAATTTCTTTAGAACTGCTTTTTGGTGTTCAGTTTGTTGTCCTTCCCCCGCACCTCCGATAAGCGCGGTAGGCTACGTTCGGTGCAAAAGAAGTTCAACATACGTACACACACACACATTTGCTTTGTGCTGCTTCCCTGTAGACCACTCGAATTATATTTACAAAAATGGTGACGCGCGTCTGCGGATGTCTACGGGAACGGCCCAAGACAACGCCGCGGTGCAATCCCAAACATTGGCAGTCACACGTTCACTTCTGATTTTCCGTTTGGGGGAAGATGACAGCATGGACTCCGTACCATTACGTCAACGTAAAGGCTCCCAGGCTCAATAAAGAGGAACTAAAAAAAGAGGTGACAATGAAAACTTAATGTTAACAATTAAAAACAACGCGTTACTCAAAACATCATCACAAACATATTTTGCCCAAGGCTTCAAAAGGCAATACAAAATGCTTCATTTTAATGTACAACTCTCAGGACTAATGTGTACTCTTCCGTCTCCTAAGGTTAAGCATAAAAAGACTGATAAATAAATGTATTTCAACAATAAAGAACTTTACATTATACATTAACATGAAAAAAATGCATCGATAAACATGCCAAACTGACAGACGCAACAAAAGTACAGCATTCCAACAGTCGCTTCAATGCAGCAGTAACACGTGGACATTTAGATTTTGAAAATGAGGCTAGAATGGCCATTGTGACTCTGCTATCTAAAGTCTTACACTGACGCCATATGTATGCATACCACGTATACATACATATCCACACGCTTATTTACACACACATTCAACATTTGAAAAGGGGGATCGCGAATCGAATTTAACCGGATGGTGTCAGTACTGAAAGTTTTTTTTTTCCCCCCCGATGTAATTTTTTTTTTAATATATATAATCATCATCATTCCGAGTGCACACTTTTGTTTGTGTGTTCCTTTTACAAACAAGCCCAGCGCGTCGCGATGAAGCCGATTGTAAACAAGCGAGAGGGGGCTGAAACACACGAGCGCGAAGCATCCCATCCCCATTCATCCCACCCCTCCCGGTCGCAACACTGCGTTTGTGAAGGCGGAAATTAATAAATAAACCCGGGGGCCCCGGTTTGCTCCTGGCCATTCCCGTCTCATTCCAGCACAATGATCGCACGTGGTGGCACTGCTTAGTTTACCAAAGCTTTTTAGAATGCCACGCCACCCGTAGCCCCCCCCCACCACCCCCCCCCGCATTATATTTTTTTATAATCAGTGTTATATACTACCAATTTTTTTATTGTTTGTTATTGTTCAGCCATATTAGTTCACAATTTGAAATAAAATCCTCTTGGGCCACACACAAGTTCCTCAGGCATGGTCGGTAACCATTATGGCAGCTAGAGAGATGAGGTAAGACCATGTTATGAAACACAGAAAGGCTATAAAACCAATTTAAATTACAGTGCAAACTGCAAAAAACACCTCGGATTATGCATCTGGTTCGTCAGCAGAGTCGCTTGTCGTGAGCGTTTTTAAACTGTTACAAAAGCGGCATCGTTAAGCTTCAAGACAGCCCCTCGCCAATATGCCGGCCACTGCACTCTCGTTCTCGATCAGCTACGAAGCGGTTGCCTTCTACTTTCCAACTCTGCCTTCTGTTCTCTCTGAAGCTACTGCGGATTATTAAAGACGTGTGGGCACAAACCCCCACCCCGCCCCCCACCCCCCACCCCCACCCCCTCAAATGTTCCCAGCCAGTTGGATTTCTTACAGCAAAATGTCTAGGATAACATTTTACAAGGAACAAAAACTAAGTTTGCTTTTGATGGTGTGAGTTTTAAGTTTGGTCACGCTGTCGTCCGATGTTACCGTCTCACCAAGTGCCCGCAAGCCAGAAACGAGACTTTCGTGCGTGCGCTGCGCTGGAGCGATGTGTACACGGGCTCCGTTCACGAGTGGAGCGATGTGTACACGGGCTCCGTTCACGAGTGGGGCGATGTGTACACGGGCTCCGCTCACGAGTGGGGCGACGTGTACACGGGCTCCGCTCACGAGTGGAGCGATGTGTACACGGGCTCCGTTCACGAGTGGGGCGACGTGTACACGGGCTCCGCTCACGAGTGGGGCGATGTGTACACGGGCTCCGCTCACGAGTGGGGCGATGTGTACACGGGCTCCGCTCACGAGTGGGGCGACGTGTACACGGGCTCCGCTCACGAGTGGGGCGATGTGTACACAGGCTCTGCTCACGAGTGTGGCGATGTGTACACGGGCTCCGCTCACGAGTGGAATGTGCCAGCCCCTCACTCCAGGTTTCTGCGGACGACGGCGCGAGGGGACGACTTTCACGCAAGTCAGCGCTCCTGATTCAGCTCCAATGTTCTGTTTTAGGGGCTTAACCGGGCTGGGTTTGGGGGGGGGGGGGGGGGTTTGACGGCCACGTTGGCTTCTCTCAATGTGTCGCACGCGCTGGAGCGGACAACGCGTGGACGAGAGGCCGACCGAGCGAGTTCAGTTCGGAACGATGGAAACGTGACCGAGGAGAGGGCGGCCCAAAAGCACAAATAACACGTCCCAGTTGCGGGGTACACTCGCACGTGTGAGAGCTACACTGCACGTGGCGGGCACGTGGCTCGTTGCCCCACCCCCCGGGGAATGGCTGGGCGGGCACGTCCCACTCCGACGGAGGCCGTGCTGACACTCGCTGGGATTTCCCTGCAAGCCGAGATCGATCTATGCCGGTATGGCGGGACTGTGTTTTTGCACTTTAAGAGAGCTTCAAACTGGAAAAGTTTTGCTTAACACTGCCTGTGTAATAATAGCTTCCCTCCTTGAATTGTGTTGCTTTTTCATATTGTTTATTAACAGGATACAGGTGAAAATATAGCAAATGGTAAGAGTGCGGCCAGTTAGAAATTACTTTATATTATGCCAATGGAAAAAAAAAACGGGGATACAAATGCAATAGATGAATAATAATAATATCGAAATAATTTCCAACGAAAATATCTGCAGCAAAGTGGGCTTGCGTGAGCGCACGCCCATTCGTTTCTCGTGTGTGCGCGCCATTAAACAGCTGTGAGCAACGGAACCCCCCACCCACGCTTCCCCTCACAAAACAGCGTCTCAAGACTACGGGATAATTGTATAAGGAGAGAAGGAGTCGTCTGCGAGATTCAGTGTCAACTCTGCATCGGAGGGGGGGAGGGAAATAATAGATGTTAACGTGAGGCCCCGACATGGCATTGGCATCGCCGTCGACTTCTGCCGAGTGGGGACAGGCGCGTGAGTGTGTGTGAAGCAGGAACAACTTCTATGGCCTCCCGAACGTCGACAAATCGGATATAAAAACTTGACACAACCCTGTAATATACCTGAGAATGCATACTGTTCGCATTTTATATATGTACACACATCATACGCACAAAAGTTTCCCCAGTCCCACCCCAGTCCCCCCCCACCCCCCCCAGTCCCCCCTCCCCCCCCCCCCCGGCATCACTCCACGACAGGCCAATTTTGCAGAAAGGTAACCTATCACAAATTGTTAAAAGTAAATCAAACTTAGCTGGACAGGGAACTGACGGGGACTTGGCAAGCCTTGGGGTTTTGTTGTTACATAAATGCGATTAGCTTGCTCTTTCCATCGTTCATCAAACAGCAAGCATACAGGGAAAACCTCTAACAGTCTTGCAAGCTGAGTTTTGCTTGAGGTACTGTTTGCTTCGACAGTTTGAATTCAAGTCTTCACTTTTCTTGAAAAGGTGTTACCCCCCCCCCTATAATTACATCGCGCAACGCGAGCACGCACGTCTGTGCGTGAACGTGCACTTGCATTACGCGCGTGTGTGTAGAATAGAGCGAGCTCGCACGCAAACACACACGCGCACACAGAGCAAATGCACGCCATCCCTTTTTTCCTTATATCCGTAGGTAAACAACAATTGGCCGAGAACTCCCCCAACGAGCCCACCCGTCACTCCATCAACGACACAATATACTTATTGAGCATAGCAAAAATATCTCTCAACGGATTGTTTTAACGTGTTCCCGTGACTGCGCAAACTCATCGTTTTGGCCTTGTGCATGTATAAGACTTGGCTGCTGTTCGGCCACCAGCGTTCATCGCTCTAAAATCTAAACCTGGAACTTTGGAATTGACCACCTTGGAGACTTAACCCGCTCGCATTCAACTGCAGCCTTGACCAGTCGTTCGGCCGCACGTCACCCCCCTCCACCGATTCCCGTGAGTGCGCGGCGAGCACGGAAAAATGGTTAAAAACGACGCGTGCCATTCGGCGCTGGTTTGTGAAAGCGTGCAAAGGAGGCGCCTCCTTCCTCGACCCGATGGATGTTTCGCGATGATGGCCCCCCGCCCGTGCACAAGTTTCTGAACGCGCCCTTGCACCCATTTCAACCACCGCAAGTCTCGAGATTGGGGGGGGGGGGGGGGGGGCAACACGAGAACGTCAAGCGCAGGAGGAACGTGCGCCGCGTGGTGTGGGAATAAATTTTAAAAAAGAAATAAAAACCCAATCAAAAGAAAAAAATATTCTCGGCAAACACCGCCGAGTTACCCCTGCTTGGTAGCACGGGGGATGTCTGTCCGGGTCGATCGATATAAAAAGGACACGTGACACTTCGCAGCCATCAGTGAGCACACCTTAGCATTTATCGGCCAACCAACAGGATGGGGAACTCTGATCATCCTCCGAGCCCTCATTGTTTTCATATTCACTGGGCCCTTCGCAGGCTACCCAAGGGAGAAAACCGAATTTTAAATAGCCGTCGAGGCGTTTTCCCCTTGCGAATGGCCCCCGTGACCTGCTCGCCATGGGCTGCGAGGGCCCCGACTGTGCACTGGCAAATTTAACTTAGGATTTTTGATTTTTAACATTGGTAGAAAAGCAAAAACCCAGCGTGCGTGTGTGCCCTTCAAAGCTCTAAGCGTGCCTGTGTCAACCCCGCTGACGGCGCTTCTAGGACCCTAGAGAGTGATAGAGGGCTCGCGCGGTCCCTCTACACCCCCCGTGCTCGGACCGCACGCGAGCGCCGCCAAGCGTCGCTCGCTCGCACGAGAACGGCGGGCCCCATTCGCTGGTGTCGAGTGTGGGCACAGCAGTGCTAGCGGTGCACGAGTTAAAGGCCTGGGGCTGGTGAAGTCAGAAAAAAGGGGGAGTGAACTTCAGGGGTTTCAAGAAAGGGATTTAGGAATTGTTGTAAAATGCTTTTACTTTTTTAAAATCTACATAGAAAATTCACCGGAGCAGCCGTCAGCCTAGCCTCGGTGGCTGTTGGGTTAGAGTATGGCAAGCTCCATTATACGAAGCTGGGATGGATATATTCCGTGGAGGAATGTTGCAAAGTCCGTATCGGCCATTGTGTTCTATAAACGGCCAGGGGGTTTTGGATGTGATTCTGACGAGTGACATTGAGAGGGTTGCCAGACTTCATTTCAAGATTTCCAAGTGGCCTCTCCGTTTCCAACACTCTAAGTTCCGTGTCCACGTGCCCCTTGGTCGATCTAATGCCTCGACGGACGTCGCGTGAAGAAAAACAGGTTTTGAAGACTTTCACTTCTCCGTGTCGTCAATAACTGCACATGGGCAGGGGCGGTCTGCTAACGCTGGTGAATCCTGCAATTGGAAGCGCATTCTATTCAGTATTGACGAATTAATTTTTTCCCTTCATCTTCATCAGTCACATAATCTATTGGGGCCCTCGAAAAGGCCACTTTTTTATTAATCGGGGTGCAGGACGCTCTGTCTTGATAGAGAGTTGGGGTTGGGGGGGGGCGCATCACTGGCCAGCTGGTTGTCCCTCCTCTCATTCTTTCTGAAAGTTTGGCATCGTGGTCCTCACGTTAAGGGTTCATACAAATCCCTCTGAGATTCAATTACTTTCGCAATTCCACCGTACACAGTCCTCACTTTCATCACGTATTGCAGTCGGTCTGTCCTGCTCGGCAATCCACAGCCACACACCGTGGTGGTGGTGGTTGTGTCGCAAGGGCCGGTGGCGACGTTGGCGTTGGTGGCGGAGTGAAAGCAGGTGGGCGTGCTCAACACGTGGCTCCGTGCTCCTGCTGGGGAGCTCTCGTGATGCAAATAAAGGCCTTGGCTTACGTGACGCACAGCCAGCCATCCTCGGCCCCACCGCATCGACGTGCGAACAAAACCGACGGTACCAAGGTCCGCGCAAACTTGGCACCGCTCCCGAGAAACCTCCGGCCGCCGCTGGAGGTCGAAGCGCCGCTATTGCAGGGAGGAGGAGGAGGAGGACGTGGGCCCCATTTCGGGGCCCTCTCCATCCTCGGGCGAGTCGTCCGCGGTATCGGCGGCGGCGGCGGCGGCGGCATCCGCCCTGGCGCTGCCGGCCTCCAGCTCGTTCTGCAGGCCGCGCCAGCTGGCCTTGTTGAGTCCCAAGTGGCCCAGCATGGTGCGGGAGAGGTGCGTGTAGCCCATGAAACGCGCCCACTCCATGAACAGCGGCTCCACCACGAACGTCATGAAGCCTGCGGGCACAGGCCGACCGCACGTCAGACCCTCGACGCTCCAGCGGCTTGTGCGCGTCACACGCACACGCCTGGACCGGCGGCGGCGGTTTCAGGAGTTTTCCCCATCCGCGATCGTGCACAGGGCCCAAGGATCCTCCGAGTTGTGTCAGGTTTTGCGGGAGAGACTTTGTGCATTGCACAATTTCAGTGGCATTTGGAGACGTATCAACAACTGCACGAAGCTACCCCAAGTGTATACACAACAAGGAATTCAACTCATTCACTTGGCTGGCTATCAGCATGAACCCTGGTGGATGCTGTACTATTAAGCTAGACATTACTGAATATATATCCCAACTCTCACACCTGTATATTTTGAGTTCGCATTTTCTCTCTCTCTCTCTCTCCCTGTGATTGCGTGGATTTTTGTCCGGGTCCTCCAGTTGTCCCCCTCCAAATTTAGAATCAACATCACGCATTTAGAGTATTTGGCTGCTATAAATGTCCACATGATATGCCACTTCATTGAGCTTTCCTTCGTCATAACCAATTTGCTTCTGAAAAGTAGCTATATAGCTCGGTGGGCCTTACATGGTAATATAAAAAAAAAATTGTTTAGGTTTTTTTCTTTATATATGTTTTTATAGTCATGGAAGCATACAAAAAAACCCCATGATTGTTGCATTTCCTCACAGCTCTGATTACTATTAACACGGTCTCGGACCCTTCTTTGCGTCATTATCCTTGTCTTATCAGAGCGAGGTCTATTTACACCCTGGCATGCCCAGGCGACAGGCAGGGCATGTTTTGTGCCCACAGTTACCATGGGAAGATCTCCCCTCCCCCCACCCCATCGCATCACCGTGAGAAGTGGCCCTAAAGCAGCGACTAGCAAGCGCGCCAAAACAAAAAAAAACTACTCACCGATCTGAATGTTGGGCACAGTCTGTGTGTAGCGGTCACACAAAGGGCTGATTTCCAGCCTCCACTTGCGCTCCATGTCGCCTGCGCTCACACCACACGCGGCCGGGCAAGAGGCGACAACACAACCCGGGGGGGAGGCTCGAGTTAGTGCACGGTTGGTTGCACGCGGAATGGTTCAACCGCCGCGGGTCAGTCCCGTAGGCCCCGCGTTCAACACTCGTAGAGTTCACGATGATTCACAGTCACACCCGGAATCTGCCAGATTGACTTTGGAGTCACGATGCAGATCCTTTTTTTTTGTCACATTTTTACCGTTCTGTTTGTATTCTCCTGTTACTGGCTTGTTTGTAAAGGTTTGTTCGTTCAAGTAAGCACAAAATCTGCGTGAATTCCTTTTAACTGAATCTTGCGCACAATTGAGGCATTTGACGCACACTCCCGCACCTCGGATTAGCTACATACGGTGCAAACGAAATTCAACATACATACATACATGCCAACTTAATGATCGATACTAATCAATGTTTTCACCATTAATGCGAGGTCATCGCGATGGTGGAGACTTTCAGTTGGAACGATACCTGAGAGCCCCTTGCTGGTGTAAAAATGTGCCACTCTGTAAACAAAAAGTTTGTGGTCCCCCAACTCATTATCGTGTTTATTCACAGCCATCCACGTGCACGAACGGATGAACGAGGCGACGGCATCAACTTTGCCACGTGCTCAAGTTAAAAATACTGCAGGCCGCGGTGGCGAGATGTTAACTTCCCCGCCCGGTATGCACGGGGTAGTGGGTTCGATCGTGACTCTGGCATCTGTATATTTGGAGTTTGCACGTCTCTCTTCCCTGTGGTCGCGGATTATTCTCCGGGTCCTCCGGTTTTTTCCGTCCACATTTAGAATCAACACGCTTTTCGAGTATTTGACTGCTATAAATGTCCACGTGACAAGCCATTTCTGTGAGCAATCATTTGTGGCCAAGTTGCTTCTGAAAAAGAGCTATATAGCTCAGTGGGCCTTACCTGGTAAAAGAAACAATCTTTTTTAAGTTTAAGAAGCCCGGGGGCACCCGCTTCGAGCTTGGACACAGCAAGCAGTAGCCCACAAGGTCTAGGATCACATGTGATCACGCTAACGCCCCTTGCTCGTGATGAAGCCATCGTACACGTCCCGTGTGCCCACACCCCATCCTTGCGGGGCGGAGGCTTTGTGCCGTGTGTGTGCTGCATGTGCTGCTGCGTGTGTGTTCCATGTGCTGCTGCGTGTGTGCTGTTGCGTGTGCTGCTGCGTGTGCTGCTGTGTGTGTGCTGCATGTGCTAGTGTAAGACGTGTACCGCGAGTGTGCTGCATGTGCTAGTGTAAGACGTGTACCGCGAGTGTGCTGCGTGTGTGCTGCATGTGCTAGTGTAAGACGTGTACCGCGAGTGTGCTGCGTGTGTGCTGCATGTGCTAGTGTAAGACGTGTACCGCGAGTGTGCTGCGTGTGGCACGTGTGCCGCCCCATGTGCCGTCACGTGTGCCGCCCCGTGTGCCGTTGCGTGGTGTACGCGCCACCCCACCTTGCTTGAAGAACTCCTCGCACACCTTCTCACTCCACCGCTTGCTGGTGTCCCATACGCGGCACGGGTTGCAGATGTCGGCGCATTTCAGAGCGATCTGTGTAAGGGCCGAACGCAAAGCCGAGCGAACGTTTACAAAGTCGTCAAGTTTATCGCGCGGTTTATATGCCATATTTTACATTGCAATTTAATGGCTACGGCTGGCAACTGTCATCCTGAGGAACTAACAGCCACTTGCTTTGGGTGAGTGACTTTAAAAGTTACGACTCTGATTAGCACGGTTGGCTACGTGAAGTGCGAAAGTTCAACATACATACGTACCAGTCGACCAAGTTTTTTGGCCACTTTTGTGGCTATACATGCCTCTACATTCATGTGCATCACCTCTAGGTTCACGTGGTTGAGCCCATGATGTTTAAATGGGGTGCACAAAAAGGTTGCAATTATTCCATACGTTTCAGCTACTTGCATGAAGTTAAAACCACTCTTGCAAGTAATTGATAAAACCACCAGCTACACATTTTTTTACATAACAGCCAGGGTGGGTTTGGAGCAAGGCCACGATGATTAGTAAAACGGTTAATGGAAAATTACCTCACACATTGTGATACTGTCTTCAAATGCCGATGTTGGCCAGAACTTTCCATGTAATTAAAACGAACCGTACTGTTAGTAAATCCATAAGCCGGGTGATGATTCTTGTAAAATACATGTCATTTCACATATTCCTTTGGTGGAGCAATAACAAAAATGGCTGTTTCCAGCTCGTCATGTTCTGTTCGCCGGATCTGTGCGAGGGGCCTACTCAGGCGATGTAGGTAGGGGACACTCTATTTAAACTATTTTAAAACACTCTGCTGTTTCAGCAATACACGGTCCTCCCAGACTGCCAGTCACACTATTCTATAGTCGAATAATTATCCTTTTGCTGTCCTTTCCCCGCACCTTCGATTAGCACTAAACTAAACTGTTTTTTTTATATTCTTAGTTTTTTCGGTAAAGTCACGTTGAAGAGAAACAACAAAATATATATAAAACAATAAAAAATTCTCACGACGTTTCGACCATAACTCAAACGGTCATCATCAGGTGTGTCGGTTTGCATAAATTTATTTTACCAGGGAAGGCCCACTGAGCTATGTAGCTCTGTTTCAGAAGTGACCTGGCCACAAATTATAGCTCAGTGAAGTGGCATATTGTGTGGAAATTTATAGCAGCCAAATACTTTAACTGCATGTTTCTAAATGTGAAGGGAAAAACTGGAGAACTCAGGGAAAATCCACACAAACCATGCAAACTCCAAATATAAAGGCGGCAGGGTTGGGATCAAACCCACGACTTCCTGCATACCAGGCGAGGTAGTTAACATCTTGCGGTGTGAAAGATGTTCAACATACATTCATAAGGATGCGTATTGAACACGAATTAAGACCAATTCCTACCAAGGGAATGTTTACTTCTGTAAAGCTAACTGGAATACACACGTGGTTTATCTGTTAATCACCGTCAGGGGGCTCTGACCTCCCACGCACGTACAACGCACGCTGCTATGAATCCTTAACGGTTTGCTGTGCTGTGTGACAGTCTATCCTGTTGCATCAGGTATCTTTACAGGATCACTTTATTTTGGCTACTTGAAGTTTTAAGCTCATTTAATGTTTGCACTCGGGCTCAAAATAAGTATTGAGATATATATAGTTCTCTCACAAAGTTGATATTCCTCCATATATGTCATCATCATAGGTGTATAAAAAACAGTTATTTTTATTGTCTTGATCGGTTGAACGCAAATAACCCTCTCGTAAAATGTATCCACTTTTCATGTCAGGTGACTGATTTTGCCCCATGATTCCTGGGGCTTTGTGGGGGGGGGGGGGGGGGGGGGTGAGTGAGAGGAGACCATGGCCTCATGACACTCGAGCTCTTGGGCTAATCATGGGTGGGTAACCTGGGTTAAACCAGGACCTCGGAAATTCCAGCCTGGCACTCTGACTTTTTTTTTGGGTGCAATTGTGAACAATCGCCATATCTGACACGAGTACATCTAATCGGCATAATCATTGGTTCACTACAGCTCAAAGACTCAGTCCCTACAAGGCACGTGGAGTCAAGTTAGGAGATGTCCACTTGATAGGTATTTGAAGGCCTTAAGATCTGAATCAGTGATTTGGCTGACAATGTGTTCAGGGAGGCAGTTGCATATCGGGACAGCAGAGTGAAGGAAGGGAGCTTCTGTCCAGGGAGCAATGTTCTGGCAACTGGGGGGGGGGGGGGGGGCAAGGGCATGGCTTGGCCACTAAGTCAAGAAGTATTTTTTTTTCAATAGGAGGAAAATAAAAAGTTTTCCCATCAATGTACACCATCGGTATCACTGGTTTATAAAAGCCCTGAGTAAGGCCGGAATGCTCAGGGTGGCACTTGCAGGTGCAATCTTTTCACCGGCTATAGGGAATAACACTGATTAAATTAAGAAGCACAAATTGGCTGAAAAATAAAAGGCTAATGTTAATTTTGTCATCTTTGGGTCTCTGGAAGTACGTGACCGTATACACATCGAGCTGATGCGGCAAGCCGCCTCTGCCTTTGCGAGCAAAGGATTGTGCGATTCCTGAACGAATACCTGCAATATGAAGTGGCGATGAGGAGCTTCCTCAAGACATAAGTCCCCCTTGTCCAGGTGAGATTTGAACTGGGACAGGAACTCATTCTGTCGGCTGATGTCCGTGGCGAGAATCAGAGAACCAAGATCCCTCTCCATCTGCAGTCTGCACACAATAATTACAACACCACCACCACCACCAATCTCGGATTATACAGCTTCACAACAAACAACCCTTACAACATGCATAGCGTACCACACGTGACATTAATGACACTGCACATGGACAACTCGCGTGTGTCACAAGTCACGCGACGACTCTGGGATGGCGATGATGATGATGAATACATGGCGGGAGAGTGACACTCGCCTCTCGTCCATCGGTAGGTGAGCGAAGAGTCCGGATTCTCGTAGCATCCCCACCGTGGAGCGCCAGTGGTGGTTCTCCAGCACGGAGGAGTTCTGTGGGCGCACGACGTGCACTGCTGTTACGCTCATCACGGTGCGCTGCATCGTGAGACCACCTCCGGTTCGACCGCTTCGAGCGAGACCTTCAAAGAAACTTAATGAACGTATGTTCATTTAAGTTTCTTTTGTTTTGTTTTTTTTGTTTGCATTCTGACCACAAGCATTGTGGTTAATGCAGACATGATTCCTTGTAAAAGGTTTCAGTTTGGTGTTTTAACATCTTAACACCTATATTCTTGGTTCTTTCGGTAAAGTCACGTAGAAGAGAAACAATAAAATAATAATAAAATTAAAATATATATTATATATATAAATTTTATTATTATTGTAAAATTAAAATATATATTAAAATATATATATTTTATATGTATTTTAATTGTATTATTATTTTATTGTTTCCCTTCTACGTGACTTTACCGAAAGAACCAAGAATATGAATCCCTGCAGTCACAAAAGCTTTACATCAAAATCTTAACACCTGTTTTGTTGCCAGAAAAAAGGGGAAAAACCTATTATCGTATGTATGTGTGTGTACGTTGAACTTCTTTCACACCGTACACAGCCAACCGAGCTCATCGGAGGTGCGATGAGACGGCAACGTCCTTGAGAGAGACGCTTTAGCATGATTATGTGTTTCTTAAATGCCTATTTACATTACGCTAACATTACAATGATGTATAGTGATTGGAAGACTTCCTCCTATCGTGCCAGTGTCAGGTCGTTGGCTCAAACTCCCTCCGTTCTATCTGATCTGGAGCCCTCTTCTTCATATCACTGTATGCACCCCCTCTTCCTTCCTTCCTTGAAGGCGTCGAACTGCATTTTTATTTCTCTGCCTCTTGGCATCTTTCCCAAGGTCCCTGACCCTTCCACAACGGATTAGCACAGTTGGCTGTGTACGGTGGGGAAATAAAAAAAACAATTATCTGCAAACATAAATACAACCTTCTCCATCAAGCACACACCTGTGAGAATGTACCCAAACTACATCGCTTTCTCTCGATCGTCCTGATTAGACTTCTGCAAGTAAGGCAAAGGGTGCCCAGCTTAAACAGGAGGCAAAGTCCTAACGAGCGCCACTTTGTGGGAAGCCTCCAGTTTTTTTGCTTAATGAAAAGACTCACCTGTGCCATGGGAATGTGAAATTTTGCCTCTTAATCGAAAACTATTCATTATTTTACCAGGTAAGGTCCACTAAACTATTTCGCTCTTTTTCAGAAGTGACATAGCCACAAATGATAGCTCAACGAAGTGGCTTATCACGTGGAAATTTACAGCAGCCAAATACTCTAAACGATTCAAGGATTCTAAATGTGGATGCAAAAACCGGAAGAGCCGGAGAACAGTCCATGCGACCACGGGGAGAGAGAAAACATGCTAATTCCAAATATACAGCAGGCGTCAGGATCGGGATCGAACCCACGACCTCCTGTATACCAGGCGAGGGAGTTAACATCTCACTACCGTGGCGCCCACCAGACTGCCATAGGCAGCTGCAGGGCTGTGATACGCTGTAGGCTGCAAGGGGCAGCAGTGCAGAACAATCCGTTGTTGTGCTTCTAAGCGCATACGTTTTTGCTCCCTACCGTCAACCCAGGCTGAGCAGTGTGGTGAGGTATGGCCAAATAACTCCCACAACCCGCACGGCATGGTAGGGCTGTCGTCCGGCAGTTGATTGATGTAAGGGATGTACATTTACAATCGTACGCCTATGTGACTGCTGCTTAAATCGAGGAAATGCCAAATGGAGAGAGAGAGAAACTCGAGGTCTGTAGAAACGAGCGGTAGCCCATTTCAGTAGAAATTGCTATATGAACGTAATAATGCGGGACCTCGATACAAACGGCGTTTAATTCTTCAGAACGTGTACGGACGGAGCTTTAAATCCAACGCGAAATGTCCTATCGTTATCAGTCCGATATATACCCACCGATTTCAGAAAAGGCCTTTTTCAGAACGAAAAAAACTGAGCGACGGCGTTCACCCAGGGTGACCCCGGCCCCGCGTGCTTGAACAGCCGGGCAGCCCGGCGGTCTCCAAACAAACCTGACGCCCCATTAACGACTGCCATGCCACTCGAACGCTGCACGCGCATCTCAAGTTCACGCCACTGAGCAAGGATCCTGGTGCACTCGATGGCTGGCTACGACGAGGACCTCCCATCGAGCCCTCCTGTAATGGATGGCGGCTGTCATCCATGGAGGGAGTTTCTTACCACACGGCTGTGTATTTATTTGCCGAGTTTATTTATAGAGGGCAGATTCATTTTGCCCGCAGTTAAGTTTTTGTTTCGGGCACCCTTCCTGTAAGTGTACGCGCGTTTTGAAGCGCTAATGGTTGTCACTGTAATGTAATATTGTCTATAACCAGCTGAGAGCACACTGGGACTAGAAGTCTCTTTTCTTAAGGTAGGCCCCCGTGTTAAATACATTCAGATGTAAGGGTGACAAATTAGTCATTGGTAATATGCACAACGTACACTTTAAAAAAATAGTAACACAGAAAAGTACAAAGTGAAACTTCGAAATGAATCATAAAATTACGATTAAATACAAATTAAACTATGAATTAATCAAAGAATCCAAACTGAAAGTGCAACTTCAGTGTCTAACCACAGAGTGACGTGAGATGAAGGGAAAAATAACAGCAAGCGTGTGCGCAGAGGCAGTGACGCATTAGCATGTGTGAAACACAGATCCCTACGGGTGAACATCCAATGAGTGCAATTCCCAAATGCCTACACTCGTAACGTGTGAATAATGAACCTCATAATAATGATAAGAATAATCATCTCGTGTCCGATGAGGGATGGGCGATGTGTCGTCAAAGAGAAGATGCACTGCCTGAACACATGCCACCAACACGTCATCAATTTGCTCGGATACGCGCCACTCACGGTAGTCGCCACTAATGTCGCACGCGACCGTGCGACACAGGCCAGAACCTCACGCGTGCGTGGGCCTTGCAAAGAGTACGCACGCAACCGCGCACAACTACCTTTGTTTGCACTTGGCTGTGCTTACACACGGTTTATGGTTTATGTTTGCATGCCGGTAGCCAACGCGGGAGTCGTTCGCAGTGTGTGCGCGCGTGTGAATGACCTTTAGTCGGCGCTGCGCCAAAAACGGTGTTCAAAAGAGAAGAGATGACCACGATGCAGTTCTTCGGGCACTCGTGTTTTTTTTTCATAACGCTTATTTGCCGGGATATTTTTTTTTTTAAACGCAGTGCACATTTTTACGTGTTGTCCCAGTACAATGTGTAGATGGTGGCAGTGTGTGCTTGAGTGTTGCATGGGGTACGATGCGTGTGCATGTACGCATTTATGCGTATGCAAGTTTCCACTTCTGCGAACCTATTCTTCATGTTATCATCATCATCACGACCTCACCTTCCTCTATCCTGAGCTGGCAATTCTTGCATTTCTTTCAGCTATCCAGGTTCAACTTAGGGTCAAGCTGCTCTTACACACCAATGCTTCAAAAAGGCTGTAGATTTAAACCCCGAGTGGATCCACATTCATATAAACAAGGTTTTATTTACATTCATCCTGCTCTTTTCAGCTGTCAACACACTTATCACCACCGAGCCCTCCAGCAAAGACTGGGCCAACCTTAAAGAGCAACGTTATTTTCCCACTGTTGCAAATCCACCCGGCCAAATCTCGCGTGCCGAAGGGCATAATCTCGTTTTGAAGTGGTGCACCGTTCTACAGTCGTTTACCGCCACAATTCGGGATCACGATTTGACAAAAAAAATGTGGATGTATGTTTCACCTCGTTTTTAACGGTACTTGTTTGTATTACGGTCCTAAATGCTTTGCAAATGTCAACGCAATAATGCAGGCTGAATGCAAGGAAGGAAAAATGTAAGAGTCCTTAAAACGCAGGTTTTCGAAACCAACACAATGGTCACTGCATTTGTAAAAGTTGAAAATGCTGTTGGGTGGCGGAGGGCGAATGACAGACAACACCGGGACTCCTCTACTTACAAACAAGTTAGGTTCCAGAGGTCTGTCCGTAAGTCGATTTGTTCATACGTCCAACTTTACACTCCTATGGGATTCCAAACGTGTTGCACGGCGTGTACACTAAACACAGAGAAGGGCTTTAAAAGTTGTAGAATCTCCTGTTGATCTAGATGCCACTGGGTCGTCATATTCTGCAGATGGAGATGCCACCGGCGGTTGAATTCACGACCACCATGTGGCAGAACCCAAATACAAATATTAATCATTTTAGGCTCGGTGACGTCAACTGCAAAAAAACTGCCACCGTCAAAAACCAATTCCCAAATTGGAAACTTCTCCCAATCAAACGACTAAAGCTACAACATATACACTCTCGTATACTCGCCCGTAGGAATCTTTAATCGTTATGCAGACTCGGAACACTCATTGTGCCGCAGTGACATGCTCACAACTGCACCCATGCCGAGTTGTCGGTATATACAAGAAACCCCTTCCCACTGTGAACCTCAATATTTCCTGCAGGACATTTGCCGAAACACTTGAAAAGCTTCTTTCCTCTCGGTGGCAGTAAAAACCGTGATAAAAACCGTGAAAACCCGTGATTATTTTTCATTAGCCTCTTAATATGCGGAAGACGCTGCACTCGGAGCTAGGGAATTACCCGACCTCCCTGGGTCACCCGAGGGTCTGTCTCGCTCTTCTCGTGCCTCGCTTCGTGTTTCTTTGCTTCCCCCCTTGTGTCTCTCTATCCTATCTCTCTCCCTCTCCCAACATTTTCTCCCATCTCCTCGCGTCGCTCACACCGCCGACGCGGGCCCGCGGCCTGCGCAAGAGGTGCCCCTTACGTGGTAGAGGCTGGCCAGGTGGTGGTGAGTCTTGATGAGGAAGGGCTGGTTGACCCCGGGGTGATCCACGTCGTGGGCCGACGCGGCCAGCAGGCCCAGCATGATGTCTCTGCGCGTCAGGTGCACGGCCAGCTGAAGGCAACAACACGCCAGTCACGCGTTGGTGAGCCATGGAGGAAGAGAGAGTGAGCCCGCACGTGATGACGCACACGACACGGAGCCACCCGTTACGGCCTCCATCAGACTGTCGAGGAAAGTGCCGTCACAGCCAGCACCCTCCTGGTGGCACGCGAGAGGGTCGGTGGGCCAGCACCAATCCTGGCTGCCTTTGTCTTCCCAATTGGTGATGTTTACACACTGCACCAAAGAGCAACTTTTACGGCCTCTACCTGTTCGGGTATCCATGACCGATGCCAGCAGCGAGCGGGAATTGAACTCGGGTCGCCGCACTCGTAACGCACTGCGCCAATCACCACACGACCGCTCTCCACACGTCAATGGACACGTACAGGCATCCACGTAACAATATGCTGCACACACTTGGTTATACACAAATACATTAAAAACTTCCAGATCATATATACAGATTAACGTATAGCCTAACAGGAACCAAGTGCTCTCAGTGAGCACCTACTAAAGCCAGCAATACGCCAGGAGCGCACCATCGAAGCGCGCCAACCACCGCACCTCACTGCTGCTGCAGCTGCGGACGTATCTCAGCACGTCTCGTAGTCGCCTGCCGTCTCGTAGTCGTGTACCATCTTGTAGTCAAGTCAACTCGCCCGTAAACGCACAGACGCCACACGCAAGCATCGATGAACACGACAATTCAGGTGGCCACATATGGACGGGCGTTGCGCAAAATATTAAAACCCGCAGCACATTTTGCTTCATTGCTGTACTCCGTTTTTCTGTTGCAATTTTGGGTGACCCAGGTCACTCTTGGTCCTCTGGGTTTCCTACCTGGATAAATAAAATAAAAACTTGAAACAAAATATACGTTGTGTTGTATTTGCATTATATTTCGAAGTTAACTATGTTTGTTTTCTCATTCATTCTTACCTGATGATGGTTGCTTGTGTTGCAATCAAAACGTCGTATTCTATTATCATTTAATTTATTTTCTTTCTACGTGACTTTACCCAAAGAAGCAAAAAGTAATTCCTGTAGTCACGAAAGCTTCGAATCTAGTTTAAATCACGAGATGTTGACTGTAGCTATACAAAGATAAAGATCCCCCGTATAGCCTTAACAGACTGTAGGAGCAAGTGCTGTTAGCGAGCACCTATGAAGGCCGGAATGGTACACGAGGGGGTGGGTGGCCAGCACCACGCCCGACCGCCTTTGTCTCCCCAGTGGCGATGTTTTTATCCACCGCACCAGGTACTCATTTGAGGCTGAGTCGACCTAGGGGGGGCCCGGGACCGGTTCAGATAATCGTCACTGGTGCTGGCCGTGAGCGGGAATCGAACCCGGGTCGCCAGGTTCATAGCGCAGCGCGCTAACCGCTACACTACCGCTCCCCACAGACACCCGCGTGACCACGCACGTGTTTACACATGAACAGACTGTTGCTTTTAGCGAGCACCGATGTAGACCAGAGCGGCACACCAAGGGGGTGGGTGGCCAGCACTACGCTCGGCCGCCTTCGTCTCCATCGTGGGCAATGTTTACACACCGCACCAGGTAATAATTTGAGGCCGAAGTCAACCTCGGGGAGGCCCAGGACCAGTTGAGATAATCGTCACTGGTGTCAGCCGTGAGTAGGAATCATACCCAGGTCATCGGGTTCGTAGCGCGGCGCGCAAACCACTACCGCTCCCCACATACACACAGACACACATTTGCTGGAATAACTGGTAGCTGATGAGCAAATACGTGCCCCTGTCCTTGATGCCAGAACCGGCTCTGCAGCCGCTTTTCCATGGTTACTGGCTGGTCATCTGCAAGACGTGGCTGTTGTTATTCCAATGCGTGATTAGCCGACTGTCCCAAGTTCCATTCAAGCCTGCATCAGCCTGTCGCCACCATTCACTTGCTGAAGGTTCCGAGCAATACTGTGATCACGAATTGCGCAATCGGGCCCAGTCCCTGCCACCCCCTTGTCAAAACGGAGGGGCATGGGTGGCGTCGTTGAAGAACCGTGGTCCGTGCAGCCGCGACGGTGGTGTCGAGATTAACACAAAAAAACACCGTCGTAGTTTAGTAACGTCCTGCGCAGAGAATTGCCGGGTGGCGGGGTAACATGAACTGTTGACTTGGCCCCAACTGGCGCAGTGGCGAGCGTTGACGAGCGTCACGCTTTCCCATCTGCGTGACACTTTGCGGACGAGACAGATGACAGAGAAGGGTGGGTGGGGGTTCAACTGGAACTGTCATTTTTTGGGGCACGTGCTGCGTAACCCCTAAACTAAGTAACCTCTCGCACTCGGTATCACAGCTGACATCACGCTGAAAACAACAGCACGTGCACGGCCGCACAAAGGCAGAAGCATGCACGGACATTCTTTCTAATGCCCTACACGTAATGCGACACCGCATATGCATACCACGAGAATATTCAAACGTACGCTATAACGTATACCGTTCTTTAAATAATAACGATTTAACCAATGGATACAAAAAATTTCTATTTAAATTTAACCAGGTAAAACCCACTAAGCAAGAGCTCAATGAAGTGGCTTATCATGTCGACATTAAAGCAGCCAAATACTAACCCAAACGCATGTTTCTAAATGTAGAGTACAAGCCGTATACAGGATGTGGACAAGATGATATAAAAACAGAGGCTATAATGAACACAGGTACATGCGAATACAATTAACAATCGGCACAACCCCAAGGAGCATCTGAAACGAAATTAAAAAGGAAACTGGAACAGCCATCGCAATGCTTAGCTGAAAACCAACGATTATTTGCAACAAAGCGGCTGCCTGTGGACGCGTTAAAAGTGCCAAATGAATCTTCGTAGTACTGCGAGAGTGGCAGGTTGAATGGGACACTGTTTGAGCACGCTCTGACAAGTTGACCAACTGCTAGGGGAAGGCTGTTCCGTGTTGACGTTCCGCGCACATGCAAATAGTGGATGTGACGGCGGCTTTCTGCAGGTGTGCGAAAGTGGTCAATAGCCACTGGGTGGGCTCACGTGGTGCGTGCCGTGCGGCTCTGCGGTGTGATGAGCAGCGTGTTGTTCGGCGCGACGTCCGACGTTTCAAAACTCTGTGGAACCCCCCCCCCAACCGCCACCCGCCCCAACCCGAATCAAAACATTTCGCTTGCCCCCATTATCACGGCCTCACTCTTGCTGGGGAAGCGGGCCCCTCCCCTCCAACCCACTTCCTCCTCCCCCCCCGCTCTGGTTTATCCAGCTCGGTTGCATCGGGACGGCTTCTAGTGCCGGGTGACCCTCAAACTGGATCGCGCGACTGGCTGCAATGGGCTCGTGTGTTGTTAAATAAAAGCTTAATGTATACATAAACTAAAACCTCTCTGTAGAATAAATTTTTTTATTTATACTGGAGGAATCCGATGAGCGATCAAGCTCTTTTTCACAGATGTCCAGTTGGGGCTGGTAAAATAAGTTACAACAACAAACAGTACAAAAACACGATAGTAGCGTGAATTACAAGGTAAACAAATCACCCAAACACATACAAATACAATTAAACCATGCCCATGCTATCAGACAAAGCCCAAGGAGGTATTCACTTATCATTGAGAAGCGACCTGGCCACGAATAATAGTTCAATAAAGTGGTCCATCATTTGGACATTTATAGCAGCGAAATTATTTAAACAATCTCAATGCATGCAGGGGCTCTCTCTTCAGTGGAGGTTCCTTCTGCCAGCAGTGACATGAGCTAGCAAAATGCAGGGCTGCACCTTTAACAATTTACTTAACATGGCGAACTCGCAGAATGCTCGTTGTTGGCCGAAATTTTCGCAACTGGAAACAATAACGTTGTTCAAGCAATATGTCATCGCGACTCGCAGCACTCGGGGAAGTTTGTTCTGCTACGTTCTGCTGGGCAGATTCATTTGTAAGAGATGTGGGAGGCCGCAGAGTGAGCCCTGCCAAATTCCCTTTTCCGCAACGCAGGCAAGGCAGAAGGGACGCGCGTAATGACATTATCCACATTTTAATTTGTATTCGAACTTGGCTCCCCTGGACTGCCGTGACGAGCATGCCATTTCCATGTACCATCGTGGCTTCCAATAACAGCAAGAGCTATGCACTGACTGGAAAGATTTAGGGTTAAGAAAAGACCGGGGAGCAGCTACGATTGCTACTACTGCCGCACGCAGTAATTTCTGCAACTCAAAACCACTGCGCTCCCCTGGATAAGACATCACAGCAAAAAAGAAACGTGTGTGTGGTGGCCGGAAAAAAAAATATATTGTGAATCTTTATATTTTTCACCGAATAAAAACCAAACGCGCCGTCATCGGGTCCGATGGCTCTGAGACAACGCAATCACTGACCGCAGTCATGTCATTATGAGGGATGCCTTACAAGCAAGGCCAAGGTTGCTGGGCTTCAATGCGCCGCTCTCCACAATCCACATTCCTGGGAGTAGGATGACGGGGGCGGGGTGCAGGGCACGAGGTGACCGGGGGGGGGGGGGGGGGCTCTCTGTACAGCATACCCTACCATTTTTTTTCTTTCACTATTTGGCCACGGGGATTTAGAGACACCGACGCTATTCGTGGCTTGCTTTAGAACCGACCTTTGGCGACAGTTGGAACGGATGCTCCCGAAAGCGATACGTGTGCATGCGGTTAAGCCTCTTTCCACGCTGTGTGCACAACTCGGCTCCGACCGCAGCGGCATATCGTGGTGGCAGCCCGGGGTATCACATGCACGGCGCACGCACACTCTCGAACAAACGTTGCTGCCACCACAGACAGAACCAGCTTCTGCGCGGTACTCGGCACACAAGGCGGTGTGTCTACGTCAGAAGCAGTACAGAAAGTAGGCTTCCTCGCCTAGCTGTGCAAAGTCCAAACGGTATCTTCTCGAACACATACGCCCGAGCTTTCTACGGGCATTGCGATTTCCACACTCGCGAGCATAATACTCTATCGGTTGGCCAAATGTCTAAAGCCAGTCATAATACTTGGACCAGGATTTTAAGGGTAGTGATGTTATACGAGGCCTATGACCACATTACCAGAATGTTGGTCATAGGCCTTGTATAACAGGCCTGTGAAGCTAAGCGGGATGTTGAGCAGTGTTCTTCACTAATTTTCAGAGGGGGCCACTTTCACTGATAAGACATCATCACACATGATGATGATGGGGGGGTGTTTTCACGTGTGTTGTCGGGGGCCGCACGTCAGCGGTGGCACTAAAGGCCACCAGGGGCCGCCAGTGGCCTGCGGGGCCTTGCAGTGAAGAGCACTGATATTGAGTGTCGATTGTGCTCCGTTCGGCGGCCGCCATGCACAAAGGAAGTTGTCAAAGCGCTGTGGCGGGGGGCTACGTTTTGGGCAGTCACGGGCAGCACAATCCATGACGCAATTAGAAAAAAATAAAAATAATTCACGTCATTGGCAGAATAAGTCCGGCACATCGTATATGGTCCATCTGAATTTTCATCCATTAACGGGCATCCACTCGTTCAATTTGACAACGGTGCGGAGGTCAAACACTGTCCAAGTGGCTCCTTGCTCAATCGAGGGTGCAACAACTGCTCATCTCCATCGGGCCAAGCTAGTGGTGGAGATTCAACATTCCCATCGCGTGATTTAGGCTTACCAGAGAAGAACTACTCGCTATAAGCCACAACGAAAGATGGGATTGGTGGCCTGAATTGACACTTCAATCGAGAATTTGAACTGGCGGAGTCGTTTGCCTCTCAGGCCAAGTGCTCTTCACAGAGTGCCACTCGTGTGGACAGAGGGGAACGCAAGGCAAAGGATAGCGTCGGTGAATCTGAGCAGACAGCGAGTGACACTTGGCTTGAAGTGGGCGCGCAGCAGGTACCATTCAAACAGTGCAGAAATCCGCTCGTGTATTATAACGCGCGAGGCCGCGAAACTGACCATTGCTCTTCATCTCCAACTGGCGCAAACTGTGTTACCAACCAAGCTCGAGGAACAACATCCTAGGAATGTAATAACACTTTTCATTGGAATTAAAACGTACAGAAGTTGTGCCAAATCAGACATGCCCAATGACGAGATCACAACAGATTGGGGGAAGCAAAACTGCGTATGCAACCGAGCACACCGGATACCCAGCGTGGCAGTCAATTGAAACAAAAGGGAAAGTTTCTCAAATCCTCCGCCCACCACCTCTGTCCACCCAGCAGAACCTGGTCGCTTGCTACGGGGGGGGTAATGCGTGGGTAACTCCCTGCGTGGAAAAGTAGGCCCCGATATCCTCTCCGTGGAGCTCTCAAGCTCCCAAGGCCGTGGGCCCTTCTCTCTGGGCAGTAGAGGGCATGAGAAGGGAATTTAGCAATGCCTTTTAAAAAAAATCAACGAAAGAGTAAAAAAAAAAAGGGTCCGCCAACGCGCGTCGACGTTTCTCACCTTGGGCTCGCGCAGGTAGCAGTGCATGGCCTGCGTGACGTCTGCCGCGTGCACAGCGTTGTGGTACGGGTTCTGGTTATGGTAGTCTTCCTGCACCATCACTGCACAAAAAACAACACCGCCACCGCACACCCACCGTACAGCCTTAACAGACTGTTGGCAGCAAGTGCTGCTCGCAAGCGGCACCACGCCCGGCCGCCTTTGTCTCCCCAGTGGCGATGTTTACACACCGAACCAGGTACTCATTTGAGGCCGAGTCTTTCTAGGGGAGAGGCCCATGAGCAGTTCAGGTAAGCGTCACTGGTGTTGGCTGCGAGCGGAAATCAAACTCGGGTCGCCAGGTTCGTAGCGCAGCGCGCTAACCGCTACACTACCGCTCCGCACCCACCGTGGAGAAAACAGACACACACACACACACACCAGGCACATGCAAACACACACACGTGTATGAAGCCACGGCACCGTCAATAACGAGCCTCAGAACATGAGCTTTCAGTAGACTTGCCAATTGCCTAAAACTTCCATCGGTTGTGTTGCTCATAAAAATGGTGCACTGCATAAACACAACGTACGCAAACGTTCACTCAATTCCAAGCACCCGCAAAAGCAACTTCAGTCTGTTCTCTTATAACGCTGCGTGTTTTCATGAGGCGATGAATGCATTTAGGGAATGTACTTTTTATAAGCCGAAAGCAAATCGGATATAACGCGATTGAGTGAACGGAACTACGTTTCGCAAATGGGAATAAGCGGTCACACGGCTGCCCTGGCGTAGCATCACACAAGGCATTGGGATGCTGCTGGATGCTTCTAGACGCTACCCACACGCCTCGGTCTTTGTTCAGCCTGCGTACTCATCTCACGTGTTGTTACTGACCGATGCTTTACCCTACATTATGTTATTTATAATAACGCAATTTTTCCAAAACGCGGTTTTCTTCAGGAAGACAGCTACCGTGTTATAGGAGAACAGGCTGTATTCAATATATGTATTTACTCGCTGTCACTTATTTTGTTTAAAAAATTATCTCGTGTTCTCAGGACTCCTGGTAACATAAAAGTTGACAATTGACCGGGGTGATGATGAATTTGGGCTTGACAGTCAGCCGGGAGAAAATATTCTTGATACTTCAGGAACAACTGTCGCTCTCCTCTTCAGACGTCACAAACTGCTTTTAATCACCAGATTACCATTACAGTTTACAAACGGGTTGATCCGTGTCAAGAAATGGTGCCAAGAAACTCGATTTGCTGTGGTGTGTGTGGTGCAAAGCAAAGGTGCCAAACATTGCACCTTAAATAAAAACTTTTAAAATATTTGCAAGGTTCAAATTAAGTTTATAAAAAAAAACATAATATTGTACTTAGGTTTATAGATTTTGAATCTGCATACAGAAATGCAGGAACGTGCAAAGACAGTGCGCAACATTCTACATCTACAACAGATTCCTAGAAATGGCTGCAAAGAAACACATGTCGAGAGAGGGCCTTCACCAACCTCCCTTCTAAATATTAAGTGATAATGTGGTGAACATTTTTTAAACCACCTCATAATACCTCTCACACTGCTTCCGAGGTTCCAGGTAAAAAACAAAGCCATGTCACTTCCACCGTGGCGCCTGCATATCTGATGATTTGACATGGAACAACCCAAACCGAACGGGCAGTGGGGAACCAACTCAGTGCAAAACAATATATAAATGCAAAGCCATGACAAGAGGCTTGCTGGTGCAGACCCACAGCGTTTGATGGCAGTCCACCCCTGCCTTTGGTGTGTAGGCGGCAGCAGCAGCGGCAGCAGCTTTAAAATCTCACCGAGAAATCCACGGAGCTTGACCATGTCGAGTTGGAAGTGCTGGATTAGTCCGTGGAAATTAAACAAGTGGCATGTGAGGGACACCAGGCTGTTCCCTGTTGAAAAACAATGTACAAAACTTTTAAGACCGAAACAGGAGGATTTACTCCATAATTTTGGCCGTCGCCCGATGAGGCTGGGTTGTAATTACTGACGAAACGTCACGGTATTCGAATTGTAAATGTTGTGGATTAAATTCTCCAACACGCCGGTGTACTGAACTAGTGACTAATTGGAACTTCTCGATTACGTGACAAGCCTTACGAATTGGCTGTGTCGGGCGGTGGTGGGTTTAACGACACATTAATATTTACGTGATCTAACCCAAAAAAATCTCTATTAAGGATATTGGTCGCGAAAGCCTACGTGTTAAACTACAAAACTTTTAATGTAGCAGCGATGCAGCTTCCCGATGATGTTTGACATTCGGCTCCTGAAGAAGCTTCCCAGCATGCGGGGGCAAAACCATGGACGTCGTGCGCAAAACAACGCGCGGCGGTGCAACCGGGAAAACATTGGAGAGCTGTGCGACACAACCACGATAACCTGACGCAGCGGAGTTGACGTAGCAATACACTTGGAGAGAGTGGAGGTGCGCTAAATGAACCAAGCGAACCGAGTTGAACTCTTGGCCATGACTAACATCAGCGGTAATTGGCCAGAACTAAATTTTTTTGATAAAATTTTTTAAAAAGACTTCTATATTTTTTTTTTACCAAGTTTAAGATCATTGCAGTATAATATAAATGTGCATGCATGCTCAGCTGGTATGATCTCATTTTCAAGGGAATGCTCATAATTTAATTCTGACTTAGGTCGGGGAAACGTATGCCTTTGAGAGGACGCATGAATATTTTAACAAGAGCGAAATTAAAAGTCTTACCGTTGGTTAATCGGTCGAACAAAAACATGTCAAAGCTCCAGCTTGCAGCCTTCATCAACATGCACTGCAACGGAAGGCACACACGTCTCACTTTTAGCACAAACCACGTGCACAGCAATACCCATGCAATGCTCCATCCCCCGTCTACTCAAAGATGGTCCGAGCAATGAGCGGAGAATGATACAAATAAAAAAATTGGGAGTAAAAAAAAACCTCCCAAGCTACACTTCACGACAAACCAATGGTACATTATCTACTATATATTTTATGCACAGGTTTATACATATATGAATTACCGTACTATCATATGGCATTATAAATTCCAATGCACCTGAAGACGCCGTACAAAAATAGCGTGGCACTAATTTATATAATTTACATATTGCAGAGAAGCGATAGTCACAGTCACAACAGATTAGGAAGTTCTTGAGACTGGACCTGACCAGGGGGGGGGGGGGGTTGGAAGCGAAATTGATCAAAGGGCTTTGCACAAAAACCGGCAAGAATAAACAAGTGATGATTAATAAACATGATCAGCCAAGGTGATAAGGTCATACACGCGCCACCCCTGATGCCATCACCATCGCCATCATCATCGTCGTCGTATGAGAAAGACTGGGAACGAGTGGGGCAGGCCCAACGGTAGAGTGGTCGCTGTTTGTTAGGAGAGACGTGTAGGTCGAATCCGAAAGCCGCCCCTGGTTAATACTGTGAATGTACGTTGAACTTCTTTCGTACCGGGCCAACTGGGCTAATTGGAGTTGCGGGGGAAGTATTAACCGCACGTGCTGTCCGCTTCACAGTGGACGTTAAAGATCCCGTGTCGTCATTCATAACGAGTGGGCCACTGTGTGCCGCCGGCGTCATGGTCCAAATTTTCCAGATTAAAAAATATATATATATGTATCGCCAAATTAACTCAATCGAGATTACACGCAGCAATTATCCTCCCCCCGTACTGGCGGACAATGTCCCTCTTGCAAGGCTGGCGGCTGAGCTACCTTGTGCAGTGCAGGGACAGCTACCACTGGGGGTGCTCTTCAAATATTTACAATGAGATGTGATGACATGCACTTTGAGTTTCTAAGGCATTTAAATAACTGGGTGCCATGTGAATGTCATTACGAATGCGAAGATGACCGTTGTTACGAATGCGAAGATGATCGTTGTTACGAATGCGAAGATGATCGTTGTTACGAATGCGAAGACGATCGTTGTTACGAATGCGAAGACGATCGTTGTTACGAATGCGAAGACGATCGTTGTTATGAATGCGAAGACGATCGTTGTTACGAATGCGAAGACGATCGTTGTTACGAATGCGAAGACGATCGTTGTTACGAACGCGAAGACGATCGTTGCTACGAATGCGAAGACAATCGTTGTTACGAACGCGAAGACGATCGTTGTTACGAATGCGAAGACGATCGTTGTTACGAATGCGAAGACGATCGTTGCTACGAATGCGAAGACGATCGTTGTTACGAATGCGAAGACGATCGTTGTTACGAATGCGAAGACGATCGTTGCTACGAATGCGAAGACGATCGTTGTTACGAATGTGAAGACGATCGTCGTTACGAACGCGAAGACGATCGTTGTTACGAATGCGAAGACGATCGTTGTTACGAATGCGAAGACGATCGTTGTTACGAATGCGAAGACGATCGTTGCTACGAACGCGAAGACGATCGTTGTTACGAATGCGAAGACGATCGTTGTTACGAACGCGAAGACGATCGTTGTTACGAACGCGAAGACGATCGTTGTTACGAACGCGAAGACGATCGTTGTTACGAATGCGAAGACGATCGTTGTTACGAATGCGAAGACGATCGTCGTTACGAACGCGAAGACGATCGTTGCTACGAACGCGAAGACGATCGTTGTTACGAATGCGAAGACGATCGTTGTTACGAACGCGAAGACGATCGTTGTTACGAACGCGAAGACGATCGTTGTTACGAACGCGAAGACGATCGTTGTTACGAACGCGAAGACGATCGTTGTTACGAATGCGAAGACGATTGTTGCTACGAACGCGAAGACGATCGTTGCTACGAACGCGAAGACGATCGTCGTTACGAACGCGAAGACGATCGTTGCTGCGAATGTGAAGCCGTGCGGGAGCCCACCTTGGCCTGCCCGTCGTAATCGTCGTCCAGCATGTGAAGGGAGAGACGTGAGCGGCCTCCCCGCTGCACCGGAGTGGCCCGCAGATAGCGCTGGCAGCTCAGCAGGCGCTTGACCTTGCGCCGCGACGCGCTCTCTCCAGAGCCTGCCGCCGCGGCTGCATACGCGACACAGGATCGAGACGGCATGGCTGATGAGCACAGGATCGACAAAGCTCCGGCAACTGCGAGGAGCACGGGATCAAGACGGCGCCGGCACCACCGATGAGCCCAGGAAGGACAATGTGTCGGCAACTGCTGGTGGGAGACTCTTACTTTTCTCCACCGCAAGGCACAAAGACTTCTGCTAAACCAAAAGAACCGCTTGGGGTCACAGGCTGCTCGGATTTGCTATTCTGCGCCTCTTCGAAGTCACGTCCACTGTCCTCGTTCCGCTGCATCCTCCCATCTCTCACCCTCGGTCTCCCTCCCCTCCTCCCCTGCACCGCTGGTGTCTCTATAGCTCTTCTATCGCTTCTTTACGTGTGCCCAACCACCAAAGTCTCACCTCGCCTTAACTTCTCGAGAACATCAGTGGCTCCCGCATCTCAGCATTCTCATCTCTGCCCTTTCAAACGGAATTAATTTGTTGTTATTCTGAGGCATAAATATTTATTTCCCGAATTAAATGCGGTTCCACCTGGCTGAGAGACTCCACTCCGGCTACCAAGAACCGAGCTCCGTGAGGCGAAGACGCTCCCCGTCGAAGGGAAACCCGAACGCGCATGAGCAAAGATGGCATTTCAATCGCTGGAGGGGGGTACATGCGGGGTGATCGGGGTACTTCAAAGTTTCGTTGAAAATTCTGTCACAAATTGAATGTTACCCATTTTCACCCCCAAAGGACATGAATTGCACAGATTTTGATATGATTTGCTTGTTTACCCACGAAAGCCTCACTGGATTCTCAAGACTTTTTTTCAAGGGTATCCTGCCAAGTTTTGTTGTTCTTGCAGAAGGGGGTTACATTATATACATATTTTTCAGTTATGGGGGGAAATTTCAGGGAACTCGGAGGAATCTCATGTAGCACGTTGGGTGAACATACAGAATAAGAATATTTATTTATACTGGAGGAATCTGATGAGCGATGAAGCTCTTTTTCACAGATGTCCAGGATTCAAACTTCACGTAGGAAGGCAACCCAGTTGGGATTCGAAACCATGAAAAAAACCGTCGTGATCGGAGAAACCATACTGTTGCTTTAAAACTGTTCGAGGTTACTTGTCACACTGCCATACACGTGGAGCTATTCAATGAAACCCATCGCGTCTCTTAAGACTTATTGAGACTTTCCTGGATGAGCAAACAACATCATCATCATCAAGCCACAAACACTCCGGCAAAACAAATCACAATAAAGCTGAGAACGGCACACGATTCAACAGTATTTTCAGCACTTTCCTGTGCGGTGAATGTGAGGGACTCTTGAAAAAAAAGGCTAAATTCTATAGTAATTCTAATGGTATCACAAAAATATGAGAGTAGATCAAGTAGTGCTTTGTAAGGAGGTTGTCAGGAACTCTGGTTTACCTCCAAAAATGACTTATTATTTGTACTCTTGCCTTTTTAAGCATTACATTGAGCAGCTCAATAAGTTTCTCTTTCGTCAGCGAGACGTGTGTTGTACACGATTCTGATAATTTAATGTGACCAGCTGCATTCAGAAGAATTTCAAATCCGGCGATGTCAACCGTGACGACGAGCTGGGACATTCGTGGGTGCCTTGGTCGTTCACTTCGCCAGCTTTGAGAACTAACACGATTGGCTCACAAGTGATGACATCACATTAATCCCTCTATTTAAGACCGAAACAGGAGGATTTCTCCGCAACTCTGGCTGTCCGCCTGATGATGCTAGTTGTCATTACTGGTGAAACGTCACGGTACTTGAATTGTAAATGTTGTGGGTTTACTCTCCAACACACCGGTGTGCTGAACTAGTAGCGAAATGGCGCGTTATGTTTACGTGACAAACCTCACTAATTGGCTGTCGGGTGATGGCGAGTTTAACGACACATTTATATTTACGCGATCTAACCCAAAAACCTCTACTATGGACAAAATTGGTCGCGAAAGCCTGCGTGTTAAATTGAGAACTAACAACACAAATTACCCGGTAAGATTCTGTACGAGCTGGCCTAGTGGCCTGGTGGGTGGGGGGGGGGGTGGGCACGCTGCGTGCTCGGTCACCCTAACCCCGACACAACGTGCATCGTCCCATCCACTTGAGCGAGGAGGCGTGCGTCTGAAGTGGTGCGAGGGTGATGACGTGGGGGGCGGGTGCGTGAGGCGTGGGATCGCCATGAGCTCGGGGACTGACTTACAGTGCAAAAGTCTAAAGTCGAGATGAGGGTAGGAGCCCCTGCGCTGGGTCTGGGCTGAGAATCCTGCCTGGCTTCTTACTCGCACATCGCCTGCAACACACCAAACAAATCGGCCACTCACAGACCCTCCTGCAATAGTAGGCGGAATAATAATTACAGTAAATAAGTACTGTAACGTCAAATAAGCAAATGTTAAGAATTGATGAAGCTCTTGGCATTAACAAGCTTAAGTCGTATCGATTAGTTTGCAATGGAACTTAGATTTAAACAGCGTCTTCATGTTTTCACCTCTACAGTATCACACAAGGTATTGGACTGATATACTCTATTGCGTTGGCGAAACCAAATTACCATTTTTGGTTGTAAATTGCCGTGATTGGTGCGGGGAAACCTTTTTCAGAATGAATGAGAAGCCCTGCTAAAGGGGTTTTCTCCAACGATTTACCCCTGGGTGTGCCGGACTGCCGAGTGGTCACAACGTGGCTCAACGCAGAGCGAGTGAGAGTTAAAAAGCGAGATTCTCAAGCCACCTTAGCCGCGTTAGGGGGGCACTACCAAAGTGAGCCGTTTCAATGTAAGTTACACGATTTAGAAAGGGAGTAAAAAAAAAAGCGATCGTTGTGTGCCTGTCATCGCTGAGATAGCAAAATGAGAAAATTACACAAAACTAAATTACTTTAAAAAAAACTCTGTGCAATTACGGTTATCTTGGCCTCCCTTGCGAAAACTGTAATGACGATTAACAAACAGGCTGTCACAGCCCGCTGAGTAATTCGCGTGTATTGTTCACACTGCACAGTAATTGGAGAATTGCGCTTTTACGTTAATTGGCCATAGAAAAAGGTGTCGATGATTTGCACGCGCTCCTTGCGGGCGAGCGAACTCGAGCGGACGCTCACCTCCCTTGATCCTCACCCCAGTGGCCAATGTTCCCCCCTCACCGTCATCTCCATCTCTGCAACCGTTTACCTCCTTGACTATTTCTATTAAACAATGTTTTCGTTTTACCAGGAGAGGTGCACTACTGAGCTGCTATATAGTGTTTTTTAAAGAAGCAACCTAACTTTCACAAATGATAGGTCAACAAAGTGGCTTATAGTGTAGAGATTTATAGCAGCCAAATACTCTGAACGCCTGTCGAGTCTAAATGTGGAGGGGGACAAAAGCAGCAAAATCCACGTGACCACGGGGGGGGGACATGGAAAACTACAAACATACAGTCGTCAGGGCCGGGATCGAACCCACGACCTCTTGTATGCCAGGTGAGATAGCTAACATTTCACCACCATGGCACACACTTCTGCATTGGAGTCACAACATCACAATGTTGTCATGCGCTCATTTTAGCAGTTGGGTAATTTCCTCACACGTGGTCTACTTTGTCACCAACACTACGTGCTGCTGGAGCATACAGTTCAACGTTAACCGGTAATTATGCTACACGGTCTTGTGACGTCAGTGGATTCCGATTATTTCCAAGCAGACAAAAGAAATAACAAGTCATTGATGATGCAGTTGCAGACAACAAATACACTCTCATAAGATATGTACACAATGGTCTCAAAGAAAGAAAGGCAAGGAACCTTAATTTTCAAACAACACAAATACATTTTAATGCCCGTTAACTTTGGTGAGGTCGTAAAATGCACCTTTCCCTGCGGTGATATGTTAGCGACGGATGCCGCGCACACTCGCTACCCACTGGCTACTACAACATTACGGGCACTGATGCGCGGAGAGTTTCACAACAAAGAGGTTCGGGGAGGGGTCAAGAGGTTGAGGGTCATGCCACGCAGCAACGAAGGGACAGGCCGCACAGCAAGTACAGGCATCAAGAGAGGCAGGCGTAAAGTCGAACACAAAGTAAAAGGAGACGGACGACAGTTGTGTAGCTTGGTGTACTGCACTATGACAATACTGACGCCAGACACACCGGTTCCATATACTGGCCACGGATCACCGTGGCTAATTGGTTTATGAACAAAGTGAAGCAGCCCCTTAGGGCCAAGGGGTTCCCAACCTGTCTGAGCCCCTGGACCACCACTATGAATCTTCGAGAGATTTCCATGGACCACCATGCAGGAAAACAAATATGGCATTTAGTGAAAAGAAACTCATCTGAAACAGTTCCAGGACCACTGTCCACAGCCTCGCCCAGAACCAGTCGTCTGCGGACCAAAGGCTAAATTATATATACATAGTGTTCTGGGTTCTTTCGGTAAAGTCACGTAGAATGGAGGTAAAATAATAAAAATAATAATAACAGAATAAAATCCTCACGACGTTTCGGCCACAACACAAGTAGCCTTCCGGACAGTCCTGAAGACAGCGCTGTCTTCGGACAGTCCTGTTTCTTCACCTGAGGAAGGCTACTTGTGTCGTGGCCAAAACGTCCTGAGAATTTTATTCTGTTATTATAATTTTTATTATTTTATCTCCATCCTACGTGACTTTACCGAAAGAACCCAGAATATGAATCCCTGCAGTCACGAAAGCTTTAAATCAAAATTTATATATACATATTCTTTACCAGGTAAGGCCTACTTGAGCTATAGCTCAATGAAGTGGCTTATCATGTGGAAATTTACAGCAGCCAAATAATACAAAACGCATGTTTCTAAATGTGGAGGGAAAAACTGGAGGACCCGGAGAAAAATCCACGCGACCACGGAGAGACAAGACATGCAAACCTCCTAATATACAGCAGCAGGTGTCAAGGGTCAGAATTGAACCCACAACCTCCTGTATACCAGGCGAGGTAGTTAATACCGTGCCATCGCGGTGCCCCGGTGGGAACAAAAGGCTGGGAACCAATGCCCTAGATAAAATAGTTGTCACAACATGTGGCAAGACAAAGGTGGCCATGTGTGGCTCTAGCTACATCAACTCCTGCCGAGTGTTACCCAATAAGAACGTGCCCCAACAGTCACTCTTGTCAGTGCGCGTGTAAAGTGCAGCAACCCTGCAACAATTTAACCAAAAACACTTAAGCTGGATCTGTATAAGAAAAAGTTTAATTGTAAATGTATGCCAACAAGCTAAGTAAAATTGACTTGCTCAGAAAGCATGTGGTATTGCTGCTATGGCTCGTGTAAAAATGATACATTCATTCTCTATGTGTGAGCCATGACACAAAGGGAAGCTATAATAGATCCAAAAGTGGAAAACATTCGGCATTAAAAAGGAATGCCACCTTTTGAGAATTTTGGCCAAAATAATAACAGCAAGGAAGCGATGCTCAACCAACTTTAAAACCCCTTGCATACCCGTTCCAGCCTGCCCTGAAGCTGTAAATATTATGGAACTGCACTCATGGTCCATGTGCAAACACAAACGGCACTTACAGCCACGGTTGAAGTGTTTGAGCAATGCGAATGGATGGGAACACACAATACAGAAATACAAGTGCACACGTCTGGCAACAGCTGATGTTGAAATGAAAGTTCTTGGAAATGAGTGTACGGAAATTAGAAGAAGTTGTGGGAACGGTTCATTAAAAAAACAAGGAAATAATAATGGGCTGAGGTGACCTCGAACCATAGGCACAATTCTTGTGACGTTAATGGACGCCGTTTCCACCATGTTTCGGGAGAATGACGGCCGTCATTTTGCGGAAATTCTGTCCAGGCAGAGGAGAAAATGTCTTGAGTCAAGATTTAAAGGAGCAAGGATTTCGAGGAGGAGGAGGAGATAGCTCACTTGTCGATGTTGATGGAAATCCAGACTTTAAGGGCAGCCCAGGAGAGGAAAGAACCTCTAGATTGGAGGCTGACTGAGTTTTCCCAATAAGCCTCAACTGCTAGCGTGGCAGTAGGGTGGGGCAGTGGTAACACTTGTCTCACTGCAAGAACTGCTTGTAGTTTTAATAGAGTTGTGGGATTTGGTAGAAAGATTAATAGGGGTGGTGGTGGTGGCAGAGGGTGTTGGTGCAATGGGGATTGGCTGCGATGACCTTTTGACCACGACATACGATCCTAACCCTGACGCTTGTTGTATATTTGTAGTTTGCATGTCTCTCTCCCCCCATGGTCGCATGGATTTTTTTCCGGGTCCTTCGTTTTTTCCCTCCATATTTAGAATCAACATGCATTTAGAGTATTTGGCTGCAATAAATGTCCGCGTGATAAGCCACTTCGTGGACCTATCAATTGTGGCCAGGTACCTTCTGAAAAAGAGCTATATAGCTCAGTGGGCCTTACCTGGTAAAATAAAAATTGTTTCGTTTGTAATTTAGTTTATATTCAAATAACAATGACATTGGTCATGTAATTCCAGATATCGCTGCAATAGACATATTTGAATCCCCCCAATCTTTCAATGGGTTAATCGCATGGCCGTTGATGAGAATATTGATCAATGAGTCTGTCTACACTTCAGGGCTATTCAAATAGCATAATTCTCAGTGCCTATGGTCATGGAAAGCAAAGGCCATTGCATGTTAAACATCAACAAATATGCACTACGGCAAAACAACTCATCACGCATTGTTTTTGTGTTTTTGAGCAAGAAAAAAAAATGCTTGCGCAAGATAACGAATGCGATCATTACCTTCAAAACAGCAACTTAAATAGACATTAAGTTTCTACTACAAGCATGCGAGTCAAGTGGAAAAGAAAGCTGCAACCTACGAAAGTCAGAAAAAATGTCCGAACGGCACCGAATACAACACTGCACACGAGGGGCACGGCCACCACAGTGCATGCATCGGAGAGCGGCGTGTACCTCTGCAGAAGACGTGCATAAAGCCTCCGGCGCTCCCTGCCTGCCTGCCTGCCGACGATCGAGACTCTCCGGCGCGTTGTGCGAAATTGCACAGGGCTCTCCGCGAGCAGGCCACAGCGGTGGACCGGGTGTCACATGGTCAAATTAGCCACCTGCTTTCAGTTACGTGTCACCCATTACTAAAGGGCACTCCTAAAAAACGAGTGGCACGCGACGCGGCCGAGTATTTATACGCACACGGCAAGGCGGGGGGGGGGGGGGGGCAAAATAAATAAATAATAACACGTCCGTACACCCCACAGGCCAGGGTGCCCTTGCTTCACAAGGCCAAGCCTTACGCTGGGCTATACGGGGGGGGGGGGGGACGTGATCTGGGCCAGCGGTGGCGCGTTCACAGGCTTGTTCTCGCGGGTCACGGTTCGACTCTGGTGGCTGCCCTGGTTACTGTGGGGGGAGAGGGTTGCATTGACCAGACTGCTTCATGGCGAGCATTGCAGATACCGTGATGTCAAGAGGAGGACGTTGTGTGCCGGCGTGACGGTCCAAATTTGAAACATTACCCGCATATTGCACAGTTGGAATGTGGAATTTCGCCTCAAACTAAACAACTTTTACGTTACCAGTTAGGGTCCCACTGATCTACATAGCTTGTTTTCAGAAGTGACCTGGCCATAAATGATAGCTCAACGAAGTGTCTCATCGTGTGTAAATGTATAGAAGCCAATTAATCTAATCGATTAAATGATAATAAAATGTAGAGGGAATAGCCAGAGGACTCGGAGAAAAATCCACGTGACCACGGGGAGAGAGACATGCAAACTCCAAATATAAAAGCATCGTCGGGATGGCACCCACAACTTCTTGCATACCAGGCGAGGTAGTTAACATCTCGCCACTGTGGCACCCATAGCAGTCAAACTCCCCTACTGGATAAATACTTCGCAGGATCCTCCTTAACCAGAGCCATGAGACTCAGCGAGGCTTTCCTGGGTAAACACGTGTACCAAGTGTAACACACATACATACGTCCATACAAGTACACACACGCATCTTCAGCATGTGCTCACACAAACACAATTGTGTAATTTTCCATAGGGTGTGCAAATTTATAAAGATCTTGGAACACCGACTTGGTATTTAAATTCCCATGACTTTAAATACACTCGAAGGAAAAGGATCAAGTGTTATGGACAGATGTGGATGAGAGTGCATTTATTTTTTTAGTGACGTCACAACGAGACGTCTGAAGTTTTGCCAGTGGAATTCCAGGATGTGAATACAGGGCTATCAGGCAGCACTGGTCAAAAGCAAAAGCAGCACTGGTCAAAAGCAAAAGCAGCATAGCTCAAGATTTACAAAATGCTAAAAAAATACTTATTTGGCAAGTTAGAGCTGTGGTGAGTTAGAGGGGAGGTGGGTTTTAGCGGTGGTGAGTTAAGAGTGGTGGTTAATGCATCACTGCACCCTTTATTCCTCCATCGCTGAAGAAATGAATACCACTCCGCGGGAAATCAAGCGTGTTCGTACTATGAATGCACTCATCCCTGTCATTGGAATGTGGAATTTACATGGCTGGATCACGGCAAAAAACAAGATAATGGCATTTACCTGTGATAGTTTGAGTGCAATGCTTTCATCCAATTTTCTATCCAATTTCCATTAAATATTTGAGAACAGTGTTTCTGCATGACCTCGTACTTTATTCAGCAGCATTGTGTACACACACATATCTCGGCCATGGAATATGTACCTATTCAGATATACTCATATTAATACTGCATATCAATCGTGAATGTATGTAGAACTTATTTCGCACCGTACGTAGCCAATTGTGCTAATCGGAGGTACGAAAGCATGGACGGCTAACCGCAGGACGAACAACAGGAAAATAAAAAGTGTGTTGTTGTTGTTGTTGGGACAAATGGAAGGAACCAGAAAGAGAGGAAGACCTCACAGAGAATGGCTTGATGACGGCATAAGAGATTGGTGCCAAAAAAAGACGTGGCACTTCTTGAGCAAATTGGGCACAAGACAAAGGAAAGTGGAAACAAATGACTAAATGTGCAGTGGACACCTACAGGCTGCCCTGCCCATGGATCGGGGCTCGCCATCAAACAAAGATGGTCACTGCATCACTTGCTTTTAGATGCTTCTGCGGCCGTCTGGAACGCTCTTCCTTCTAATATTAGGAAGCCACTGAAGCTATCCAACTTTTAAATCATATATATTGAAAACTAATTTCTTTAAAATTGCTTTTTTGTGTATTCATTTTGTCGTCCTTCCCCCACACCTCCGATGAGCACGGTCAGCTACGTATGGTGCGGACAGAAGTTCAACGTACATACGTACGTCACTGTGGACGAATGAGACAGTTAGAGCGTTTCCCCCCCGAAAATCGTGCACACGCGAGCGTTGTTAGAAATTACGTTCTGGCTAGCGATGTGAACGGCCTTGATGAGGGTCACCCTGGCCACCAGCTCATCCCGTCTTGCACTCACTTGGCAAAAAACTTGAAGAGTCATCACGGGATGGTTTTTGTTCCTCTTCATCCCTTGCCTAGATCCACTTTTTTTAAAAGTTATTTCCTGCCCCAATGAGCACTGGAGGCAGTGCTCATCTCCTGTTTACAGCCCATGAGCAAGTCGTTGGAAATTCCACATACCTATGGCGGGGGGTTGAGTCTATTCACTGCTGATGTCACCACAGAGCAGTACTCAGTTAATCTACCCCCACAGGGACGATGGGTAGAGTCAACCCACAAACGGAAATTTGAAATCGTAACCTTTGGATTTGCAAGCTGCCCAGCTGACCTTAGTCCTACTCAATCGCTCGATGTGGTCTCAGCTAAGCAGAGATCGTTAGCCTTCGCCAGGTAGCAACCATTTGGTCGCAACGGAACAAAAATAAATGCAGTTTTCACCAACAACAGGCCCGAGTGAAGCCCAAGTTCCACTGTGTAACATGTACGGTAAAATAGACACACAGTGATTCACTGCGTTAGTCATCAAAACGGATTCTTACGCTCACGATGTAATGCGGTGATTTGTGCGTATAGGAATCAATAGCTTGCTAACGTTACATTTAGGCAACTGCAGGAAGCTATACTTAACAGGGAGAAGAGACAACAAGCAATACAAACGAGGCAATAAATGAGGGAAAAAAGAAAGGATTGTTGAATCGTACACACTTTAAACATGCTAATATATCAAATTACAGAGGCTGTTAATTGTCATATACCTACGGGCCCAAACACAAAAATAAAACTCTCATTTTACATCATAGTGTAGGGTATTTCATTTTACACCAAGTGAAAGTATCCAGGGCCCAAATTGATAATAAATGTAAATTACCCATGTAGTTGGTGATGTCACAGCAGGTATTTCATTTCCCCAAGAGTATTTTTTATCGAACAAACGATTAAGGTACACAGAGGGCATGTGTTGGAATCGACACCAGTGTAGACAACAATTCGAAGTGCAATGACTAAACCCAAAGTTTTATAATTCGGAGGTGGATGCTGTGAAGGGGTTTTCAAATGTGGTGCTGTGCTTCCTCCCTTCCCCATAATCTTTCATTCGGATGTTGTCACGGCAGGTATTTAAATCGGCCAGCTGATGCAGCTCGCACGATTTCCAGAAGCACAGGGCTGAGCAAGCTCAATGCAGTTGGGAACAAAGTGCCGTTGTACGTCTGGTACCACATTAAATCGTGAAAAATCTTAAAAAGCCACCTTGAATGCTTTTGGCACGTGTAATTAATCTCTGTAAATGTGACAATATTGTTGGCTGGTGGAGAGGGGTTAACTACGAGAAATTTGGCATGAAAGAAATACCACTGTACGCGGCATAAACCCCAATCAAATTAGGGATTAAGCGTGGAGAGGGCTTGGGCGGTCAGAGTTGATGATCGCGTTGGCAATGGTGGCGAGGAAGGGGAGACGTCGCAGGCGCACTTACCTAGCATGCGAACGTAAATGGCATTCTGGTCCGAGCTTTCAAATGAGATTGCACCACGCCGCTGCAAGGAAGAGAGAGGGAGAGAGAACACAAAAACAGGTTTTCGGTCACGTCGACAGTCGGTCACAAGTAGTAAGTGTTTTCCATCAACAGCAGCTGCCGCTTCTTATATAATAAGCATTCTGGCTCGGGGGCGAACAAATCATGTCGCGTGCCCCATAACCAAATCGCGTGGAATGCGCCTAATCTTGTCAGAGCTTGGAAGCTAAGCGGGCTGGGCCTGGAATAGATGCTAAAGGCTGCTGCTGCCGGGCTCCATTGTCAGCAGAGGGCATTGCAGAGAAAAAGCCGTTGCTGTATTGTACCCTGCTCCAAAAGTCTATGCTCCCCCGCCTTCACCGACGGGCATGGCGGGAGTGTGGTCAAAACAAAACTCCATCCAGCAGTGGATTGACAAAAGAGCTGTACGTGTATAACAGTGTGTGGGTGTGCGCACACGGATGGCCACAACGTACGTGTTTGGCAAGAACAGAGAGTGCACGTTTATCCACATTACGCACAAAGCTTATTCTAGCCAGAACATTACATAACAGGCCGTTTTAACATATATATTCACTGGATTGTTGATGATCAACAACAGTGAGCAGGCGTGCTTATTTTATACGGCATAAACAAGGAGCTGAGGCAAGTTTAGGTTTTTAAAAAAGAATCTCATTAAGTAGGGGGCAAGATACACCGCCAGTGCTGTGTGTGTGCGCGTGCATTTGCCGACCTGGGTTTGATTCCCGCTCAAGGTTAACAGCAGTGACGATTATCTAAACCGCTCCTGGGCCTCCCCTTGGTCGACTCTAATGAGCACCTGGTGCAGTGTTTAATCATCGCCACGAGGGAGACAACGCCGGCTGGGCGGGGCGCTGGCCACCCACCCCCTCGTGTGCCGTGTCGACCTTTATAGGTGCTGCTCGCTAACAGCACTTGCCTCAACAGTCTGTTAAGGCTATGCAGATGATCCATTTTTCTTTGTACTGACACAGCAAGTTTGGCAGTGGGGGGGCACAGCCATCAGTCAGTGAACAACAGTGACGTGCGGTGAGGTCAATCGTTGGGGAGGCACTGGCTAGTGTCAGAGCCAGATTCACACACTGAGGGGGCGTGGCCTCACGGAGGGGGCGTGGCCTCACGGAGGGGAGCGTGTTAGCCACGCCTCCTTCAGAGAGGCAACTATCTTTATACAAATACGTGAAATAAGTTACCTGGAGTATGGAAGGCGAGGACATGAAATGAAGGGGTCTACAAACATTACATTGGTGACATACTGAGATAGTAACAGGCACGCACTTATTGCCCGCGCTCAGCCCAGTTACTGAGGGGTTGCGCAATCAGAGGGGAGGCTGAGCTCATCGCTGCCTCACCTCTCGTCTCTTCCTGCAGTATTTGCAAGCGGAGCTCCGCAAATTTGGCGATTTTGACTACAAAAATGATTGTGGAGTAGTAAAGAAATTGCATTTATAACACAGATCAGTGGAAAAAATCTTAATATTTTATTTTATTTGATTATTCTTTTTCTTTACTTTTCGTAACAGCTATTTTCATTGGAGTATGACAGGCGAGGCCTCTGCCTCCCCTGACCGCACGCCCCTGGTGAACAGGTAAACACCCTGACCGCACGCCCCTGGTGAACAGGTAAACACCCTGACCGCACGCCCCTGGTGAACAGGCAAACACCTGAGGGGTCTGTCCCATGACCTGCCAACGAGCCTTCCACACTTCACATGGCCTCTGAGCGCGCAGAACCCTGCGGTGGACGTCACCGCCACTCACTGGCGAATGACGGCTGATGATGCTGCTGCTGTTGTTGATGCTGCTGCTTGAGCAAGAAGTGTTCATTATTGGCGGCTGAAGTAGTCGCTACAGTTATTTATTCACTTGCCTCCCTAGTTACAAAAACATTTGAAGCTGGATCAAGAATGGATGGAGAAAAGGTGTCCGGTATAAAACATTTACAAAAACATTGAAAATTTATGTATCAAAGTGTGTATGTAAAATTAACATTATTTGCATGAATTAATACTTTTGGTCAAACAACCTCCATGGCCAATACATTTTGGGGAGGCCTTCATCCAGCAGTGAACTGACAAAAGGATGACAATGAGTATTAATAATGATAATCAATCGAAGATGCCCAACAGAGTTTGGTTATATAACACAACTGCTAATGCAACCGTGTGGAATATTCTCTCTATTTAAACAAACCAATATTCAAATTGAGTTTTAAAAAATCCGATGTACTTGTAGCCAAGAGGCATGGCAATCATGCTCGACTTTGACCGTTTTCCGGAATAATAAGCCTCAGATAATTGCGTGGGCAACCACAATTGGGAGTCATTACAGTCGGCTACTTTGCGGAACGTTACTTCAAAGGATTGCCGTACATAATTATTATGACCTCAAACATTTTTTATTACCGCACGGGAAAAAAAATGTTTTAAATCTCGTTGTTCATGCAAATTATATCCCACAATCGCTGACGCAAGGCAGTGAGCCGGTGTCGACAATTTCCCAAGCTCTGCAGTTCTCTACATGTGTCTATTTTTCGTTCTTCCCTTAAAACTCACTTATTTTTCTGTGCTTAACCAAACTTCCCCCTTCCCCCTCCCGTCCCCATCACGAACTCAATCCCTCTTTCCCAACTTCTCTACCCCATCCATCATTCACCACTGATTGTCACTTTTATCGTCCTTTATTTCCCGCATTGTCATCGACTCATCTCATCACACTTCCACAGTACAAATCGTTAATTATTTCGTTCAGATAAGATAAAAAAAATGTTTAAAAACAATTATTAAAACAACCAATCTTGAAGCAAGCGATGTAACATTCTGATTGGCACATCCCACTCCACCTTTCAATAATCCCAAACTGCGATACTGTCAAAGTTACACCACCACACAGCAAAATTCCCTGAGAACAGCTACCAGCTGGGCGAAAGGCAGATCTGCATTGCTTGTTGCCATAAGAATAATACGTAACATTTGCATTTATATCGCCATGTGCTTTTGGCTCACATAGTGCTCGTTCGTTGCTCGTGCCTTGACACACTTCATTTGCAACTCTGCAATATTATTATTAAACTTGTTTACCCAGGAAAGCCACAAACGAAACCTTACGACTCATTTTCAGGACGGCCTTGCCAAGTTTTTCGCAAGGGGGGCAGGGTTATGGTGATGACTGGAACGTATATCCTCCGCGAGCAATCTCCGGGGCAATTGAATTTTTTTTGGCAATGTGGGCCGTGATGCCGCCAATGCATTGGGCCGCCAACCTCTTGCGCATGACGTCATGGGAGCTTTCACGCCGCCACTGGAAAGCGGATGGCGCGCATGGCATCACCACGGTAAAGACGCAGACCGCTTTATAAAAATCAGAGGCGGCCGCTGGATTCGAACGGCGAGGCTCTGCACCATTGCCACTGGGCCACCGCGTTAATGCAATGCATGCGGGAAATTGGAGAGGAAACATCGCTAGAAGGGACGATGGGCGACCGGACAAGACCTCTGTATGTAGTAGATATGTTGAACTTCTATAGCACCTGTACGTAGCCAACCGTGCTAACCGGAGGTGCGGGGGGCGGAAAGGACAACAAACTAAACACCAAAAGTAGTTCTGAAAAAAATAGTTTTCAGTCTAGATGCTTTAAAAGTGCATAGCGCTAGCAGCTTCCTAAAATCGGAAAGAAGAGCGTTCCAGACGGCCACAGAAGCGCATCTGAAAGCGCGCAATGCAGTGACAGTCTTTGTTCGATGGGCTAGCCAAGAGCCGCTGTGAGGATGACCGAAGTTTGTGTGATGATTTATGCTCCTTGACGAGATCAGCAAGGTATTGTGGTTCATTTGTGGCAAGCACTTTGTGTGAAATGAGTGCGACCTTATAAAGACTAGTGACAGAATGACAGCCAAAATACAGAACATGTCCAAGCAGACAACCACCAGATGGAGTGATGAGATTGGCTCGTGTGGTGCAAGAATGAGATGGTTTATAGCAATGACTGTGAGGGGTGGTGACGGTGTAGGAAAGATTTCACACAGCGGTAGATAGCGCATGTCTGTCAATAATAAAACACATTTCTCGTGTCTATATCTTTGTTAGTGCATAGGCCAACCGTCTATTACGGTTGTGCATTGATAGTGCATCTACTCGTAATTTGTATTGTTTGATGTACTCAACTCTAAGGGATTCCTATACACAGCGACGTTGATTTTTATGTTTCAGTTAGATTTCCGGAAATGTTTTTTGAAGTAGCAATACAACTTCATCTTGTTTTCACATCTAAGTAAATGTTTAAGCTACTTCGAGAACGCTGCAATATTAAGAGCTCGGTGACATGGAGTGTTGGCAACATCTATTAGCACGTTTACATGAAAAAACAAGTGTCTGATACGCTTCACAAGCACATCCACAAGTGGGTAAGCTTATCAAGAGATGTTGAAGCAATGCATTTGTACACAATGGACTCTTAAGATATTTTCTGAATGAATATTTAGATTTTTTTCTTCATTACTATGACTTCAAATTCAAATACTAACTCATTTAGCTCTATAAGTCAACTTTAACAGCTTCTAATCCACCAAGCCACGTACAATATTAGTAAAGTATGATGCATATCCTTCATTGATCATTGCCTTTATGAAAAATAAACTAAACATAGTTTACTTACTAGGTAAAGCCCAGAGCTATTAGCTCTTTTTCAGAATCGACCTGGCCACAAATAATAGCTCGAAGTGACTTATCGTGTGAAAATTTAGAGGACCCAAATATTCTAAACGTATGTTTCATAATGTGGAGGGAAAAACCCGAGGACCCGGAGAAAAATCCACGCGACTACGGGGAGGACATGCATACTCCAAATAAATAGGTGTTAGGGTCAAGATCGAACCCACGACCTCCTGCATACCTGGAGAGGGAGCTAACATCATCTTGCCACCATAGCACCCCAAACCCACAGCAATGGAGAAAAGAAATGTAGCACATGGCATCTTGCATTATAATTCACCGGCTGATTTCTGGACTGTTTAAATGGACGAACCTCAAGCCAAGTGTGTTCAGTGTCTGCTCAGATTCACAAACATTATCTTTGCCTCACATTCCCCGCCATCCACACGAGTGGCGCTCTGTGAAGAGCACTTGACTTGAGAAGCAAAAGACTGCCAGTTCAAATTCCGGTAAAGGGTCAAATCAGGCCACCATCCCATCTTTAGTTCTAGATTACAGTGAGGAAAAAAAGTATTTGATCCCCTGCTGATTTTGTACGTTTGCCCACTGACAAAGAAATGATCAGTCTATAATTTTAATGGTAGGTTTATTTGAAAAGTGAAAGACAGAATAACAACAAAAAAATCCAGAAAAACGCATGTCAAAAATGTTATAAATTGATTTGCATTTTAATGAGGGAAATAAGTATTTGACCCCCTCTCAATCAGAAAGATTTCTGGCTCCCAGGTGTCTTTTATACAGGTAACGAGCTGAGATTAGGAGCACTCTTAAAGGGAGTGCTCCTAATCTCAGCGTGTTACCTGTATAAAAGACACCTGTCCACAGAAGCAATCAATCAGATTCCAAACTCTCCACCATGGCCAAGATCAAAGAGCTATCCAAGGATGTCAGGGACAAGTTTGTAGACCTACACAAGGCTGGAATGGGCTACAAGACCATTGGCAAGCAGCTTGGTGAGAAGGTGACAACAGTTGGTGCGATTATTCGCAAATGGAAGAAACACAAAATAACTGTCAATCTCTCTCGGCCTGGGGCTCCATGCAAGATCTCTCCTCGTGGAGTTGCAATGATCATGAGAACGGTGAGGAATCAGCCCAGAAGTACACGGGAGGATCTTGTCAATGATCTCAAGGCAGCTGGGACCATAGTCACCAAGCAAACAATTGGTAACACACTACGCCGTGAAGGACTGAAATCCTGCAGTGCCCGCAAGGTCCCCCTGCTCAAGAAAGCACATATACATGCCCGTCTGAAGTTTGCCAATGAACATCTGAATGATTCAGAGGACAACTGGGTGAAAGTGTTGTGGTCAGATGAGACCAAAATGGAGCTCTTTTGCATCAACTCAACTCGCCGTGTTTGGAGGAGGAGGAATGCTGCCTATGACCCCAAGAACACCATCCCCACCGTCAAACATGGAGGTGGAAACATTATGCTTTGGGGGTGTTTTTCTGCTAAGGGGACAGGACAACTTCACCGCATCAAAGGGACGATGGACGGGGCCATGTACCGTCAAATCTTGGGTGAGAACCTCCTTCCCTCAGTCAGGCCATTGAAAATAGGTCGTGGATGGGTATTCCAGCATGACAATGACCCAAAACACACGGCCAAGGCAACAAAGGAGTGGCTCAAGAAAAAGCACATTAAGGTCCTGGAGTGGCCTAGCCAGTCTCCAGACCTTAATCCCATAGAAAATCTGTGGAGGGAGCTGAAGGTTCGAGTTGCCAAACATCAGCCTCGAAACCTTAATGACTTGGAGAAGATCTGCAAAGAGGAGTGGGACAAAATCCCTCCTGAGATGTGTGCAAACCTGGTGGCCAACTACAAGAAACGTCTGACCTCTGTGATTGCCAACAAGGAGTTTGCCACCAAGTACTAAGTCATCTTTTGCAGAGGGGTCAAATACTTATTTCCCTCATTAAAATGCAAATCAATTTATAACATTTTTGACATGCGTTTTTCCGGATTTTGTTGTTGTTATTCTGTCTGTCACTGTTCAAATAAACCTACCATTAAAATTATAGACTGATCATTTCTTCGTCAGTGGGCAAACGTACAAAATCAGCAGGGGATCAAATACTTTTTTTCCCCTCACTGGTTGGTCCTGTGGTCATCTTAAACCATGCCACAGGAATGTGGAATTTCCATCACTAGCTTAGCCCAATAGAGATGAGCAGTGGTGCACCCTTGGTTGAGCAAGGTGCCACTTGGACAGCGTTTGACCTCCCCGCCGCTGTCAAATTGAACGCGTGGATGCCATCGATGAATGAAAATACAGACTGACCGTATACGATGTGGCGGCCATATTCTGCAATTGACGTAAATTATTTGTTTACAGTGAAGTGACCAATTAACGGTTTTTGTTTCTATATATTTCCCATTTGCGCCATCTGTGTCATGAGATGAAGCGTCCACTCGGAACGCCCACAAAGTAGCCTCGTGTCAGAGAACAGCCCGGGGAAGCAGATTTCACAGAACTAATTCTGAGAACCCTTAAAGTTGTTTATTTTAATGTAATGGGTTTGTGTGTTCGTTTGACGGCCAGGTTAAATCATGGCTCATGACTGCCAATGGAGAAGAGCACTGTCCCACCCTCGTCTAACCAGAAATTCTGTAACATCATTGACTTAAGAAGAACACATACACTCGATACTGTAGAGCGTTACACAAACGACATCACACAACCCACTCGAAATTGTACCCTGCTTTTTCACGTAAACAAAAAACGTCTGTCTGCCAAGCATATGGTGGCACACACAAACCTATATCACAATGTGGTGACACATTGAACCTGCAGAGCTAAGCAGAATGCTAGATTTCATCCTGAAAGACATTGCGATTACTTAGATTATTTCACTGCTATAAATTTCCACGTGATAAGTCACTTTGTTGAGCTATCATTTGTGGCCAGGTCGCTTCTGAAAAAACAGTGAACACCTCAGTGGGGTTTGCCTGGTAGGATGAGGATGGTTCAGTTGTTGTATTATAAACAATTCTTGTACTTTAAACTACTATCATGTGTTTTTATTGTTTGTTGTTGTACGTAATGTGCTTATCCTACGAACAAGAGCTTTATAACTCATCGGATTCCTCCAATAAAAATCAATATTCTGATTCTTAGTGCGACTCTCCCTCAGGGGGTGTAGGTTCTCTGGGCACTTTGTTTTCCTCCCTGTGGTGTTGCCCTCGTGGTGCATGTCGAGAACAGGTCCCCGTGTTTGCGTTGTCGAGTTTCCCCCGTTTTTCCTTGCTATCAGGCCTCAAGCCCCCACCCCTCCCCTCCTCTGTGCTGCATCCATCTGATAGCAGTTGCAGCTGAACCCAGTGTTGTTTTTATTCTTTCCATTGTCAGCCCATGCACTGCAGCGTGTTGCTGCACGTTGAGCGTACCGCACACAGGCAGGCACGCGTAAGGAAAGCCAAGGGTAGGGGGGGCGGTGTCACGTCCCCCCCCCCCCCCCCGTGTGCGTGCCATGCCACGATTGCGCACCGCAAGACCTTCCCCCGTCCGACTCGTCCTCCGACTGCCTTGGAGTCAGAAAGAAATGCTGCAGTTCCCCCCCCCCCCCCCCATCGGGCATAAAAGAAATGCTACGTTTTAACGTGGCGAATCCCGAAGCATTTATCACGAGCCGCCGCCTTAGGTGGTTGTGACCGATTGAGGATAAAGCGATCGTGTACAAGGAACGTCTTGTGTTTAAAACCTGGGTTTTAGCAGGCCGTGCAAAAAAAAATATTAAGCTTTTGATTCCCCCTATAAAGCAGAGGATAAGTGGCCACAGAGTTTTATAGATGTAGTGACATCGCAGATGTCACTGTGTAATGCCAACCTTAGAGAGGGCACGGCGTGCGATGTATTAACATCGCGGACACCACTTGGATGTGGGTGCAGTAGCGGCCCTAGAGGGGCTCTGTGAACGCTGACTGACAGTGCTGGATGGCACCACGCTCTGCGTGCAGTGCCGACCCCTACAGGATAGCGTGTGAGAGTGCCGGCCATGGAAATGGGTTACTAAGGGCCATGGCACTCTGGCTGACCCCGAAGGACAAGTAACGGGTAAAGTCTACACAGGGCCCCCAAGTGGGGGCTAGGGGTGGTCATGTGTCAAGGTCGAGATCCTGCTCGAGGATTTTAGAAGGTGGTCGTAGTTAAGGGCAGAGCCAGCCACGCCACAGAGGATACAAGCCGGGTCCCCGAGAGGGATCGGCTGCTGTTGTTCATCCTGAAGAATCTACATTCTACGTCCTACAGGGTCACCAACACGTGGACCTGGACCCAAGCTGTGGTCCGGTCCGTTGTAGCTAGCTACGGTGTAATTAGTGCAGTTAGCCTGGTGGTCCACCACCATAGGTTGTTATCTTGTTAAGGGGCAGTTACCCCGTGTGTTGGTATTAATGTGTTGCATCCGAAAAGTGCGTCTGCGACTCAGTAGAACTCACTACATATATAGAGAGACAACTCTTTGAATTTAAGATAAAAGGGTATTGAGCAGATACTGTCAAGTATCCAGGAATTTCTAGGAAAGCAACGTTCAAAATCCTGCTTTATGGTCAAGGCCACCTGGGGCAGTGTGACAATGTGAAAAATACACGACTGCATTATTGTTATTGTTTTGCATTCCACAACCAAAGCCATTCCTGGTGTTCACTGCCTGCCACACCTTGACCCTGTCCTTGACACACCGCTCCCCCAGCTGTCCGACTCCCGTTCTCTTCGTTGTTCCCCTCTTGCCTGTGAACGACTGAGATGAGGTTGCCACAGTGGTGAGATGTTGACTATCTCCGCTGGTATACAGGAGGCTGTGGGTTTGATCCCGATCCTGATGTCTGCTGCATATTTGGAGTTTGCACGTTCTCCCCGTGGTCATTTGGATTTTTCTCCGCGGGCTCCGGTTTTTTTCCCTCCACATTTAGAAATATGCATTTAGTGTGTTTGGCTGGCATAAATTTCCACATAAGCCACTTCATTGGGCTATCATTTGTGGCCAGGTCGCTTCTGAAAAAGAGCTATAAGGCAGCTCAGTGGTACTTTAACTGGCAAAATAAAAAAAAAGTTTATTCTTAGACTGCCTCTTTCTCTCGATAAAATAAACACGCACTCCGAGTCCAGCATCTTGAGATGCGATCACATTCAGTTGCTGCACTTTGTATAAATCCAAATTGTATTGCGTTACAACGGTCACTGAGGTTGCTACAATGCATGAAGGCACAATCTTGACAATTGTTTTCACATTCGGTCATCTGCAAGTGAAATTTTCCTCCAATTCCCCATATTTTGATGGATTTGCAAATACATAGAGCAATCATAAAATGATATATCAGCCAAAAAAACCACTTTGGCCAAACTTGCCCGTGGCACGTAGCATTGGGATGTTGACCTTTCGTTCTGCCAAAGCCGAGACACGTAAGGACAAATTATAACCCAGCTTCGGTGTGGCATAGATCTCCAAATCGGATGGGTTTAAAAACTCAGGCATGTTGAGACACGATGTTAAAAAGCTGAAAATTGTGCCCTGTAATAACGTCTATATTATTCCCTGGTAGCGCCCTTCAGCTTCCAACAAGGCCTTTTAGCCGCCACTCAATTTTCTCTTCCGTGCGAGTGACGATGACGAGGCGTCGTGGTCAGATTATTTGTTGGCAAATTTTGTCAGGAAAACGCAAATACGCGTGTAACTCCAAACACACAACACCAAGACAGCCGTTCCAGCCACGTGTATGCACACACACACACACACACCTTGAATCAAATGATATTTACACAACATCTTTCATAATAACACGCCCGTGACCTTGAACGCCACGTAATGAATCTCGATGTGGGTGCACATACCCACTGGACCATTCCAGTCTGTCCAAGTCAGGTCTGGTCACGCTCGTTGTCTGCTAATATATTTATTGTTGCCATGGCATGAGACGTGGGTTGCCCCTGAGAGCAATCGTGTGATCCAGGATTGCTCTTGAGCAAGGTTGAACAAAAAAACTGGATTGAGCGTAACATGTGCGGTAACAGTTGATTTAATTTTAAATGCGGACAGTCTTGACTGGTCCGAGCGTGACTGGGATGGACGACTCATTAATGTGACAGCGTTGTCGGAACCCCACAACAAAAGCGACGGTGAACTGTGCGGTTGGGCATCGACGCACGGCTCGGCCAATGCTGCAAGGTCTTCGCTGCGTTCGAGCAAAGGAAGCTCTCGAATTGTAAAATCTAGAAATTCTGCCGGTCCTCAATTAGTGCATGTTTGTTTGTCTTCAACTTAGCACTGCCGCTAAGAACACAAACTGGACCGCAGCCAGTTCAAAAGATGGCAACGTCAGACATCACAAAGCACTGCAAGGAATTTTTCAAAGGAAAGACAAACCTCAATTCCAAACGTTTATACAACGTCCATCTCAAAGTAAACCAACGGGGTAATTTTTCCGCGATTTCGTTTCCTTTTTTGGTCTCGCAAATGGAAAGCAATTCTTCTTGTCTGGTCAGCAGACCCGCGCACGTGCGCACACTTGGAATAAATGAAGCGCAGCAACATCAATGATGTCACGGGCCATCGGGGCCCATCGGGTCATCACCCGCACCTTCGATTACCACGGTTAGGCTATGTACGGCGTAAAAAAGTTCAACATACGTGCATACATTACAAACATCGGGCCGCACAAGTGAGAAGGGAGGGGGTGCTCCCCCTCCAAAGCGGGGCCGCCAGAAGGGAGCAGAGTTCGCCGTGGTTGATTTCACAGAGGCGCGTTCGCCTGCAGCGTGACGCTAAGCATTCGGCAGAAAAAAATAAAAACCCGCACGTGTTTATCAGGTGTGTCCGAGAGCGAAACTACCATCGGCGACGGTGTACAATTTATTGTTTTATTTAAAAATTCTGCAGACAGGTCGTCTCCATAAAGACAGACGCTGTTTATTTGCAAGAAAAAAAAAGTTCTGCTTTGTTTCAGCGACTGAAACGTATCGACGTATCATTGGGCGGTTAGTTGAGGCATGAGGTATTCAAGTGAAACATACATTGCAGAGATTTATGGGCTCTTTGATGCCTCTAATGAGCACGTGAGATGCTTTCCTATGGCGTGCCGATCACAACGATGTCACGGGTTAGCCAAGGGGCATGAACTGTCAAAAAAATGTTGCACTGCCAGACTCGTCACTCGCCCCATTAAACGAGACCACGTCTCCCTCCGCTGGCTCCCAAGCCAACCCCCGGGACAATATATGGGATGGCACTCACCACCTTAAATATCTTCCATGGACAATCCCCGGCCTACATCTCCCATCTCGTCTCCCTCTACCCCCCTCCACGCACTCTCCCACCTCTCCCCTCTCGTCTCCCTCTACCCCCCTCCACGCTCTCTCCTACCTCTCGTATCACTCTACCCCCTCCACGCTCTCTCCTACCTCTCGTTTCACTCTACCCCCCTCCACGCACTCTCCTACCTCTCCCCTCTCGTCTCACTCTACTACTCCCCTATGCCCGCTGTCTGCTCCATCAACGCAAAGCTCTTTGTCTAAACCCCCAGTCACCCACTGCTCAAAGGGAGATCACCCATTCGCCACCTCCGCTGCCTCCATTTGCTGGAACTCCATTCCCATCGCTAGCCAATCAGTAAATTCAGTAAATCCTTTTATATACATTTATAGTTCATTACCTTTTTGGTCCTCCTGTGAGATACGAACGGGCACAGAGCGGTGGTTCGCCGCAAATTGTGAGAGAGAGAAAATCTCGGTGAATGACGTCCGGTATACGTGGTCCCAACAAACTTTGCTGGCAAGGGATGACTTGTTACAATAAAAGTGTAATGGCCAGCCTAAACATGTGCCCAGGAACAAAAAAAGCAACGGCATAACTAGCCAATGCCAAGAACACATGTTCAAAGGTTTTTGGGAACATAATGCCATACTTTCAAGATCAGATGGTTTGAAACTTGGTTCCAAGAGACCTTGCAAAATGAATTTTGAGCCACTATTTCGATCGAAATGAGCTTGAATTCCAGCTGTTGCCCGTGGGAGCTGTGTGGATTTGCCAAACGGCATTCCATTATTAAAATGAGCTTCATGAAACACAATTTATGAAATGTGTGGTCGCACCGTGGTGGACAAGCATCCTCGTAAGAACTTCACAAACGACAGGGATGATGTAACCCAATCGCCAGGTGAGGATTTATTAATTTATTTTATATTTCACTACAATGCTGGAAGACAGACGGGTAGTACATTTGCAAAAAGCACTTCAAACAACGCTTCACTTCGCTGAGCTGTCCGTGCAAGCCTCGACAATTCTTATGGCGGGATCAGACGTACATTTGCTGGTCTTTTACACAACACAATAAAAAAAAAATCTGCGTCACCGAGCCAAGCGATGAACAGATTACGCTCCTGTACCGGTGACGTAAATGCGAAGCAGGCTTAGCGACGACAATTCAATGATCACAGCTAGAAGGGGCTACCGGCAAAATTCCTATGTTCGTCGTAATAATACAGACAATACTGGATGACAGGTTGTTTTATAGAAGGAAAGCTATGTTACTTTACATTCAGGAAAACGTTTGGGGGCAAGGATTCACCCACGATGCATTACTATAATGGAATACATGGCAGTGTAAGCGACGGTGGTGATCTATTTAATACGTCATGTTCACTGCAGCCAATGCAGCGCGGGTTGGACTTGAAGGAAGAAACGTTGCCCTAAAGAAGTGGTTCATGTTAACCTGGGGTGCGAGATGCCCTTTCTGGCGGTGCGAGACATGGCCAGATTTTTTTTAGAAGGTAAATCATCGAAATACAAATTAAGCATGGGCACATAAGTGTAACCACTGTGTTTCATCAAACCTATGTATTTATTAACATTTTACATTTTTTTCCAATTGAGAACCAAACGGGTGCAAGGCTGCGGTAAAGGTTAAGAACCACTGCTCTAAAACAAGCGGGACCTCATATTCTTAGCTCTTTCGGTAAAGTCACGTTGAAGGGAAACAATAAAATAATAAAAAATATATAAAACAATAATATATTTTATTATTTTATTGTTTCCCTTCAACGTGACTTTACCGAAAGAGCTAAGAATATGAATTACTGCAGTCACGAAAGCTTTAAATCAAAACTTAAGCGGGACCTCTTTGACGAATCACACTAATTTTATTTCCACTAACTTTTAACCGATTTGGCTAAGATGGCAAAGACGAAGCCGCACCTGCTCCCGGTGCAAAGGTGTATGTATGTGTGTAAACTACTTATGTATGTTGAACTTATTTTTCACACTTTACGTAGCCAACCGTGCTAATCGGAGGTGCAGGGGAAGGATAAAAGGCTAAGCACAAAAAGCAGTTCTAAAGAAATGAGTTGTCAATCCAGATTAAAAAAGTGCATAGCTTCAGTGGCTTCCTAATATCGAAAAGGAGGAGGGTTCCAGACGGCCACAGAAGTGCATCTGAAAGCGCGCGATGCAGTGACAGTCTTTGGTCGATGGTTAGGTGAGGAATTGTGGGAAGAGCGGGTGGGGTGAGTCAGGTGGCCGGACCAGGCACTTAGTAGCCGATTTGTGGATGGTGGCATTGGCATAGAAAAATCGTACTTGATGGCTATAAAGTCAGTACGTAATAATTAACAAAGATATTACAAATGTGATTGGCACATAAAATAAATAAAAATTTTGCTGCATTTAGTTTGGTGTCGAGGAGCGGTGGCGCCGCAATTAGCATGCTGTGCAGTCATTTCCAGGAACCGAGTTCAATTCCTGGCCAAGGCTAACGTAAGTTGCGGGCGTTATATGAACTTGTACTGGGCACCAACCTGCACTCACCAGGGTGGAAGTATGGTCAAACAACCCCCAAGATGGACACCACATGGGGAGACCTTCATCTAGCAGGGGGGTGACAGATATCTGCAAACTATTGCATCGTTAGGTGAGTGGCAAACACGGTGCGCGTTAGCAATTACACAACGTCCAGCCTCCACAGGTGGCCTCCGACACACTCCGACTCTGTGCTCATGAACACCATTCTGTGCCGCAAAACTTGATCAATTATTATTCATTTAATGATTGGGTAAGGTGCTGACCGCCCCCCCCCCCCCCCACAGCACCACGTAACCCCTCCACCACCATTCCAGTGGGTGTCTAAGTTTTCGAGGTCCGTCTTGGGTGCAAGATTTTTTTGTACTGCGCTCCTGCATTTTGGGTTTATTTGCTGACGGCTCTTAACGCCACAATAGTTAAAGAATGACGTTATAGACGTCCCGGGTTGAAATCGCCAATGTCCGCAAGGTAAAATTATATTTTGTTGAAAAAATAAAAAGAGGACTTGTGTAGGACAAGTTAGGTGATAGTTAATACCGAGCGCTGGCAGCATTTAGTTTAGAGTATTTGGCTACTGCTACAATGTCCAGGTGACAAGCCACTTCGTTGAGCTATCATTTGTGGCCAGGCCGCTTCTAAAAAAAGAGAAATATACCTCAGAGGGCCTTACCTGGTAAAACAACAAATAAGTTTTAGTTTAGTTAAAAGTAATGGCTGCATGCATTCAATGTTGATTAAAGAGGGTGTACAAAGTTCCGGGAGCCCGGTATAAGACGGTATTCGCGGGCACGCAGACGGAATGCGTCAGAATCAGAATCCTCATTCATCGTGGAGAAATCCGATGAGCTGTGAAGCTCTTTTTCACAGATGTCCAGTGTCGGCGTCGTCGGCGGCTGCCGCCGTACGCTTCTAACACGAGGAGGCCTGTTCGCGCTGAACATGCGTCTCCCGTCCAGGGATCGGCTGATGCCCGCTGCTGCTGCTGCTGTCACTGCTGCTGCTGCTGTCACTGCTGCTGCTGTCACTACTGCTGCTGCTGTCACTGCTGCTGCTGTCACTACTGCTGCTGCTATCACTACTGCTGCTGCTGTCACTACTGCTGCTGCTGTCACTGCTGCTGCTGTCACTACTGCTGCTACACCGAACGTGGCGGCGGGGGGCGGCGGCGAAGCTGCGCGTGAGAGCGCACGCCATCGGGCAGCCTGCCAGCCGAGCTGTCGGAGCCAGCCTGAACCATCATGAGCCAGCCAGAGCGGCTCCAGCCATCCCTCGTGTTCACCACACAAGGGCCCCCCCCCCCCCTTCCTCTTTACTCACGGCTTCGGTCAGAGCGGGTCTCACACGTTCGCGCCGAGCGTTTTGAACGCATACCTCGAATAACCAACGGGGGGAGACGTGCCCAGTCGGGCGTTCTATTTGGCATGCCAAGGGGACTATTTCACGATGATTAAAGCACAACGGAGACGTTTCAATGTGTGCCTTTGTAATGAATTGTAAACGTTGAGCAACGGTGCGGTTCTAATGGAATCCGTATGGATTTGCCACACAGGCATGTAAGTCGGACAACAATTTTGGAATGTATTACATTTCAGCAAGTGCAGCGCCATCTCTTGTGTCACGATTTAAGGCGAGCTCAACCAGGACACATGGCGGGTTGGCAGCACCGCCACCTGTCACGTAGCCCCACCCACTATGACATAGCCACACCCACTCAACAGATAGTCCGCCAGGCACAGCGAATTGCCTCCTCTTCTCATCAAACCCTGCCGAGGGCTTTGCCGATCATGCCCACTACTCCTGGTAGCTCCAGTGGACAGCGGATGAAGGATTAAGAGGGATCATAACGTCATGTCGATGCATTTTATTACAAAAGTGATTTCACTCTACTATGTTTTAACTGCAGAAAGAAACTCAAGTTATATCCAGATGTTTTATAACTACCCACTTTCAATCGCATATGGGTCAGAATCCGCACGTGTGAACGTTTGCAAACACGTCCTTCAAAAAAGGTGTTTGTTTGTGTATGCGGTGAGACCATCAACTCGCTATAGTTGATAATCAACATGAATCATGGGTACCACTAACAGGATCTGAATATAGGATCTCAGAAGTACTATAAACTATTTTTTTTATTTTACCAGGTGAGGCCCACTGAGCTATATAGCTTTTTCAAAAGCGATCTGGCTATCACACATGATAGCTCAACGAAGTGGCTTATCATCGCGTGGAAATGTATAGCGGCCAAATACTCAAAACGCGTGATGTTGATTCTAAATGTGGAGGAAAAAACCGGAGGGCCCGAAGAAAAATCCACACGACCACAGGGAGACCATGCAAACTCCAAATATGCTGGTGTCAGGGTCGGGATGGAACACACAACCTCCTGTATAAGAGGCGAGGTAGTTAACATCTCGCCATCATGGCAACCATCTGGACCACGCAGCCACCTGCAGACTCCCAGCATTTCAAATGCGGTTGTATACAAAAAAAGACAAAGATCCCCGTATAGCCTTAACAGACTATAGGGGCAAGTGCTGTTAGCGAGCAGCACCTATGAAGGCCCATTGCGCGCACACACAAAGCCAGTCTTCTTTTCAACGACCAAACGTGAAGCGATAATTCCTGCACAGAATCGATGTCCACCCACGACTTTCCCCACCGAAACACTTTTGCTTGAGCTGCGAAACCAAAAAAAAATCCGTGGTCTTTATGTTGAGGCAAAAATCGCTTTGGAAATAATCCATGGCATACTACAGCGGTGAGTTTGCCTCACCACGTAGGCGGCTGTGGGTACGCCGTGCCATCAAGCTGGGCTGCCGCCGATGTAAAATCCACCGCGTGTCGCGCCACGTTGTGTTGTGGTAAACGCATGCAAACTTCCACGATACGTACTTGCAACATTTTCCGAGGGATTGTTATGTAATCGTTTTCTGAAGAAAAGGAGTAAAAAAAAAAAACCACGTGCACACACAACGTAGGAGAAACAAATTGGATCTTCAAGCCCTTTCTAAACACATGCCCAGGAGGGAATTCCAAGGCCAGGAATCCCATCATCAAAGCCAAGGCTGAAGAGATGCGCAACGATGCCAAGACCCAAGGTTGACGACAGACTACAAAGGTCAGACGTGGCTATCATTCTGAAACTTTTATCTTGTTGTTGTTGTTGTTAAAGAACCATAGGTTGCAGCATACACAATCAATTGTATCTCAACAGATGGCTCCCAGCCAGTAAATACATGACAGTTAAAGGCACGGTATGTAACTGCTCACAGATAGTATCTGGGGAGGTAACAGACAACAACACCAAAGTCCCCAACAATTCAGCAAGCAAGTTTGGAAGTAATGCAGAGCTTGCCCCTGGAAACCAAACCGTGTCAAATTTCAGACTTTTAAGTCTGAGCAGCGGTATCGTAAAAAAACAATTGTTATTATCGAGCCCAGTGCTGCAGTAAACCACATTAGCGAGGCACTTGAACTGCGCTCGTTAGACATTTGCTGAAGGAATATATTAGAAGGGATGGAGGATGAATCAGTTAAGCATTATTTAGAAGTATATGCACGAAGCACGATTAAACTTGAAATGAATGGTGTATATGTGTATAGCTCAGCATATGCACTTTTAAATCTAGATTTAAAAATAACTTCTTTACAGGACAGTTTCTTGCGTTACTTTTGTTGTCCTGCTCCTACACCTGCGATAAGCATGGTTGGTTACGTACCATGCGAAAGAAGTTGAACGACATACAGAGCTTCGCCAACCATGTCAACTTGGACTAAACTGCTGCTAGGCAAGGCCGCTGCGCTCTTGACACTTTAATCAAATTGCAGTTACGTACACCTTGTAACCAGAGAGCATGTTGTCATGCATTTGAAACTCCGGCTGTATTCCCGCAGGTGCCTCGAGGCTCCGACGCACGAGGTGGTGTCACGGAGACGTGACGACGAAAAGCTCCAAGCAGCAGCGACCTCAAAAGCCGATTGTTTCCATCGATAAACGGCGGAGCACTCTCGTGTCGTTCGAAACTGCGGCGCCACGCTGACGTCTCAACGCGTGTACGACAACGCACGCTTCAACGATCAAATGTCTCCTTTATTATTATTATTGTTGTTGTTGTTGTACAAACCCGCACTGTTCTGGGCAGCGGCGACAAAGCATCGAGTGTCACACAGAAGCTTTACCCGCAAGCAAGGCTCGCGTAAGCCGAGGGATTGTGTCCTTGGCGCCTGCATTCGTTACGTGGCTGCACAATCGTCGTGCGTTCCACGCGCGCCAACGAACGATCAACCAGCCAGTCGCTTAAACAGCCCACGGGGTCAGGCGATAATTTCATAACCTCCCGTGACGTAACAAAAAAAATCCCTACAAGCAAGGTCACCCCCGCCAGCACTAAATCCACCTCTTCCACAACATGTGCGGCGGATAGGCGAGCGCCGTGATGTCATAGCTTGCTTGCACGCGCTGACCGAACCTTGCGTTTGGTGGTTCAAATATGTTGCGCTGCAGTATTCAAGCCGCCGTTTTTAATCCTGACATGTACAAAAAATGCACGCGAGTCCATGAATTAGGCCGTCCTAATGGCAAAGTTGGCTACGTACGGTGCGAAAGAATTTCAACGTACGTGCATACATAATAGAAATATACCGAAGGAGACCTCAAAGGCATTGTAAACGATAACATCCAAAGGCTCAGGAGCAGCACTGTGTGAGTAATCCAAGAGGATACCTACCCCCTTTCAAAGTACACTACGATTAAGTGGGCCAGAATTTGCCCACAGTTTTCTTCCCAAAATCAGTTGAGGATAGCTTTCAAGGTCTTTGATCCCCCGTGAACACAATGGCCTATTCTGGCAAATGACGTCATTGGATTTTTCACCTCCACTTTGCAGCTGACAGCTCAATCTGGTATTCACTCCCCTGCAGAAATTACCAAGTATTTTTCAGACGACGAAAATTGTTGAGCACCCATTGCATTCGCCCTTGGCTCGGTGGCGTTGTGGTGTTTCCCCACCTTGACTCACAATTGCAGGATCAGGACGTCCAATCGTCGAGAAGGGGTCGGACGAGGCCATCATCCTTCCACGGTTGATAAAACTAAATTATCCCAAAACAACTTTTTTTTACAAGGTAAGACAAGCTGAGCTATATCGCTCTTCTTCAGAAGCGACCTGGCAATCACAAATGATAGCTCAACGAAGTGGCTTATCATGTGGAAATGTACAGCAGCCAAACACTCTGAACACACGTTGATTCTAAACGTGGAGGGAAAAGTGCATGCGACCACGGGCAGAGAGACATGCCAACTCCCGAATACACAGGCGTCAGGGTCGGGATCAAACCCACGACCTCTTGGAAACAAGGCGAGGGAGTTAACATCTCACCACCGTAACACCCCAAAAAAATGTTACTACCGTACTCGCACAGATTTTAGCGGTTGTGCTCCCATGCGTTTCAGGTCGAACCGTGTGATGTTTGCCACGATGTACGTTTTGTTCCCATGTACTGGGAGAGTGAATTCCGGAGGAAGGAGACTGGCCTCAACCAGGGGAATGTGGAATTTCCATGAGCTCAGGGCTCGCTGCGAAGACGAGTGCCCACCCCATTTCTCATCATTAGAGCAACTGAACGCGTTCTGATCTTCTGCCAAGAGTATTCACCCACTTCCTAAATCATGCATTATTAAGTTCGAAGGGCAAGACGTGCCAAACTTTAATATGCTGGCCTCTCTACATGCACCGGCGAAATGTCACATATCAATGCATGAATTTACTACTTTTGTCCCGTCTGTACCTCTCCTCATTTAGATCCGGTCTCGTTTTTACCAAATTAAGTTTCACATTCTTCTTCCTCGTTTTGTGTAAATTGTACCGCTTTATCCATTGTGGTCATCAACAAAATACCGCATATATTTTGCAGGTATAAAAAAGTCAACAATTATTTAGCACAACATCTGCTAAATGGATAATGAACTGGAGATTATTCATAATGGAATCAATGCAGCCACGCGAGTATAAACCAGCACATGAACTCTGGTCATCCTCGCAGCGGCTTTTGAACTGACCATTGAACAAAGACGGTCACCGCATGAAGCGCTTTCAAATGCGGCCGTCTGGAACCCTCTTCCTTCCTATATTCGGAAGTCACAGGAGCTGTGCACTTTAACATCTAGATTGAACACTCATTTATTTTGGTACTGCTTTTTGTGTTTAGTTTGTCGTCCTTCCCTCGCAACCTCCAATTATCACGGTTTGCTATGTATGGTGCAAAAGAAGGTCAACATACATACATACATGTGCTCTGACTTGTAGAAGCAGTTCTTTCAATCTCTACACTTTTAAAACCAGGTTACATCTCCGAGTTATGAATGTCATCAATAATACACTTCTGTGAATATGCCGAGAGGATTTAAATGGTGCTCCTCTGCCACAGCTCCCCTTACAATGAGGCAGCATCAAAACGTAGCGTTTGATTGAGGGCTTTGTGAATAAGTAAATTACATGAATATTGTAGGCATGAGAGAATGCCATTGATGAATACCATTTTTTTTTTACAATTTAAGAGCCTCCGATTAGAACTGTTGGCTACGTACGGTGCGAAAGGTCAACATACATACAAGAGCACATTTAAGCCTTAGAGCTGTGAACCTATTAGGAAGTCAACTAATTTGTGCTCAAAAGCATCTGTAACGTGCCAACATTAATCTCCACCCAATTATCACCACAAGCGTATTCAGCACCATCATTAACCATTACTTCATTTCGCAAACAAGTGCTCCTATTCCGTGCACATGTTGTTTAAAACGATGGAGATCATTGCAATTCGCACAATTTGCAGCTTGTGTTTTATTGCACAACGGCCGATTTGGTTGCAGCTATGCAATGTGCCGCAGCATGCTAACCCTTGCAATTAATTGCACGCAGTGATACAGAATAGCTACAAGCGAATACATTGGGCAGCATCGTAAACCGTTAAAGGCTTTGCCAGGTGCGTGTCAAAGCTGAATAAGCACCTGTGGTTGATTGCATGACAAAGCTTGAGTGAAAATTGCCCTCTGTTCCCAAGATGAGTCAACATATAAACGAATGGAAACGTTCACTTAAAGAGTAATTTGATGAAGCCAGCCACTGGTGCCCAACAGACTGGACATCTGTGAAAAAGAGCTTTACAGCTCATAGGATTTCTCCAGTATAAATAAACATTCTGGGTGGGGCGGTGGTGGCATGGTGGGTGGCACCACGCTGCGAGTGCAGCGAGCCGAGGGGATTCCCAGCCATGACCAACGTCAAGTGACTGCTACTGTGGCACCCAACACCTTCACCGACTCGCACTTGACCAGTGTGGTGAAGTATGGTCAAACAAACCCACATGATCAAGGAGCAGGAGGGCCTTCAAGTTTATGGGTGCCGAAATGGCAAGATGTCATCCCTCTCCCCTGGTATGCAGGAGGTCGTGGGTTCGATGCCGCCCCTGACGCCTGCTGCATATTTGGAGTTTGCACGTCTCTCTCCTCATGGTTGCGTGGATTTTTCTCTGGGCCCTCCAGTTTTTCCCTCCACGTTTAGAATTAACATCAAGCGTTTAGAGTATTTGGCTTCTATACATTTGCTCAGGATAAGCGATTGTGTTGAGCTATCATTTGCGATAGGCAGGTCGTTTCTTAAAGAGCAACATAGCTCAGTGGGGCCTTACCTAGAAAAAATCAACAGTTTTTGTTTTAATAATAGGGGTTTTCCCCTTTTTTTGGCAAGAAAACAGAAACCTTTTTACAAGGATTCATGTCTGCATTAACCACAATACCTGCAGTCAAAATGCAAACAAAAAACATACTATGATAATATATGCATTGTCCTTGAAACTGATTGGTCCACACCAAAGAAAGCCGTCCCTTGGTGTGGACCAATCAGTTTCAAGGACAATGCATATATTATCATAGTATGTTTTATGTTTGCATTTTTACTGCAGGTATTGTGGTTAATGCAGACATAAATCCTTGTAAAAAGGTTTCAGTTTTGTTGCCAGAAAAAAGGGGAAAACCCCTATTATTACATTTTGGTACTGGCAAAGGAGGTCTAATGATAAAGTTTTTGTTTTGTTTAACACAGGTGAGATATCAGAGAGACCAGGGGTGAGCCTCATTTAGAAGAGTGACCTGGGTCACAAAAATGACAAAAGAAAAATAAATAAAATAAAGTACAGCAGTGAAGTGAACCGAAATCATGGCAAAAACAACTTCATCCAACAGCGGCCTGATCATGGCTGATGATGATGATTGAGAGAAGGCGGTACATTTGACCTAAAAAGGTCTCAAGATTATAAACTAGACTACACAGTAATGCCCGAGCGCTCCAGGGCATTACGCCTTGCAATTGTCCAACAAATAACAGCCTCGAGATCCGGTCAGAGGATTTCCACTAAGTAACAAATGCAAGTTGTGTTAAGTGACGGACGATAATCTGGGACAGTGTTGAGCGAAGGCCACAGAGTCAGTCGACGGGCTGACTACGTGTGCATTATTTACACCAAGGGTCAGCAACCTGTGGCTCTTTAAGGGCTGCTTTGTGACGTTAATTATTGAGGATCACCATCTCGTATTCACATTGCATTTTGGCTCTTGAAATATTAAGATTTTATTCTCTTACAGAATTCGAAAAAAAATAGCTCTTCTTGTTATTTTGGTTGCCGACCCCTGGTCTATACGTGCGGGTGGGGATGCTGACAAATTCGAAAATTATAAGGAATGCCGCACATTCATAAGCTCGTCCGGAGAGAGCCAATAGGCCAATGGAATAGAGCACATGTTGTATTTTACTGTATATGTGGCCACAACCGAGGTGTGATTATGTACGCTGTTACTTTAAAACAATTATTGCGTGAACAGGGATCAAAAAATTACGCAGCGCATTATCACTCGTGCGGACTTGTTTGAGCGCTGTGATGCACACAGCTTGTTGAGCCAGTGACATTGACATTATCCTTCTCTTTCACCCAGGCCCCCTTGACAGCACAGACGCAAAGAGAGTCTCAGCCAAAGATATTTCCCGAACACTCCTTCGCAGCTCCATCTCACCCTGCTGCAAAAGCAGACTTCTGTGATCAAATTATCAAATAGTATAGGTGAACAGCCCCCAATCAACCTTTGCTCAGTGGAAGGTTTCTTATTCTCCTCTGCTACTCCCAGTCTTGAACTCCAGTGCTGTCGACTTCCTTGCCCCAGTTCAAATCCAGGCTCACAGCCATCGTCTTCTCCTCTGCCCAAGACAGACCGCCTCCTTTTCTCCATCAAATAAATATGAAAAATTTCACGCACAGCACCTTGAGACGCTGTTGCATTTACACGCTATCAAAACAAAGATTCCGCCGTATAGACTGTAACAGACTTTTGGGGAAAGTGCTGTTAGCGAGCACCTATTAAGGCCGGCACGGCCCACGAGGGGGTGGGTGGCCAGCACCACGCCCGGCCGCCTTGGTCTCCCAAGTGGCGATGCTATACACTATATACACATACACACACGTAATGTATTGCGATTGTACTGGACTGCATCGCCCACACAGCTTAACCCAATGAAACAATATTTGCACACATCAACGGACAGGTACAATGTTATCGAATGTCCTTGGTTACCACGCCACCTAAAACCAACAGGTAGTTTAGTCACCAACAAACTATCTCTCCACGGTTGCGCTTCACCAGAAAGAAAGGTCCCCGTTGAAATGCAGACGCTATAAAAGTCCCGTGTTGTGTTGTACAAACAGCAGGGCTGTGAAGCTGGGGGGGGGGCAGGGGGGTCACCGACAAGTGACATTTACCGGCTGGTGCTGCTAGGGTTACTGGTCGGAAAATACCTCCTCCGAATCGTTATGGGGGTGGTGGTGGGGGGAAGCGCACTTGGTGGAGCATACAAGCGGCAGTGTCCGCGTTGGCAAGTGATCGCATGAGATTTGAATGTCGGTGCGTGTCTGCGCGTGTCTACGGCGCACGAGACTTGACAGCGCTGTGCACACGGCGATCCTCTACCCGCTACGAACGGCATCCCTCGTGTCGCTGGAGCGGTGGCGCCCAGTGTGGTCTGCGCAGTGCAACGCGAGCCCTGGCAAACCTGAGTTTGATTTCCAGTGTCACAGTTAACATTGGTGGCATGAGACAACCAAAAACCGGTCCAGGGCCTCTCTTCGCCAAACCGTACTGACCTGCGTACGGCAAAACAACCCGAACAGTCGATAAGGCACGGGGGAGATTTTAATCCAGCAACGGATTGGCAAGGGCTATAAACAATACTAGGTTTTCACACTCTTTCCACCATTTTCGTCCGTACACACTTTGCAGACTCTTTCGGATGTAATCGTCTCAAAGGCGCGGGAGGATACACCGTGATGTGTTGTGGAGAGACGAGGTGCGTGCTTATTGAATTGATAACAGTTTCGGGGCACGGTGTACTGAAATTATTTTGGCATACATAATTCAAACATGTTTACGAGACGTGCCGTGGCTGTTGCTCTGATTTTGCACCCCTCCGTAGCTCTGCAGTGGGATTCCGCTAATGCCACAGGAGCCCTGTCTTTATTCACAAAGCCTGCTGCATATGCTATTTCGCCTGCCAACAGCACAAGCAATATATATACTCATGAGGTTGAATATGTGAAAATTGGACTACCGTACGCGTTTTACTTTTCAAAAGCAAGGTAGCAAATGCACCATTTTAATAATTTCCCTTTTGTTTACTTTCTGAGACGGTGACATCAAAAGGCGAAAAGGAGAGAACGTTACCTTCCAAGGTGGCGTGGCCCCAGCTTCAAGCCATTCTTTCAAGGCTCCCTGCCTGACATTTCCAAAAATGTTAACGCCTTACCAGCATGCCAAGCGAATAAAAAAGGGCTCTTTCGAGATAATCTGTTGCTGGACAATACCGCCGCAGATTCTATCTCTAGGTTGCACGCCTTTTGGCACTTCTGGTCTAACACCGTTTGAGACAAAGCTCAAAAGAAAGCTCTGGTGTGGACCAATCAGTTCCAAGGACAATGCATGCATACATTATCAGAGGATGTTTTTTGTTTGCATTCTGACCACAAGTGTTGTGGTTAATGCAGACATGATTCCTAGTAAAAAGGTTTCAGTTTTATTGCCAGAAAAAAAAGGGGAAAAACCTATTATTATAATTTTGGTACTGGCAAAGGAGGTCCCGTGATGAAATATTTCACTCAAGCTCGCCAACTCTGCGAACGTGAATGATATACCGTACACACACTCACAGTTAACGTTTACGTCGTTGCAATTGGCACCAACGGCAAGACGACGACCATGACGTGTGCGCCACGCATGGAGAATGCAGCGGAGATAGCGTAGCGTGCTGAAAGCAGTGTCCCACCACTTTCAGCGCCGTGTATTATGGTATAGCAAGGGAAAATGTGGGTCAAAAAAGTGTTTAAAAAAATACGAGGACGAAGCAATTAATACTCAAGTGGCTCAAATGTGCTTCAAGACAATTATTTGGTTGGAATGACATTTCAAGCTCCCTTTGCTATGAATGTACAATATTCCCTCGTTATTCACAAACTTGCTGTCCGCAAATCGCATCTGGAACTCTACACGACTGCAGCGAGAGAGAAATAAATTGATGAGATAAAGCGATGGAGATAAAGCGATGATGCCATAGCATCATCATAATTTAAGGTTAATTCATTTATAAACTATCATTTAATACTTTAACATTGATTTGTATTTACTTTATGTACATTACAACCAATTTAAATTATTTTATGTTGTGATACTTTTCATGTATTTAACATCTTATTTACGTATTTATTTCAGGCAATTCATTTTTGGAGGCCAATATCATTATTTGATATTCACGAGGCATCTCCGGAACGTATCCCTCGTGAATAACAAGGGATTACTGTAATAGGTTCCAAGTTTCGAAGAATAATGAAAATTATTACACGGACAATTAAAAAAATATTGCAGACAACCGAAACTATAATTAACTTCATTAAGATCCAGGTTCTGACGTCAAGACTTCTGAAATATACATGGCTACTTCATTGACCTCCAGGGCGAGAAGTTACTGCAGCTGGCATTAAAGCCACAAGACCTTCCCAAATCGTTAGGCAGATTGCTATCAAGTGTTGCTTGTAAGTTATGCATTCCTGGTTAACGTTTATTGTACAACTAGCCATGGGTTTATGTGCATGCATACAAGAGAGTCTACGGATTCGAGGTTGTTACAAACATGTGGATTTGGCAATCGTGCAATTACACCAATTACGTTGTAACGGTCGCGGTTAAATATACTCGCCACATTCGACTTCCACATTCAGATATCAGGCCAAGGCTCTCTGCACAACACTAACTTTCCACTTCTTACAGAGCTCACTCAATAATACACGTATTTTGTCGAAATAGCAAGCATAACAGATATAATGTATAATGCATGAAAGAAACTAGGCCAATATCACATGCCGATAAATTATCTGAGAATTCACTTTTTCAATGCGGCTCATGCTGCATTACAGGTGCACGTCATCTGTCCGCACAGAGTTTCAAGTGCCTGTCAAACACTTTTCGAAATTGATTTCTTATACGTAATAACACATGTATAGATGCCCCACAGCGATTACACATTGCGGTGTCGAGATGTTAATTACCTCGCCTGATAAACAGGAGATCGTGGGTTCGATCCAGACCCTGACGTCTGTATATTTGAAATAAATCGCGACGTTTCGGGCGCAACACAAGCGTCCGTCATCAGGTGGGGAAAAAGCACCTGATGACAGACGCTTGTGTTGCGTCCGAAACGTCGTGATTTATTTTCTACCCACGTGACTTTACCGAAAGAACCAAAGAGTATGGATTCCTGCAGTCACGAAAGCTTCAAACCAAGATTGTATATTTAAAGTTTGCATGTTCTGCCTTTGGTCGTGTTGATTTTTCTCCAGGGCCTCCGGTTTTCCCTTGGACATTGAGAATCAGCATCACGCGTTCAGAGTGTTTGGCTGCTGCTGTTCACTTCCACATGATGACGAGCCACTTCGTTGAGCTATCATTTGTAGTCGCCAGGTCGCATCTTGCAAAAGAACTACACAGCTCAGTGGGCCTGACCTGGTTAAAATAAAATAAAAACGACAACAATTTGGTTACTGGCAATTACGCCCCGCAGATCATTGATCCAAAGGGTGGCGGTCAAGCCAAAGCGAGTTCAATCCCTTGCATCCTTAAGCAGTCGTCTACCTTTGTCGCGTGTTGATGCGACGCTACTTCCTCTTGGCATGCGCACGAGAGCTGGGCGCTGCAGCAACTCGGCCCCCTACGCCGTGCCGCAGCTTGGCTGGCGCATCGCGGCTGGCGCATCGTGGCGACGGTGCCGCCCGGGGGAAACCGCACGTGTGCTGCGCGGTGGAAGCGCCGCTTCACTGGCAACACGAGCGCATCGATCCGGAAAGCGCACGCGCAGTCATCAGCCGCGCTTTCGTCACGCGCGACGGGTTCTCTCCCACGGCGGGGCACATGAGCAACGTCGTGCGACGCGCCAGGATGAACGTGCGCAGTGAAGTGTGGTCGCATGTCGGCAGGTCACTAGTGAAGGATTGAGATTTATGCTGTGCGACTTCACAGCTGTTACGTTTCACCTTTATTTCGTGTGGCGGCGGCTAATGTAGATGCAGAGCAACAACATAAATTTCACATTCACGTGGTCAAGCCAGATAACCGCGTCAGGAGTAGCGGAGTGTACATCGCTGTGATGTCTCCTTCGTATTTGTAAATTGGGCATTTTTGTCGTTGTGTTGTATGGTCTGTTCTGGATGACTGGTCGCACACTGGAGAGTTTTTTTTATTTTTTATATATGCATCAGGTATCCGCATCTACTACCATGGATTGTGCAGTGGATACGATTTAGGGTGCATCATTAGCTTCGTGGAAGATCAAACCCAGGGATCATTTGTGTTGGGTCTTTCACAAGGTGTATGTTTGAAAGTTATTTTCTTTGTGAACTGTTACGTTACATGCTCTTGAGTAATGGTTCTTAAATTTTAGGCCAACGTAGTTTACAGGACACAGTGTCTAATGGTACCATAATTTGCTTGCGAAATATAATCCTCTATCCCCTGCGGTTCTATCGCTCATATCAAACTGCTATGAACAAAATAAAAATTCTGGAATTTGATTCCTCCAAACCTCACTATTGCTGCCCCGTGTAACTGCCTGTTCTGCGGATCCCTTTGCTTGCAGCTACGGGGGGCCTGTGACCTACTGAGCAATGGAAAAACCCAACGGAAATGTGGATGGAAAATACGAAAATTAATAATCACGTTGAAGTGAAAATCTCTTTTATATATTGCCGTTCCTATTTAATTATCACAAGCTATAGGGATAGTGAACGGTAAAGCAATGTCTACAGTGTGTCTGCGTTGGTGTTTACATCACTTGGCTCATCAACTGGTTTGTACCATATTCGCATTAACGTTGTAGTTTCAATCAACATACGCTTGCCACTTATTTTTTTGCTGTCCACGTGACCTCTTAAAGGGGTGCCCCGTACATAAATAACTGTGAGAATAGCCGGGAGAATGTCCACTACACTTGGGAAGCAAACTCACCATGAGCCGGTCGTAACCAGCTGAGTTGTGCACTGTGCTCTGCGTAAGAGGCACACTCAGAAAGTGAAAATGTATTTATACTGGAGGAATCCGATGAGATGTAAAGCTCTTTTTCACAGATGGCTAGTAGGGGCGGGTCACAACGTTACAAAAACAAACAGTAGAAAAACACAATAGGAGTGCAAAGTATATGAAAGGAAAGAAAAAAAATCGCAAAAATATATACAAATAAACATAACCTATTTTTATTTTACCAGGTAAAAGCCCACCGAGCTACTGGCTTCTTTTTCACAAGTGACTTGGCCACAAACGAAGTGGCCTATCAATGTGAAGTGCATGTTTGTGAGCCAATATAAAATCAAACCATGCACGAGCGTGTTCTGCGTTGGTGAAGACGGCCCATTTAACGCACGTGCGAATCTACGCGCAACATCAGCGGTTCGCGGTTAGCTTGCAACTGTCAGAAACCAAAGAGCGGCAGTGCTTAACACCACTGCCCACTTCCTTCCATCAGTCGCTGGCAGCACTGCAGATATTCATCACGAGGCTACTCCTGGGGCCATCCATCGACTCACCCCTGGACCTCAACAGACCAACGTCGTTCATCTATTTGCCACCAAACCAAACGAAGAGGAGGCGCGCGTTCGATCTCACGAAACTTTGCCTGCGACGACCATGGCCTTTTAGAACATCTACTACACGCACACGAGTACAAAATAAAATAAAATAAACTTTCAAAACACAACCTTTGACATGCGTCTCAAAAAATTACTTTTCAAAACGTTGTTCATTACAACCAATGACGCTTGATAAATTCAGAAGGACAAAGTGTGTGTGTGTGTGCGCATATCTGTACACTCGCAGTGTGAAGACGGCAAATTTGTGTTGTAACGAATCCTTAAATAATGTAGCCTCGTGAGCACCGCTATCACACCACAGCACACTCACGAGCTTTCCAGAATGCTCTGTCCTTTAGCGCAGAACACACGGAGAGAGACCGGGGGGGGGGCAGGTGTTCCGTGTAAGCACGCTTGCCACAGAGCGAGATGCACCCTACCTCCTCCCGGCACCTCCAGAGCCGGCACAGCTGTGCCGCCAGTTTGGAAAGGGCATCCTTAAGCATTGTCATCTTCGGCTTCAACTCTGCGCGGCGAGTATAAACACGAATATTTACAGACGCAACGGCATACGGATACGTGCGTGTGGTTATTACAGTAAATACGCCGTGGTTAAAATTGTAATGTACAATTATCTTCCAAGGGCGGCCGAGGCGTCTCAACCCCTGGCAAAAATTATTCTGAAGATGTCGCTTCTATTTCCGCAGCGTCCTTCATTGCCAACGCTAAAATGCCCCTCGTTTTATAAAAAAAAAAAAAGACAGTCACCATTGTATTGGTTGGGGAGTGGCGGCGGGGTTGGGGAGGGAAGAGAAAATTAATTTTTAAATCTTACTGTGTCCTGCAGACGATGCTGTAAAGTTTAGCTGGGCTTTAATCCGCCTGTCTGAACAGCGTGGGGCTCAAAGAATTCTGATATACTAATTGCTCTCAAGCAAAGCTGCCCCAGCGGGATTTCCAGTGAACTTCTTCTAATGAGACCTTCACATGTGGTCCAGTGGAAAGGAAAGGAGGAGGAGGCATCGCCGCTGTCTGATATTTATGCCCCTCAAATCCCACTCCTCCTCGAGCCGCCCCCCCCACCCCACCCAGATGCAACCCCCTCCCCACACTCCCCCAGCCGGTGCAGCCCAAAGATGGAGCGGCGTTCACCGTGCGATCCTATTTATATTGGGCTGGCCTTTGCCACAGGCCCATGTGGAGAGAAGGGTACAAACGTTTTGCGAAAGGTGCACGCTCTGTGCTGCCAGACCGTTGTTAATTTCATATATCGCTCTCTCTCTCTCTGTCTCGTGTTCTGCTCGCCTCTGGCAGAAAGCATCCGTTGATGCCAGAACAAGTTGACTCGCAGTGGTGATGCGTGATAAGAGGTCGGATGCATTTTTTTTTTGCCATTTAACTGCAAAATAAAGTCCAACAATTCATCGTATTTTTACGTTACAAAGAAGAGTCTATGTAAATCCTTTATTTAACCAGGAGGAGTCAAATATCCAAAGTGGTTGTTCTAAGGATAGAATGGCCACCAGCATGGGAATGTGGAATTTCCATTGCTGCCTCGGCATCATCAATGGAGCACATCCCCAATGCCCATTTGGGCATGGAAACTATTTGACTTTTGAGAGCCCTTAGAGATGAAGAGTTTGGGTTTCATAGGAGACATGGCTAACCATAGTTTCAGCAAAGTGGAATTCCTAAACATTGAATTAAATTGCAATCATATGTAAATGTACTACTATTTAAATTCTTATTTTACCAGGAAAGGCCCACTGAGCTATATAATTCTTTTTCAGAAGTGCCCTGGCCACAAATGATAGCTCAACGAAGTGGCTTATCATGTGGAAATTTATATCAGCCAAATACTATAAACGCATGTTTATAAAAGTAGAAGGAAAAACCAGAGGACCCGGAGAAAAATTAACACGACCACGGGGAGAGGGACATGCAAACTCCAAATATACAGGCGTCAGGGTCAGGATTGAACCCACGAGTGCCTGCATACCAGATGAGGTAGCTAACATTTCGCCAGAGCGGCATCCCTAAGCTGTATAGTGCTAGCACCCACATCCTACGCCTTTGTCTCTCTGTGCTGCTGCTACATGAACGGAGGCCATTTTAAAAAATGCATTATTTTTAACATCGAATTCGTACGCAATCGAAAAAACACATGCTACCTGATACACACGCACGTGCACACGCACACCCCCAGGCCGCCGTGTGCGTGCCGCGTATACATTCCAACAGCACATTTTTGTCGTCGCCCATCTGCCCGCAGGCCGTGCCGCAGCAGTCCCACCGGCGTAGTAAGGTGAGAGCCTGGCCAGCCCGTCGTACCGACCAGCTGCGCCCCCGTCACACGTACACCTCGGGGAGGCGGGACACCCCCCCCCACCCACCCGCCCGGCTTCCCGGCGATGTTTCGCCATCGCACGGGTACCCTTCAGTAGCGTCCTTCAGGAGCCTCCTCCATGTCATCACCCCATACATATATACAAACATACCAATAGCCTTAACAGATTCGCTGAGGCAAGTGCTTTTAAGCAAGCACCTACACACACGAACCGTACAGGCACAAACATCCCCATTCAACTAAAGCGGACAAGTGGACAAGCGCGGTTATTGAGCACCAATAATGACTGATGTGGTACGCAATAGGATAATAAGACCAACAAGAGAAATGCTGACATTAATACTCAATGCTATCTTCTCATTGCAAGCCAATTGACTTTTGGGAGGCTCAGCCCAAGCTCCAATAACAAATGTCAACGGTGCACATCTCTTAAGTGTGCGGCTTTAAATCGCAGTGCTTGTACTTTAATCAGCTAAGCGCACACGGACACATGCATGCACTCACGTACATAGGCACACAGGATGAGATGAATAAGTGTGCTCGCATTACACGCAAAGGCTCACTTCACACACTGCTCAATCATCCGCCCCCCCCCCCCCCCCCCCCGCTAATGCTTAGTCAGCAGTCAGCTGTAGACACTCAATTCTTGGCGGCACTTTGCCACGAGAAGTCAACACACGAGTATTCGGTGCTGTCATCGTAATCATTTTTCAGACTCGGCATTCCACTGTCAAGCAGGGCTTTCCACACACAGCAATGGCAAACAAGACTGGGCACTGGGCAGAGATGTTCAATATCTACGCAAAGTTTGCCTCCAGTTCAATTGCCCAACGATCCATGTTGGAGTCTTGAAACCGGGCGAGCAAAGATGCACGTTTCAATTGTTAATATGTACGCTTCATGAAGCCATCAAGTCTCTCGTACGATAGTTCAGATTGAATAACATACACTGTGGCAATGCCCATCCCTGTTGTCATATTTATTTACCCCTCAGATATTTACATATTATGGAAAAGGCAAAATTAATTGGCTATTGGTGTCAATAAAATAATTTTACAGGAATTGGGAAACTGAGGTTTTCAAACAGTGAAGGAACTACCAATCAAATGTGCCGTCTCTTCACGAGTGAGTGACGGCCATGGATCTCCGTCTTTGTTCTGTCCTCTGCTCTTGCGAGCTATTCAAGTTCGGGTGCCGCAGTGGCGAGATGTTAACTACCTCGTCTCGTAAACAGGAGGTAGTGGGTTTGATTCCGACCGTGATTCCTGTATAGTTGGAGTTTGCATGTTCTCCTTGTGGCCATGTGGATTATTCTCCGGTTTCCCCGGTTTTTCCGTCCACATTTAGAAATATGCGTTTATTTGGCTGCTATAAATTTCAACGTGATAAGCCACTTCGTTGAGCTATCATTTGTGGCCATGTCGCTTCTGAAAGAGAGTTATATGGCTCAGTGGGCCTTACCAGGTAAAATTTTAAATAGTTTTAGAGTTAACATCACACAGGATTACTCCATTATTTTAAAGTGTCAATCCATTTCTGTCGCTGCCTTGTGCAGCTATATATACATATATACAAACGCACAATGCGAGAAGATCTCTGAACACTTGTACTCTGAACAACATAGTGCCCGCCGCCTTTTGCTGCTTGCACTCTGCAGACAGTGGCTCTGCCATATGGGGAAAACAGTATGGAAGGGGTGCCGGAAATGACAAATAAAAGGTGCTCTAAACATTTACAGGTTCCACTCCTTTTTCAAAATTATTTTATCGTCATTTCTCCCCCGCCATTCAATTCCGAGTTAGCCATCGGCGTCACGTCATGAGACAGTTTCCATTTCTCATAGAGCAGTGCCACCCTTCTTGTTCAAAGAACGGCCCACGGAAGTGGATATCACGGAGCTCGCTCTGAGATCCCTGCAAGTGACTTGGTCCATACACGATAGTTGGCAGCACTTCCCACTTGCATGAGATTTAAGTTTATTTTAGTTAACCAGGTGATCACCTCAAGAAACAAGGCTAGTCTCATTTGCAAGAGTGACCTGGAGTAATATTTGCAGCATGACAAACCAACATTACATTCTCTGAGCTGGAATTTTGCCACATTAAGAGCAGAAGCAGATTCAACGATGGTTTCTTTGTGCAGTCATTGGTCACTGGACTGAAACCATAACCGCACTACACTTGAGAACCCAGCCAGTCTTTGCCAACAAGGGCAGTGGTGACGCGGCGGTTAAGGCGCTGCCTATGAACCTGGCAACCAGAGTTCAATTCCTGACCATGGCTAACACCAGTAGAGTGAGCGATATATGAACTGATCCTGGGCTCTCCTTTCACCAAACCACAAAGACCAGCGCGGTGAAGTATGTTGAAAAACCAGGGTGACCGAAGAACATGGGGAGGCTTTCACCCAGAAGTTGATTGACAATGGCCTGAGTTGTACATACACAGGGTATTGCCTATTCATAGAACCATATGCATTTTCTGTTTTTTTATCCAATCAAGCTGAACTGAGCCACAAAATATGGACTTTCCGCACTGAAATAATACAACTACCCAGGAGAGAATCCGAGCACTTGTGTCCAGGCACGAGCTTCTTGACCACGATTCCCCCGGCCTACAAGCCACACAAGGCCACGCGGATCGTGCTGACACCCTCTCTCCTGTCGCCGCGTCATTCCGCTTCGGCAAATGTTTACTTTTAGCCACAGCGCGTGCGTGATTTGCAGCTTCGGTATAGGCACAGGCACGCACTTAGTGATGCTGTCACACGTTTGCGTGTAAGATAGCATTACTAAACAACCACAGACTTCGTCGGGAATTCAGACGCTCCACAAAATACTACTCTTGAAAATAATGAAGCGAAGGTGCCGAACTTGTGACAAAAGGGGCCATACATCTACACGCACGCCAACGTACACAACGGTGGCATTCATGGTGCCGCACTCAACATGGCCCGTGACCCGGTGGTGGGATAAGAGGCCAATCCTCTCCACATGGGGTGGGCAAGGCATGGGGGAGAGAAGTCGCCAGGGGCGAGACGCAGTGTGAGAGGCGTTGTGTGTACATTTTATAGGCTCGCTCGCGTCAGCACACGGCGGTTCGCCGATTTTAAAAGGTTAAACAATTTTTTATTTTACCAGGTAAGGCTCACCGAGTTATATAGCTCTTTTTCATAAGGGACCTGGCTACAAATGATAAACTTTAAATATACAGCCGTCAGGGTCAGGATCAAACCCACGACCTCCTGTATACCAGACGAGGTTGTTAACATCTAGCCACCGTGGTGTCCCATTATAAAAGTTGTTGTGGTCATAGTTTCGACGTATTACGTGCACGGCCTAATATCTCGCATCTGCTCTAATGAGGGCCTCTCCCCTCATGCCGTGTGGGTTCATAGGGGTTATACCATCGCACTTTACCACACTGGTCAGTGCCAGTTGGTTAAGGAGGGGAGTATGGACATTAGAGCAGATGCGAGATATTAGGTCACCCACGTCGCCCCGGCTAACGGAAAGTTCTCCATCACCAAGCCTCAGAATTATGGTCAAGTCTATCTGTGGGAGATTGTCCGCATAAATAAATTATTCTTGTAATTATTATGATATATTTTGTACCTGTGTAGATTGCTACATGCGCCACATAAGAATAAATATACATTGGCCACAGCCGTGCACCTGCTTTTACATTTATAAAATTGTATGCTGCCCTGGAACGCTTCAACGTGGACTGCATTTCAATCTACTCTGAAGCACGACAGGAAAACCCGAGTTTGCTTACAAGTCAAATTGCAACATTCGTTTGTTCCAGTTCAAAAAAGTGCACGTAGTATAAATACGGTGGCAATGTTAACTACCTCGCCTGGTATAGAGGAGGTCGTGGGTTCGATTCCGACCCCGACGCCTGTATATATTTGGAGTTTGTATGTCTCGCTCTCCCCATGGTCGCGTAGCTTTTCTACAAGTCCTCTGGTTTTCATCTACACATTTAGAATCAACATGAACATGCATTTAGAGTATATTGGCCGCTATAAATTTCCACGTGATAAGCCAACTTTCACCGAGCTACCATTTGTGACATCCAGGTTGCTTGTGAAAAAAAAAAGAGCCACACACAGCTCAGTGGGGCTTACCTGGTAAAATAAAATAATAAAAATGTCTAAATAGTTTTCAATCCACGTAAGGAAACTTGCCCAAGTTTCAAAATTGCACAGGTGTTTCCTGACCACTTTACGCATGACTGCCATGTATGAGGAACCCGGGGGGGTGGGGGGGGGGTCGGTCTTCACTCTAACGGCTTCACAAATGCGAAACGTTGTAGTTCAGTCATTCGGCCTTTTTTCAAACTCGAGACAAACTTTGGCCGCCAATGTGCCGGGACTTGTGTAAAACGAGCGAACAGCAATGGGAAACAATCGTGCAGTTTTCTGTGAAGTATGCTTACACGCGACATGCATACATACAGTACTGCCATGTGTGCGTGTAAGACACAGTATGGTTCATAAAATACCGTGGGTTTTGAGGAAGTCCTACTTCCGAGGATATATGCGTACTGGAAATCATTTCAGAATCCCTTTATATGGATGATTTTTGTTCCTCATGACCATGTCAGTCATGGGGTTGCTTGGCCATACTTCACCACACTGGGTCAGTGCAGGCTGACGTTAGCCATAATGAAAAGCAATAGAGCAATGGGGCCTCGGGAAGAACATCTTCAACCATTGCAATTTAACAACCCATGAAGTACAGATCGAAAACATGGATTCTGCCAAGGAACGTGGAACAAAAGCTGAAAAGTACACAAAAATAACGAAAGATGCACGTTGGGAATCACACTCAAATACAGAAAGAGGAATACATGGATGACGAAAACAAGTGCAAATTGTAGAAATCTTATCGATGGTCGAAGGACTTAAGCAGACTTGAGGAGGGTCTTTTTGCAAGAATGACAGTTGGGAATGGTGGTGGAGTGGCAGTCAAAGGTGGGAACAAGCCCAGGGGTTTTACCACAGCATCCAGCAGTGGGTGGATAATTGCTGACACCGACAACATACCACAGAACACGAACGGCTTAAAAACCTGGTGGTGAGTGAGGTCCGTAACCGGGCTCTCTGGGGTGGAAACCAACCTCACCCCCACATTAACCTGCCAGGGGAACATTCTCACGTAAGTGCTGGCTGATACATCGTTCACACGTCACAGATCCCGTTCCATTGTTCCTAAGACCCAGGCCATTGTGTGTCCCTACCTTGCACAAATTTGACAAATTACCTGCAATTATCGAATTGTCAGAATGTTTGCTACGACTGAACACCTTGGCAGCAAGCCGTGATAGATCCATTGGGGCCCAACTGTCGCAAAATCAATTCCTAGGTGGAGATGAAGGGACAAAACGATACTGCACAGGTTATCTTGAAGCGCACACGTTGCCATGTTTTAAAAATGTAAGCAAGGCTTTTCACAGGCAAACCACTAAATGCCGAAATTAAAGCGTTGTGCAGTCCTAGAAGCTAGCGCGCGTGCGCGGGCACTCGGTTAATTATTACATTGGCAGGTCACAACGAGAGGCGGTGGTGAGGTTTGGGAAAGTATTTAATCGAGCTGTGGATTGAACGTGGCTGATAATGGTGACAATCATAATGGCCCTGAATAATACGCATTTCATTTCGTACATATATGTTGTTTTGTTGTTGTATTGTTTGTTCGATATTAATATAAAACGAGAGATGCCCTTCATGGAGGCGAAGCAATAACCCAGTGGTTCTTAACCTTTACTTCAGCCTTGCACTCCCTTTGGTTTTCAATCGTTTAACAAATGTACGTCAATAAATACATAGGTTTGATGAAACAAAGTAGTTGTAATTTGTGTTCAGATGATTTACGCGTCCAAAAAAATTATGGCCATGTCTCGCACCCCCAGAAAGGGCATCTCGCACCCCCAGGTGAAGGAGCCACTGCAATAACCGGTTATGGCTCCCTCTGGTGGTGGAACGATTAAGCTATCCGGGTGCAGGACGTGTGCGTGGTAGCGCCGCTACGTGGAAGAAGCGTGCGTGACGGTCACTTGCAGACGACTTTTACAGGAGGAGCAAATGCCAACTCGAGCTGGCTCCATTCGATTACAATCGTAATCGACTACTTTGTTGCGATCGATTAGTCCAGGGTTCGGCAATCATGCGGCTCTTTAAGGAACCGCTCCGTGACGTTATTTATTAAGGACCGACGGTCTCGTATATTCACCAAAGTGCGTTGCGGGCTCTTGAAAATATAAGTTTTATTTTTTCCGAATTCGAACAAAATGTGGCTCTTGTCGTCATTTTTTGTTGCCGACCCCCAGGATTAGTCGAACCCCTTTGAAAAATTGACGGTCACCCCGACATCCTGGTTCTCCCGAAGTTAGGAACCCCCCCCCCCCCCAACTCACCAAGGCTGTTCACAACACACGAGGAGGCCTCTAGTGGGGATCTTTGTCTTGTCTGAACATTGGACTTGGGGAGCGGTGGCGTAGCGGTCAGCAAACTGCGCAATAAAAACTGGCGAACCGAGTTCGATTCCCGCTCGCGACCAACAGCTGTGACGATTATCTGAACCGGTCATGGGCCTCCTGTAGGTCGACTCGGCCTCAAATTAGTACCTGGTGCGGTGTGTAAACGTAGCCACTGGGGAAACAAAGACGGCCCGGCATGGTGTTGGCCACCCCGCCCGTTGTGTGACGTTGCCGGCCTTCATAGGTGCTCGCTAACAGCACTTGCCCAAACGATCTGTCAAGGGCTATACGAGGGATCTTTGTCTTGTCTGAACATTGAAATGAAGAAATAAAGTTATAAACATGAATGTTTAAACGTTTTGAGATCTTCGATTTGCTGATGACACAATCATGATAACTATATGGACATTAACTCGAGCAAATTATTTGAGAATGTAACAGCGACTGACACATTTTTTCGTGAGATACGTGGGAAAAACGCCAAGTCATTACGAAAAAGTTTTCCGAGCAAAAAACAAATTAACCGTTTGGGGACACAAAACCGGAAAACGCAAAAGGGATTGTATAACGTTGCATTCTGTAAATAAGGTAAGTTATTTGTGAGTAATCTTTGAACATCGTGTGCAGTTCGAGTGTATTACACGATTTTGGTTGGACAGTTGCATAAAGGCACTTGTTTACCAAGCAAGGCCATGATGATAGCAGGAAAGAATTAGTCCGCATTAAGCCATGCTTACGCAATGAGCAGGAGTGCAAAAAAACAACTGTGCAATGGTTCATTTAAACGTGGCCATGTAGGGTTAATTAAGTAAGATTACGCACAAATGAAACACACTTGTGAGCACAAACAAAAAAAAACAAGACAATGACAACGCTGCTTTAGACGACTCAAATGGGGGAAAAAAAATCTATGTGATAGAGGTCTTTTACACACCCACTATTACAGAACATCCACACCTATCATTATATGCCATCTCTTCTCGATCTCTTCTCAATTCACCGTACGGTATTTACATTGGCATAAGTCAATGTTATTTCCTACTCAAATGAACACTGAGGCAGTTCTCATCTGCTTGAAACCCTGAGTGAAGGGTGGAAATTCCACATTCATATGGCAGAGGCCAGTCTACCCACTGTTGACTTTCCCCACAAAGTGGTACTTATTTTGTTGACACACGAGGGATGATGGGCCAAGTCAACCCACAACCAGGAATCAAACTTGCAACATTGCCATTGCGAGCCATTCGCTCTCGTGCTACAGTGCCATAATTCACGAAGTACAGTGTGTAGCCAATGTGCTCCTTAGGCCAATGTTCACAGAACCACATCAACAAACCTCTGGACCCACGGAGACCAAGCCCAGGTGCTTAAATGTCACGGGCTGGGCTTTCCAGCCCCTCTTGACCTTTAGATTAATTTTCCCCCTTGCTCGTCAGGTGGACATTGGTGCTGTTGTCGGGAGTGCACGCGCTATCTGAAGCTGTATAACTATTGCGGATTGGTTCAAGAGTTTAAGTAAATACATTCCAAAATCCGAAACATTCAGGATTTTGAAACAGAAGGCAATCCCAGTTTTTTGGCGACCGTTATTCACATTGGGCCCCAGGTTATGTTGCTGAACATTCCACGTCTGATTATGGGGGGTGGGCGGAAATAAATAAATGGGCCCATTTTACCATCTGTAACCAAGGGGCAAACTGCCAAGGTGGTGGCAGTGTTACCGACATTTTGCCAACACGCGCGGGAATCTGGGATGCGAATTCATACTCCGGGGTGTCGCCAAGACAGCGTGGTGACGAGACCGAATGCCGTTCGATTGGTCAAGTAAAATCTAAGATTAAGCTTCCATTGGAAAAGCCACTCGCAGACTTAAAACGCCGCGCAAACCCGGCTTCAAAATAGATTTTTCTTACAGAATGTTTCGCACTGCTACCATTTACAATTAAGTTTGCACAGTCAAAGAAATCCCATAAGCTGCCTTTAGAACAAGTGCACTGTGGGAATGATACTAACGCGAGCTTATGCGCAAGACTAACTTAAGACATGACGTGCAAACTAAAAACAACAGGTGGGCTTACCGAGCATGTTCTACGGAAACATAACATACACGAGCATACATTAAATCACGAAAACACATGTTTCCAAACCTCTGCGATATCTTTTGCACGGTGTAATGTTAAAACAAAGAAGAGGGCATTCACAAAAACGCCATCTCTCATTGTCAAACGCGACGGATCGTACGAAAAATACTGTTATATGGCCTTTGGCAAAGAACAAAACACACACCACATGATGTGTTTTGACGGGTGTGATTTTGACCCACCTGCTAGTTCAAAACCTTTCCAGAGTCCCATTGCCTATGGCCATGCGGGTGGACCAGCATGATATATTATATTTACAACACTGTAATGCCCATACGTTCTTGAATATTACCACCATTTACAATCCAAATGCGTCCACAGTGTCAAAAGACCCGTATTTTGGCAAAACCTTTCACCGCTGAATCTAGTGTGGTGCACAAGAGTTAAATAACCGTCGAGTATGTACGACAGAATGACGGTACAGCCACACATCGTATTTCCAGTTCCTCTTGAATACGCCCATTTTGCTCGCAACCCCAAAACAGCAATCTGCCGTTGTGTAAAGTGTGGACTTCACGCCAGAGCTCACGAAAAGTCTCCCCCCCCCCCTCTGGAGAAAGGGGCGGCAGTACCCACGCTTCACCCCACCACACGTGACCTGCCGATTGACTCTGTATCCATTTATACTGCTGGATGGAGACAAATGAAGGTGGATTGGACAAAAAAAAAACGTGCCCACCGTTTGACCTGCTGGGAGATTGAACCAGCGCCAACTGGACTGCGTGTCCAGTGTGCTAAGCACTACCCCACATAAGTGGTCTTAATTCAACAACATCTTACTTGGCCTTTATAGCCCGATCACACTATTGTCTCCCGATGCAGTGGTGTGGCACATAATAAACACTTAACATATACAACATCTGAGACATTCCAGATTACATAGCAATGCATAACTTTCTAGAAATGTCAAAAATGTTTGCCGCATTTTATAGTGCAGTAGGGTTTTTTTGATCTACAAACTTTAAATTATATCAATATAAAACCATTATCTTTCCTGTAAGGCACAGAGCTAGTGCTAGTTTTTCACAATTGTGCACTTTCACTACCACTTCAGGAACACGTTATGAATGAAAAACTGAGGAAAGGAAAAGAGCGCTAACGCTGGCGTGTGTACAGTACATCACAAAGTTTCTATGGGACGCGGTCAACAGCTTAAGAAACACTCCCTAATTATACTGCGGTTCCGCTTTTGCAATACGTTTTGGGTTATCAATTTTTTCACCCATCAGATAATGCGCTACGTGCGTCATTGGGGTTAACTTGTAACCCTATCTGTACCCCCAAAGGCGAGATCAAACGGCATCAGTGGCATGACCAAGAGCGGCCCACGGGACTCGAGATGGCAGGAGGCCAGCGCCACAGCAGCGGCATAAACAAGCAACGCCACCACGACCGCCCGACCGCCCGCCACGGACTTTCGGGAGACCTTGCACCCCCCCCCCCCTCTGCAGGCCAAGGCGCAGGGGGGTGCCTGCCGTGGCGCAGCCCTGCGCTGGGAGTTGTAAGACGGCGCTTGTTTTAGCGGAGGAGGAGGAGGAGGAAAGAATAATCCCGTAATGAAAAAAATCCAGGGTTTTTGTTGCACGTATCGTTAATGCTCCCAGACCTGTGGAATGCGATTGCGTGGCTTTTTAAAAAATATTATTTTTACAAATTGCACACTGGTCGTGTTACCGATGTCTAGGCACCAAGAAAAGCATTTTTTTTTACACCCCCATTTTGAAACCTGTACAACTGTACAGCGGCATGTCCTGTAGAACGGGCCCGCGAGTGACATCATACATATTCGTTTTTATCCGTAAGAAAAATCTGGCTCTTGCAAGCTCTGGACGGTTTGCTTCATCTCAGCAGAGGAATTAATTCTCATCAGTTACCAACAACATCATCCAGGATCTATCCACGACTGGATGAAGGCCTCCGAAGACGTCATCATCTCTCACGGTCTTGCAATGGAACAGTCCGTCGAGCTCCTGCTCACGAGCCGATACCAATGACTTCCTCCTCCACAATGAGCGCCCATTTGGGCACGTTTTCTCATTTGGCTGCCAATCTGTCATTAGCCTGCCAATCTGTCATTAGCCTCAACCACCAGCCATTATCTAGTCTGTGGATGTCTCCCTGCCCAAACACCACTCGCATTTCTTATCAGTCTATCCTCCCGAGGGAGGAATGAATTATCCGCGGTCACCATCAACATCATTATGTTCCAGTTCCCTCACCTCTTCTCTTTACCGTTGTGCTCTCTTTCTTTCCTCTCTCATTGCATGCCCTTTCTTTCTCTCCCCATCCCCCTTCATCTCTTCTTCCCTCCTCCTCCATCTCACTCCCCCCACCATCCCCTCCTTTGTTGTAATGTAGGCACAGCAATTTGATTCATAGACTGCCATTATAATACTGGCAGACCCTGTGATTAGCGAGCATTAAAAGAAGCATATTTTCTCTATTGCTTTGTTATAGTCCAACTCTAGTGTCACACACTAACAAACACTTGTACCCGACCAAAAAAGTTGACATGTCTTCTACTCCTAAGTGGTTTATGCGGTCCTTCAAAACTACACGTTGCTACCGAAACACATTTCTTGACTTCCTTTTCGTACGCAACTGTGCACGGCCGCCGCAAAACACACTACGGCGATGCAAAATAACAGTATTAGTTCCTTCGCCTCTTTGAAGCCAGCGGCATTATCCTCACCGTTACCACCATTACATCATCGTCGTCGTCTCTACTGGGCAAGTGAAATGACCACCGCTTGGCAAGGCCGCCGCTGGTTTCCGAGCGAAGAGCGTCGGCGTTTAAAAGTACCGCGCGCTTTATGTCATCAGATAAGAAACCCCGCTGAGACATCATGCCTCCTTTGCCAGGGAGATATTTGGGCTCAAACAACTGACAGCGGGTGCAGACACAACGGGCCTAACACATACAACGGTGAGGCCCGAAACATCGAAAAGAAATTCGAATAAACAAATAAACAGACTGGTTCCCATCATCGTAGCAAGGCGAACGTGCGTCACTGCTGTCGTATCGCTCCGTTACAAATACGAGCACCACCCAAAACCTCTGAACATCCGCAACGCCGATGGCTGCTTGAGCGTAGGGTGCGCAACAAGGGAGTTGAGTGGTTCTGCTTACTGGCAGGAGACATTTAGTTTTCCACAAGGGATGAACGTAAATTCTGGTGCGTGAATGATTATGATGATGATGATGAGACTTCACTTAACTGCAGCCAATTTGCTGGCAAGACTTGCAAGTTGGCATACAATGATGATTTCCTCGTAATTATCTAACTGCCAGTTAAAACTTTACCTTTCGGCAATCTCGCACCGCCGTTGTTTACGTATCGCTGCGTTTGCTACAAGTGTTCCTCTCGCATCTCTAACGAGTTGTTTAAACTTGAGCCGGAGCCGTGCTGGTGGTGAAACTCCACGGGAACATTCGAGTGGAGCTCCTTTGAGCGGCACAGCCTTTGCGCTGCCAAGTCGAACTCCTCCAGCCGTCGCTCCGCACATAGCTACCCCCCCCCCCAACAAAAAATTATTCTTCTTCCGCCAACCAGCCACGGCTGAGTGTCCAATCCTGCGATTAAAAAAAACACCTTCGTCTATGCCTAGTTGATTGTGATTTTGCCTACAACTAAACTACATAGCTCATTTTCCGAAGCGAACCTCGCCACAAATGATAGCTCAACAAAGTGGGTTATCACGTGCAAATTTACATCAGCCAAATACCTAAAATGCCTAAAATGTGGATTTGTCCACAATCACGTGCGTTCGGAAAGTCTGCCCAACATTCCTTCCCGTCCGTCTTACAAGAACTACGCAACAATGAGCGAAACAGACGTTTATTTTGCACTCAAATGGATCTGGTTCAGTCACCAATTTCAAATAATAATTTGCACTTATGAGGTGCCTTTAACAATGAATCGAGGCACCAACCACTTTCACTGTCATTAAAAAAAGAATTCCAATTGGAGACATGCTACCTGGCAACAATCATTAACCAGTCTGATGGGATAAGCATGGGAGTAAATCTATGAAGATTACCGAAAGCACACCCAGATTATCTGGGAAACTTCACCCAAAGTCGCTTTTGTAAAACTCGTAGCGTATAAAAACCTTGCCACTCCCGCGTTTCACTCCCATTTAATAATCGTCGCCAAACGGCGACCAGAAAAAAAACCTTGCTCTCAACTTCATGGAATGGTTACAAAACCACTTTCTAAAAAGTGCCATAGGCTGTGTTTACAGGAGGGAATTAGTTAAATACTGAACTCGGTGTGAACCCCAACTAACCCATCTGAGCCTTGTCCAAATTGATCCCCCCCCCGCTATTAGCTATAGCAGCGGTTCTTAACCTAGGGTGCATCTCGCACTCCCTGGGGGTGTGAGATGCCCTTTCTGGGGGTGCGAGACATGCCAGATTTTTTTTTTAGAACGTAAATCAGCGAAATATAAATTGAGCACGGGCACGTAAGTACAACTACTTCATTTAATCAAACCTATGTATGCATTAACATTGCACAGTTACAGCTGAGAACCAAAGGGGTGCAAGGCTGCAGGAAAGGTTAAGAATCGCTGACCTTGAGAAAGGCCCGCACCACGCACGCAGGGCCTCGTCGCACTTCACACCAGTGCTCTCGTCCAGCGGAACCAACCCCACCCCACCCAGCCACCTTCCGACGTGTCTCCACTCGTGTTGTCAAGCAAAAATGACAACCGCGGTGCCCCCCCCGTGTATCTGTTTATATAACCTCCACTTCCCCCGTGTGTTCTCTCCCAAACAAGAGGCATTTTGTCCAGAACAGGCTCTCCCCCTCCCCCCGTGTAACGGTAGCGCTCTAGTGTTCCGAGCATTTCGGGAACGCGTCAGAACAGAGAGAAGAGGTTATCAAGATGAAGGCCGGCACTGGTGTTTTGTGTGAGAGGAAGGGAGGAAAAAAAACACACGTGGCAGAGTGACCCAAACCGAATCCTATGATGCGGCATCAAGCAAGTGTCTCTTTAAATAAAAAAAATCATCTCACATCCACTCTGAACTCTTTCGAGCAGGAAGGACTTTTTTTCTTTGACAAAAACCTACATCTGCTGGGTTTTTGTTCGTTACACCCATATACAAGCACGACCTGGGAGAGATTGCAGGGGACATTTTTTTTTTATCTCCAAAGCATTCACTGAACGCCTGTGGGCGCTGTGCCAATTTGCGAGCAGAATGCCGCGGCCGGTGGCGGTCGGCAATAGAGTTTCTGCCTCATTTGTGTCCCGGCAGCGGAAGACCAGAAACCGGTGAGCAAAGAGACGCTCGCGTAACCCCAAGCGTCAACGTTCTCCTTTAATTCAGAGGAGAGAAAGAAAAAAAACGGGCATGGTCAAGGTACTTGCTGTTATTTCCCCCCCCCCCCCCCCCCCACTTAATGTACATGTGTATTAAACAACTAAAAAGAGAGACGCCTGCTTCCAAACTCAGAATTGTTGCAAACTTTGTAGGAAAAAAAACCTGGCTTATTTAACTTATTTTTCCTCCGGGATTTGCATAAATGCTTCCGCTCATGAAAAGACAGCACAACTTTGGGCGGTGGGGGAGTCGCGCAAGAAACGGTCAAGTCTGCTCCCACGTGTGACGGTTTATTTTAAAAAGCTAAAGTCTAATTTGAGAATGCACATTTGTGTTGTGAAAAGGTTATAAAATGTTGAAACTACACAAAGTGGCATTTACGGCGATTAAAACTTCCAGGATTTGTATTAAGAGCTTTCAACCTGACTATATATATGGATGAAGCGTAGCATAAATATGGGGCTTCAAAAATAAAACTTTACATACAGCGATGTATATTAATGGTGCTTTGTGACTACACACAGCGTAGACCTATGTTGCCAATGCAAAAGAGGTAACGCGTTACACGTGTCTCAATTGGCCTGTATTTTCATCTCAAGGTAAAAGAAAAGTTTACGACTACGTGCACCATATGTATGCGCGTGGGCTATACGGGATGAAGCAGGAGCGGGGTGGTTTGTGCACGTGCGTTACGAACCAGGCAACCCACCGTTGCTTCCCGGGCCCGGCTAACATCAGTGGCGAGTGGTGTCTGTAAAATGGTACTAAAATTAACGAGTTAAAACCAAGTTGGCCGAACTCGGGGCAACTACACGGGTGCCACTTTTGAAAAGGGGTGCGGGTATATTGCGTTGACAAAAACAGGTTAGGTGACTGATCGACATTCTGATCTCATGAAGCCGTATCCAACATTCGGTTGTATACAACTGTAGCAAATATGACTGCAATGAAAGTACATTAAAGTATTTGCAAATACATTTGTTCGCTTTAAAACATGTATATTACTGATTCACAGTTTTAAAATGGCAATGGACAGTTGTGAGTAAATTATGCAATTGAATTAAATTACTTATTGTACATACTTTACTACTGCACGTGAAATTAACTGCAGGAGAAAATGCGCTAAGTTCATAATATAAGTTTTTGTTTACATACATTTGAATTAACGAAGAAAAGAATACATGCAAAGTATATATAAAAAAATATATACCCAGTATATATTCGGCTGTTTCTCTCCCATCAGACGAACACAAAGGGTACGTTGTGAACCATCATCAGCGGAAACCCGATCCACACCGTCTCCAATCCAGGCGATCTGCTGCTCCAGTCTCACCGGGGTCTGTAGCCCGGAAACCTGGACCCAGTCACCAGCAGCAGGTGCTCGGGATCCAACCTCGAGTCCAGGCCAGTTTCGCAACAGCGTTCTTCCTAAGAGCCTACTCTGCATGATCGGCGCACGCTTGCGATGAACTGGACTCATAAGGGTGTGTGCGATAGCGTGGTGTTTTTCAGTCTTACTTGCAGCCGTCGCATTTAGTTTACTTAAAATGAAAGTGACCGAACTTCTTCGCACGTAATGGTTACCCTGAAATAATCATTTGTTTTCCACGCCAAGAAATGTCCCAACAACATTTTGCACTCACCGTGTTTACCCGGGAATTGTCAACATGCTCCATGCAGGCTGTGGATTAACAATAACAGGCTACCCACAAACCACAGGCGGTACAATGAAACTGCAAACATGAGCGCCCAGACGCCCGGCACCCGCGTAACATTAAACATCGCAGTTCTGCCGCGCACCTTTGCCAGCACGGGCATTTTATGGGTTTTTGTTCATGCTTAACCGCAAGCGCATTAAAACACGCTTTTACCTATACTTTACCTATACCAGCGCATTGGCAGAAGCAACAGACCATCGCAGTGGTCGTGGTGAACGCGCCAGGCCAACGCGCGCGCGCGAGTTGGAGTGGGTGCAACACGGCGCGCGCTTGCACGCGCCGCCGGCCGGCCAGCTGGCCGGCCGGCCGGTGACTGCATTGGGAATTTTTCTCGTTGAACAGAAAAGAGAAAAAAAAACCCCCGTCAGCGTTATCAAAACTCATGTAAAAATTATTTTTCCCCTTTAAGGCAGGCAAACAATTTCCTTTGCAAATCTATCAACCGTGCAAGCGAATGCCAACACAAACTCCGGCGCCGCAGAATTCCATGCGAAGAAACACGACCACCACACACGTACGCACTGTATGCTGGCGATGAACGTATTGAACGTTCGCTATAATTACATCGCGTAACAACGCGCACACGCGCAACCGTAATACCCAATGTGCAACCTAGGGACGACGCAGAAATTCCACTGCAAGGCTAACTGCGTCAGCTCCTGGAAGGATCCGCGTGATAACGTCTCAGCTGCGCGTCATTCAAGATCGCTATGAGCATGGTTCAGGCAGCGGCAGGACAACCGCACGTCTCCCTCGATTGGATTCTCCTTCTATAAAACTAAAAACCTTTTTTTTTATTTGACCAGGTAAGGACCACTGAGCTGTGTAGCTCTTTTTCAAAAGCAACCCAGCCACAAATGATAGCCCAAAGATGTGGCTTAGTTTGTGGAAATGTATAGCAGCCAAACGCTCTAAGCACGTGTTTCTAAATGTGGAGAGAAAAACTAGACCTGGAGAAAATTCCACTTGACCACGCAAACTCCAAATATACAGCAGGCGTCAGGGTCGGGATCGAACCTACAACCTCCTGCATACCGGGTGAGGGAGTTAACATCTCGCCCCACCACAGCACCCATTCAACTCGGGCATCGCTGACAAATGAGGTCCCGCTGACTTTCTGAACCTTCGCCATCTTCCCGACCCGTTCCTTAATAATCGCATCGCCAAGATCGCGCACGCGCTCTCGCACTCCAAAGAAAGCAAACGCATTCTCCGTCACCCTCCTGTCAACCTCCTCGCCACGCTAGCAATACGGTGCGCAAAAGAAGTTCAACTTCCACACATACATACGGCTACATGTCACCCGAGTCTGAAACAGCCTAGGAGAAAGAAAAAAAAATCACTCCTTTTGTTAAATTCAAAACCAAAAGGTCTACGCTTTTAAGAGTTTGGTTAACAAGCCACATGAACCTACTTTTTTAAAACACATTTTATTCTCCTGCTCTCACGTTGCATAACTCTGTTGTCATAACTCGACCGCGTCTTGGATTGCCCTCGTGTACGGAGCTCTTTACAATAACAAGGTGAATAGTGTCAAGTCAATCAGCACCATCCTTGTCCACTCTCTGCGCAGTGCCCCCCCCACGATCTCTGGCATGCCTTGCCATGGTGACACAAGCAGCTATTTAGCTCCTCCAGCTAGTCCCCGACCAAAGACGCAAAGACGTGGAAACATAAATTGTGGCGGTTATTTTGCCCAGACGTGCCTATGATGCAGATGCACGGTGGATATTGCTTTTGCAAAAAATGGCATCGCAGAGTCTACAGCTTAACACGGAAGCTTTCACGACCAATATCATCCATAATACAGGTTGTGTTTGATCGCGTGAAAATAAATGTGTCGTTAAGCCCGCCAACACAACCGGTGTGCTGTACTAGTAACAAATTGGCATGTTCTGTTTACGTGACAAACCTGACTTAATTTGGCTGTGTCAGGTGGTGGCGGGTTTAACGACACATTTATGTTTACGAGACCTAACCCAAAAAAAAACACTATTATGGAGAGTTTACAGTGCCTACACTTTTTACGGCTGACGGGTCCACATCCGTGCAGCCGCGAGTGGCAAGAGAAACTGGCCATCGGGTTATTCAGTGGTTCGCACCGTGCGCGTGAATATCCAACTAACATACGTGCACAGACAATGAAATGTATCACTAAGTTACATTCCGCGATGCTTTCATCTAAGCACTTTAATACTGTCCTGCTTGGCCTAAGCACCATGTTGAATGATGGGCTTACTCGCTACGAGTTTACACTGTACAGCATCAACATATGAAGCAAAATCTAACGTTTATTAGACTACTGTACGTGTTATTTATACGAACGTCGGACCAGGTATTGTGTAAATCCCATTTAACAAATCTCTCGTAAGCTGTTCAAATGATCCTTGAAGCTAAATATTTTATAACTTTTTAGGGAAAACATAACAACACGGGACGCTTTGCTAGCTTGTGGCGAGCATGTTATTTTTTTACAGGGCTCGTGAGCTGCACCGTTTTGGCATCGAACCCATAATTCTACATCTTCGCACAGATCTTCGGATGAATCCTGAGAGCATGACCGAGTATTTTTTATTCTTATATAATAATGCATTCGCTTGAACGTTTTCCTTTCTTCGAGAAAAAATATCTTATCTTTTGTTGAAGCATTGCTTTGAGATTGTTTTAATGTTACATCAATTACTGTACACTCCTGTAGATATTCGGAAGCCACTGGAGCTATGCACTTTTAAATCTAGATTGAAAACTAATTTATTTAATACTACTTTTTTGTGTTTAGTCGATTGGCACGGTTGGCTAGGTAAGGTGCGAAAAAGGAAGTTCAACATACATATGTAACTAGTTTACATCGATTATAAAATGCAATTCTGTTTTAATATCATTACACGTCTGCCATCCAAAAGCAAACAGAGGAGCCCCCCCCCCCCCCAAAGTAAAGCAAGCACAAGTACATAAACAGTAATAAAAAAATAAAAAAATACAGTGAGAGATATAAACTTTAAAACGATGGCAATATATAGTCGCCTTTCAAACCCTCAAAAAACGTGTCGTCAGTTTGTGATAACCCTAAGAATCATCTGAATGGCCACTGTGAAGGCAAACAAACGGCGGGAGTAATTTCCCTCCTCTATCGTTCTGCAGGGGCAGTGGTCCTTCTTAACCGGTGATGCACGCTCCCCTTGGGGGTGCGGGATGCCCTTTATGGGGGTGCGGGACATGGCCAGGTTTTTTTTTTTCGAAGGTAAACCATCGAAAACACAAATTAAGCACGGCAACGCAAGTACGACGACTTTGTTTCGTCAAAGCCATGTATTTATTAACATTGTACATTTTTTTTTTTACGATTAAGGACCAAAGGGGTGCAATGCCCCCAGTTAAGAACCGCTGGGCTAGGGTGGCGGTGGCGGCGTGAGGCTGCTGGCACAATGCACACAACTCCCGTCCCGACGCAGTCACTGCCACCGACTGCACCGACTTCCAATCCTGCCAGGGAGGGCCACAGGCATCACTAAAGTGCTCCGCTGGAACACGGAAAAATGTTGCATCCCCTCCCCCGCAGCCAAATTTGTAAAGTTAAATAATAAGACAAAAACAGTGCTAGCTTCCATCCTCACCTTGCATATGTTCCAGGCCAATAGATAATTAACCTAAAAAGTGCCTTAACTTGTGTTCGTTATAAATTGACAATAAGCTGAGATTGTTTTTTTTTCCCCCTTCGGAGTGTAAAGTACCAAAAAAATTAAACAAAAAACTTAAAGTACAAATTAGCATAGCATGTTTTTTTTTGTAAAATTGATTTTGACTAACCATTTTGGCGCCATGTGCTGAATCATGCTCTGGAGTATAATCCGGTTCATTTGGCAGCTCCTGGCAAGGAAAACAGGAGTTTCTAAGGAAGAGACATCAGCAAGCACGCACTATCCCACAGCTCCTGGCAAGGAAAACAGGAGTTTCTAAGGAAGACACATCAGCAAGCACGCACTATCTCACAGCTCCTGGCAAGTAAAACAGGAGTTTCTAAGGAAGACACACCAGCAAGCACGCACTATCTCACAGCCCCTGGCAAGTAAAACAGGAGTTTCTAAGGAAGACACACCAGCAAGCACGCACTATCTCGCAGCCCCTGGCAAGTAAAACAGGAGTTTCTAAGGAAGACACACCAGCAAGCACGCACTATCTCACAGCCCCTGGCAAGGAAAACAGGAGTTTCTAAGGAAGAGACACCAGCAAGCACGCACTATCTCACAGCCCCTGGCAAGTAAAACAGGAGTTTCTAAGGAAGAGACACCAGCAAGCACGCACTATCTCACAGCCCCTGGCAAGTAAAACAGGAGTTTCTAAGGAAGAGACACCAGCAAGCACGCACTATCTCACAGCCCCTGGCAAGTAAAACAGGAGTTTCTAAGGAAGAGACACCAGCAAGCACGCACTATCTCACAGCTCTCTCACACACACACACACGGCGAGGCAGCCCAAAACGTCAGTCCGCGTATCACGCGACAGAGTATTACAAAAACGGTAAACGACACAAGTGTGCAAAAAGGTACGCCGAACTTAAAAAGCCGAAATTTCAACATAAAAGGATGACACCGTCCTCAAAACGGATTTAGCGCGTTAAAATTAAGATGACAAATGAGACTCCAAGGACAGTGTATTATTAGCATTATTATAGTATTACTGCAGAAGTGCCGACGGCTGTTATTGAACAAGAGGAAGGTGTAGATGGGTACCTCAATGGTAAGGAAAGGTTACGCACCGCCTTTCCTCCGCAAACGATCAACAACGTTCAGTCAATTTTCTGCTGATGCTGCTGCTGCTGTTGTTACAAACCACTCGAGGCAATGCAGATGTGTGATCCAGAAACTCGGAGCACTTCCACACCCTACAGCCAACAAGCCGCCCCCCTCCCGCCGAAGGCTTTTAGAGGTGGCCCCTGGTTTATCGCTCATAATGGCAACTCGTTCACTCCTGCCGAGCCAGAGATAACCAGCTGCAGTTCAGCGACCGGCCAACGTGCAAACGTCACTTTGCACAGAATGTGCAAGCATTACACACACACGCGCGCGCACATGCACACGCGCGCACTCACTAAACAAAGACAAAGATCCCCCGTGTAGCCTTAACAGACTGTCGGGACAAGTACTAGTTAGCGAGCACCTATGAAAGCCGGCGGTAGGGCACACGAGCATGTGGGAGGCCAGTGCCACGCCCGACAGCCTTCGTCTCCCCAGTTGACGACGTTTTAGCACGCTGCGCCAGGTACTCATTTTATGCCGAGTCGACCTAGGGGAGGCACAGGGCAGGATCAGATAATCGTCACTGGTGTTGGACGTGAGCGGGAAATCTAACTCGGGTCGCCGAGTTCGTAGCGCAGAGTGCTTACCGCTACACGACCGCTCCCCACACACGCACGCGCATACAGAGAGAGGGGTTCAAAAGTCCACGTGAGAACGATGGCTGTAATAAGACAATTCGGGGAGTGGAGCCGAGACACAAACCGTCGCATTCTCCAGCAAAGTGCGGAGAATATATAACAGTAAGTACATGCCAATAAAGTAGAAAAAGTCCCCATTTTACCACATACAAGCAGCGGTGATGAAAGCCAGCCAAACCAGGTTTTTCCAGAGTGACCGGATAATGCGTATTAAAATTCATTAACTTTGTGGCATACAATTATAAAACTGTACTGTAACTCCTCGTTTGTTTCGCAAGACTCGGTAACATGCTTTGCGTCTTCAAATACACCTCAAAGTATGCAAGTGCTATACATTTAATGTTTTTACTCTACTTCTTGTTTAGTTGTGACACAATGCATTTGAAATCGACTCGTGCAAAAACATGGTCAGGTTGTGACATCAAGATGTGAGCGGAAATGGCAAATGCTCAAAAGCGGTAATACGGTCGAGCGGTGAAAATTCAAGCACGAATGTACAAACGCGTTATCAAAGGTCTTTGAAATCAGCGTTGGATTTTGCTTGCAAAACCACCACTAGCCTCGGTGTCACCTGTGGCAGCTTCGCATGCAGTGCAATGGGACACAATTGGATATCATAAAAAGGGAGAAACACCTGAATGCAATAGTTTGAACAGGCAGGCTATCGCGACCAATAATATCCAAGAGGTTTTTTTGGATTAGATCGCGCAAATATGCGTCGTTAAACCCACCACCATCCGACAGCCAATTAGTAAGGTTTGTCATGTAAACAAAACATGTCAATTCGTTATTAGTTCAGCACGCCAGTGTGTTGGGGAATTGTAGATTACTTGGGTTTTCTATCCAACAAATCGTTGTGCTGAAATAGTAACGAATTGGCATGTATTGTTTAAGTGACAAACCTCATTAATTGGCTGTGTAGGGTTTAACGACACATTTATATTTCCGTGATCAAACCCAAGGAAACCTCTGAATGTAATATTTCGGCAGAATTTTCAACTACAATTCAATGTTAAATAAACAAATAAATGTTTATGTACCCTCCCCATAGTGGTGTTCAATAGTGCCCCACTAAATTATGGTCCGATGTTTGGGGGAGGGGGGGGTTCTTCTTGCCTACGTCAATCGCCTAATCAGTAACTGGTGCAATTTGTGGGGGGGCGGGGGTGGAGAAGTTCACACTGCGATGCGTGCACAATGCGTGTGCACTTTTACAACGCCATAGCTCTCAGAGTCGCACATCTCCGTTTCTACGTTTGACAAAAATACCGAGATGTCGATTTGTCTTCAGCGGCGTAGAAATATAAAACTTAATTTGTTTCTTCACTCGGCCTCCGATTTTTTTTTATGGGTTTTATAATAATTTTAAGCCATGTACACCGATCAAGCATTGTATTCGCGATGGACGATTGAAACGCAAATACCATCCTAAAAGACATATGGTGCTGGTGGTCCACACAAGCACTGGAGTCTACACAAAACCTCAAGATAATGGGGTCTAATCGTGTGTTCGGCCAAGCCGTTTCTTCGTAATTTTCTGCACAAAATGGGCAGGAACTCATCAAAAGTTCCTATGCCATTCAACCAAAGCAGTTTCCGCTATGCAAAAAAAAACTGCTTCGCACCATGATTGGTACTCATTAAAAATGGCGGAGTGACTGGGGTTAGGCCAAACCCCAGTGGCCACACTTCCACGCAACTCACGAGGCAGGTTTTTGCCACTTGACAAGGACTTTGCCGTGCTTCCAAGCATCGAGAAACTAAAAGTATTTTTCTTTTACCAGGTAAGGCCCACTGAGCTATGTAGCTTTTTTTCAGAAGCAACCTGGCTATCAAAAACAAAAGCTCAACAAAGTGGCTTATCAAGTGGAAATGTATACCAAGCAAATACCCTCAACGCACATTGATTCTAAATACGGAGGGAAAAACCGGAGAAGCCAACGAATATATCCACGCGACCAAGGGCAGCGAGACACGCAAACTCCAAATATACAGGCATCAGGGTCGGAATGGAACCCACGACCTCCTGTATACCAGGCGAGGTAGTTAACACATCTCACCAACCGCTCTTCCAGCACGATAACTCCTGACGGTTATCATGAAGAACATGGTCGGACGGATGGCTAGGTCTACGTAAGAAAGTGTTTCATTACCGTGTACCGCCTGCTCTGACAGGGTTCAGAAACACCGTCATTAACAAAAAGATAAAACGAAAACCGATAAGTGCACACTTTACGCGTGGAACGAAAGATGCATATGCTTGGAATTACATTCACAGCATTCAATCTCAACAGCGACTTAAGGGACACAGAAAGGCTGCAACCCCTTTCTCTCACCTAGCTTTTGAGTGATACGGGAGCTTGGCTCCCAGCCCCCCCCCCCTCCCAAAAAAAATAGTGGTAATTTATACCGGTGAAATATTGCGCGTGGTAATACACATTGCCTTGGTACTACTACTAATATTATGATGATATTGAGAGAAAGTAAAAATGCGGGTTAGAGAACATACACAGGTTAATAACGTCGTCCTAATTATTAGGAAAAGCGATAGTTTGAAGGCGTTGCTCGAAGGGGACAATGGACGATTGCTAGGTATAATAACGGAGTGGGATGTATTCTTGGTTCTTTCGGTAAAGTCACGTTGAAGGGAAACAATAAAATAATAAAATATATATAAAACAATAAAACGTGACTTTACCGAAAGAACCAAGAATATGAATCACTGCAGTCACGAAAGCTTCAAATCAAAATTTAACGGAGTGGGAGTCGAGGAATGGCGAGCATCCGAGTGGACGTCCATTACGGAGATGCAGGGATGAAAATTAGTTCTGGTGCAGCTGCTGGATGTTCTATTATTGCACCGCACGATCATGAGAAGCGGCGGCAGCTTGTGGATGCCTTCGTTCGTTCGTGGTTTGTCAATGGCTCACGATGGCGAGGCGGATTGAGAAATTATCATTCTTCCTTACCACCAAAGTAAATAGGATGGTGTAGTATGCATACACAGATAATGCATATTGACTTAATCTCACAAAACATTGCCCCCGTCTGTGCACACTCCCTGTGCGGATACCCAGCTGAGTTTGTTGGCCTTTGGCCAACACCTCCAATTAGCACGGTTGGCTACATACGGTGCAAAAGAAGTTTAACATACATGAGTGTTAGGTATTAGGGCAGTGATTTTGCCGCATTTCATGAATGGCGCATTAATAATATTTTCTGTGAATAGATTCAGAGACACACAATTGTAAGAGCAGGCATTAGGGGCACGGAGAAGAGGAGTTTCACTGTGAATGAGCCGCCTTTTAAATGACGATGCATTACGTGTTTGTGGGTACATTACACGCACATTTACAAACTCCCATAATTACCCGACACTTCGCACGCATCCGCGTGGATGCGTATGGCTGAGTGTGCAGTACATGTGTGGGTAGCACTCGTCGGTCTGGGAAATCGGGCTAAAGGGAGGAATCTCTATCTGTGTGTGTGAGTGTTTTTGAACGTCGTGGTGACGTCACCGCCACTTCGTGGCGAATAGCGGTTGTTGTTGTTGTTTTCACGGTGGATGGGGAGCTGTCATGTAGCGGTTAGCGCGCCGCGCTACAAAGCTGGCGACCGGAGTTCGATGCCCGCTCACGGCCAACACCAGTGACGATTCTCTGAACCGGTCCTGGACCTCTCCGAGGTTGACTCAGCCTCAAATGAGCACCTGGTGCGGTGTGTAAACATTGCCACTGGGGAGACAAAGGCGGCTTGTACGTGGTGCTGGCCACCCACCCCCCTCATTGGTGCTGCTCGCTAACAGCACTTGCCCCAACAGTCTGTTAAGGCTACATGGGGGATCTTTGTCTCTTGTCTTTGCGTGTCGGGATGCAGGGAGCCTCATAGCCCAGTCTCATCTGGGGACAGTTTGTTAGGTGGCATCGTGGATGCTCCAACGGAAATTCCACACTCTGGCCCCGGATTTGGATACCGATACCACGGGGTGGGCAGGGCAAGGGCGGCGGCGGGGGGGGGAAACACGGGCAACTCCCATTATACCCAGTGGGAGGCCACGCAATTTCCTGAATGAATGTAGAAACGTGTACTTGCTGGAAACCTTTTCCCACCGCCGCTTTCTACCTAAACATTGAATTAGGCGCAATATAATTTGCATCGACAAGCGTGAAATTATGACACGTGTGAAATTATGACACAAGTTATAGGCGGTGTGGTCACAGGGCGATTACCATCCGAGAGCACCGAGAGTCAGCACCGCTAAACTGGATTCGAATTCTCATCAGCGAAATTAGAAAAAAATAATACATCTTTATTATCTATCACACGTGTTTTGAAAGTAAACCAAAACAGAAAATACAGTCAACTCTCGATTATCCAATGTGTAAATGTACAAGTACAGATAAATATAAAACATGCAGAAACACCTCGCATATGTAAATCATGGAATACATATTTATTTCACGGATCATCAAAGCCCCTAAATTGAGTTAGACTGCCCCAAAGATAATCTTCAGTGTCCAAGCACACTCATCACACACAAAGTGCTTGCCACAAATGAACCACAATACTTTGCCGATTTCGTCAAGGAGCATGAACCATGACGCAAACTCTCACGGTCATCCTCACAGAGGCTTTTGGCTCCGCCATCGAACAAAGACGGTTCACGACATCGCGCACTTTCAGATGCGCTTCTGCGGCCGTCTGGAATGCTCTTCCTTCTAATATTAGGAAGCCACTGGAGCTATGCACTTTTAAATCATCTAGATCGAATACCCGTCTTTACGACTGCTTTTTGTCTTCAGTTTGTTGTCCTTCACCCGCACCTCCGTTTAGCGCGCTTGGCTACGTACGGTGAGAATAAAGTTCAACATACACTCATGAAACCTGTGGCTAGAACGACTGCTCTCCATTTGCAAAAAAGTTATCAACGGTCCACAACACTCGCAATTATTGGTGCATGTCTTGCCAGCTCAGTGCCAACGTCAGTTGTTGAGTGTTCTCACGGTGGATGGAGAGCTGTCGTGTAGCGGTTAGCGCGCCGCGCTACAAATCTGGCGACCCGAGTTCGATGCCCGCTCACGGCCAACACCAGTGACGATTCTCTGAACCGGTCCTGCCAAAGCAATCTGTAAGCCAAGAAACTACATGCCTGCAAGATGTAAATGCCAGAGGTGCATGTGGAACAAGTTGGAAATACGTTTATTCTGCTTGCTAATCTGTGGGCTTTCCTTCAACTCCCCCACCATCGTGCGCAGTGACAAGATGGATTGTTCAGAAGTTGATCTTATTTGAAGTTCGCACGGGAAGCTGAATGTTTGCACTCTGGGCAAAGGTGGCTTCACTTGAAGGGGCATTCAAATGGGATGATGTTCTTGTGATCAAAGTCCAGCGTTAACTTTGGGGATGCACACAAGCATACATGGCATGATGTTGTTATATATTTATTTTTACATTCTAGGACAATACGCACGCCAATTCCATGCACGGGATAGTGGTGGCACAGTGGTCAAGTGGGCTGCGCCGACCCGAGTTCAATTCCCAGCCGTGGCCAACGTGACCAACGAGTAGCATCTGAACGAGTCCCAGGTGCCCTCTTCACCCACCTGCACAGATGAGCGTGGTGAAGTATGGTCAAACAACTCCCACAGTGACCAACCAGGCATGGAGGGGGCTTTTCTTCTAGCAGTGAATTTAAAAAGTGCTGCACATTCGTTTATTTACGTCGTTCTTCTGCTGTACTCCATTTAAGCTGCCAAATACCAACAGGGTTAACGTAATATTCGGAGAGTGTTTAACGCAAGAATACGCCATTATGAAATGTTGCCAAAAAATAATACGGCATTAAAGAAATGTTCTGCTGTAGTAGTAACAATGAAATAACCAATTAATCAACATAAATACATACCAGATCGAGACCGCCCGTATGTAGTGTTAATGAGCAACATTCCTCCAGTTAAACGAATCAGCAGAAGCCCATCACCAAAATAAGCGCAAAAAATCTAAAAAGTTGAATCGCTTATATTTTTCTTTCCCAGCATCTGTTTAAAACTCCCTTGTGTTCGAGCTGGGCAGGGAGGAAATGCTGACGCAGCAACTAAAATTACTGTTTATGCAACCGTGTTGCCTTAACTGAATCTAATGTCAACTCTGCTTATTGTCATGCATTTTGTGCGCCCACATCCCCCCAGACCCCCAAAAAAGCCGCCATGCCAAAGTGAATTGCAGTGTTATTTTCCCTCCACGTTTTAAGTCTTTAACGTCATGCGTGCCAATGTAGTTCAAGGATGGTTATGAACAAACTATCTTGCAAGCCTGCCCCACCTTATTGAGAACATCTTTGCATTTCCATCCTCGCCATCAGGAGCCATGGGGACTATGTTCACTGCTCGGTTAAGCCCTCCACCAGGCCGTCACCATCTCTCCCGATGCGATAATCTATTCAGCTCCGGCAAACAAGCCGATTTCGTCGCTCCATCTCCATGACGGACGAATTTTCTCGGGCGTGTTCCTTCCCTTGGCTGCCGCCCTGTCATTAGTCTCGACACACCGTCGGCTATCGTACCCGGTTGCAATGTCTTCTTAAACCAATACAATGTCTCTAACCTCATGTATATGTTATCTAATACGTGTGTTTTTTTTGTCGCTCATTGCAATTCCAAGCGTGCACATTTCCATGCTTGTTTGTGCACTTTTCAGTCGTTGCTCAAATTCCATCGTCACTGTCCATGTTTATAATCCGTATCTATAGCAGGTCATGTACATTGGTTAAAAACTTCCTTCTTTAGGAAAATAAGTACGTTGCTTTTCATTTCTAGGTTCAGTTTATATGAAATCAAATTGATGTATTTGACTTTATATTACTTAAGGTGAATGTGGCATATAATATACATAAGCATGTATAGTATGCACGATGGAATGTATGCTACTGCAATGCTTGCAGTGGATATATATGACGTATTTGGCAGGGCGAATAATAAAAAATGCAGCACCCACTATGGGCAGTGAATAGCATTGCGTGAGAGCAGTTGTTTAATTTGGTGGATACACACCATTCCAAAAATCGCTCCACATCCAACTGTGACCAAAGTGTCATCAGTTCTGCATGCGTTCAGCTCGTCAGTTGTGCACATTGACAGACGTACACAGGTACAACTCAATCAGGAATCCTTTAAATCCCCTATTATTAACCATGTACCGTACTGTACACACGACCAGAGATGTTGCAGTACATTTTTGGAAATGGCGTGAGACTCAAAAAAGAAAAGAAAATAACTCTTCATCGTGGCTTTGCCCGCTCGAGCCTGTGACACAGAGCCAAACGTGTTGATGAATGCAAGGGTGTAGCATAAATCAGGATTGGAATTCAAACATTGACGTCATAGGCAACACTTTGCGGCAACTCCAGTCCCCTGCATTCCACGTCTGATTTATGGTTCACTGCAACATTCATTTACATTTTGGCGTTGATACTAAAGGCAGGTTTACTCCGCCAAGCTGGTTTCACTCACACGGGGGCTTGCCGCAAACTGGTTTGGAGCAGCGTGTGTTTACACCGCATTTGTGAGCCAGTCTTGTGACGTCACATGCAAAACTATCAGTTCCTTTATTTATTTACAGCAACGGGGCAAGACACCCTGTTGAAATAAACCTTTATTCTTTTGCAACAGCGATCTGTGCAGGCACTGGAACACAATGGCCCGTGAATTTAAATGACGCCACGCTCTCTGGGGGGGGGGGGGTCCTCCGTAGAGCACACAGCAGTAGGCTTCGACGATGTGGCCCGATATATGGTACCTTAAATCACCGACATTTGTTAACCCGCCTGCGTCAAAGCACGCTAGGCAAATTACCGTCCGTGATGTCAAGCTCATAGGTGTGGTCACGGCTGTATTTCTGCTCTGCCGGCCCGTGTCATGATGGCACAATGATGTCACCGGCTCATTTGCCTCCCAAATCAGATTGGGTTCAACCACTTGAAGCAAGCAGAGGGGTGGGGAAACAAAGCAGGCGGGCCGAGTGCACGGCAGCAAGATGCTTTGTGGACGCAAGAGTAAACTGAATTGACTGCAGACCACAGTGAAGCGAGTATAGTGAATGAAGCCTTCGATGAATTGCTGAGAAAAAAATTGCGTCAAGATCGGTTGTCCTTTGCCGCATACTTGCGTACCAAGCAGATCGACACGCATTGCCCCCTCTGTAATACTGCACTCTGAAAATAACATTGCACACTTACCAAAATTATACCATTCTCTTGTAAACATTTGCCCCCTTTATTCATTCCAGAAAACCTAGATTGTACGTATTCTTTGCAAAAACAGGATCTAATAGGATTTCAAGGGATTACCGTTCAATTACCATCTACAAAATGTATTGAAGGGAATACAGTACTCCGTACAAAATACATCAACTAAAAATTAAGTTTCGTACATTAATGTCATGAATAATTAGCAATGTCCAGTCCTTTAACAATGCACTGCTAGATGAAGGCCTCCCCACGTTGTTTGACCAAACTTCACGGGGCTGGTGAATGAAGAGTAGTGACGGGATCCCTGAGATCCGGTTTACAATACCACTTGCCACAATCGAGAGCCGTGGACGGGGATCAAACTCGGGGAGCCAGGTTTATCGCAGAGCGCGTAACCACTGCACCAGCGCTCCAGTCACGGCGATTTATCTAAAGATCATATATCCTCACAAGATATGCACATGTGCACTCTATCCAGCAGTGAGATTCATAATATCGCGCCTTGTAACCTATTGTGCATATTGTAAACGTCAAATGATGTTCCCATATCCAGCCTTTGCACATATCCTTCTATAGTCTAGTCCTCCCGAGGCGACTAGGGTGAGACGTTGCACTGTAACCACATTCAAGTAAAAATGAACGTGCATTTGCTAAAATGGAGCAACCAACATTTCGGCTGAAATTTCACCGAGGTCAATAATTTCCACTTACAAACGGCACAACACGTCAGACGTGGACTGGCATTGAACACTTCACACTTATCCAAGGGCCAAAGTTCATTGCACAATTTCCAAAGCTTACGCCTAGACAGTGCAAGCTGTGGCCAACATACTCCATTTCACCCATGTATATGCAGGAGGATGTATAATATATGGCCAAAAAAGTAAGTGTCCCTCCTTTATCAAAACAGCGATGGAACCATGCAGGTGGTCCCTTGGCACGTGGCGAGAATTCCACATGCCTATGGTTGGGAAACTGTTTCCGTGAGACATCCACTGAATGATGCAAATCTATAGCTTATAAACGCGACTGATAAGAGTAAAGTTTGGGAATGCGATAATACAAGAACACTTTCACGAAACGTTTGAGAAAAGAAGTGAATAGATATTATCTCTAGCATAGTGAATGAAACATGTGTGTGATGTTACCTCTTAAAAATCATTCTGGAATGTTTTTTTATCGTTTCTCATACATACATCCCCATGCTCCAACCAACATGTGGACAGGCAGTCCCGTGCCAACAGTTGAAATTCCACATTCCTATGACGGGGACGAGTGTTTTTCAAGACAACAACTACACATACAGTACATAAGCTGAATTACCCATCGGAGTCAAGATTACAAAAATTAGATTCCCATAGGGTTGATGAATCGGTGACGGGGATTTACACGCTACGAATCCCCTGACTTGAGCTTGATTCTCGGTGACGGCTAACACCAGTGGCGAGCGATATTGTCGACCTGTAGTGGCCAGCATGCTGAAGCATGGTCAAACAACCCCTATGGCCAAGACAGCATGATAAGGCAGATAGAGCAGTGGATTGACTTAAGTGGCGTAAATTATGATCACTGAAATATTCAAAAATATTAAACTATTAAAACTGAAAACTACTTTACCAGGTAAGGCCCACTGAGCTATATAGATCATTCTGAGAAGCGATCTGGCCATAAATGATAGCTCAACGAAGGATATATCATGTAGAAATTGACTGCAGCCAAATACTAAAACGCATGTTGATTCGAAACGTGGAGGAAAACACCGGAGGACCTGGAGAGAAAGATCCACGCGACCACGGGAAGAGAGACACGTAAACTCGAAATGTACCATCGTCAGTCAGGATCGAACCCACGACCTCCTGTATACCCGGCGAGGAAATTAACATGTCGCCACAGTGTTGCCCAGGCTCAGCATAGGTGACACATCTTCATTTTTTTTGAAACGTACTTATTTCGTTTGTTACATTGGGGCGGCCGAGCGAAGCAACGGAGGGCGAACGTCTCATTTTTTGGTCAGCACTGTCCCGCTCGCAGCAATGCTCAGACAGCACAGCACTGCACAGCGAGCACACGAGCGGATGAACGGTGCCGCACCGAGCTTCAATGTAGACGGGCGCGCGCCGAGCAGGGGGTGGCGGCAGGGCCCTGCAACCCGAGCCTATCCCCTTTTATTCCCTGCACGCAGGCACGGCTGTGCAAACAGGCATGCGCACCGCCGCCCGTGGTAATTGGCATGCAAGGGGTGGTGCGTGCGCACAACCGGGAGGGAAAGCCACCCGATCGGACATTCGGGCGGCGAGCGTCGCCACGCAGCTTAACCTGCCTTGCAAATAACCCCCCCTCCCACCCCCTGCCCCCCGTTTCAAAATTACAGTATATTATAAAAGCGCGCTAATGTAAATACTATGGTGGATACATATACGAAAGCGCGCGTATTTCAACGCGGCGCATTATATGCCGCAACCATTTAAACCTTTAAGATGGACAAAATCTCTTCCTGCGCGTTCCTGCACAAATATTCACATATATTCAGGGTCGTAAAATATTCACGTACATAGGCGAATAATAACGTCTCAATCACTCAAAAATAACTTACATGTGATCTTTATAATAAGATCATAGTGATAAATAACCATAATTCACGTAAATAATTTATATCAATCACCATAAACGCGCTCAACCTTATTAACTCTCAGGAGCGCAGCAGTGTTGATCCTGCTTAGTAATTGGACGGGTGACCACCACCGGGGCTTGCCAGTTGTCGTAGGCGCGGGGGCTTGCAAGGCAGCCAGGAGACAACAGTGCCGAGTGTCATTGCCTCCGCGTGTGGGCTTTCTCTCGGTGTTCCAGACAGCTGCCCGCACTCATTCGTGGAACGGGGCAAAAACATCCCAAATGCAGGACCCTCCTTAAAAAACGAGTCGTGAAACTCAATGAGGGTTTCATGGATAAAAGAGCCAGGTCGGAGGAATAAAACCAACACTGCTGAGAGAGTGGAGCCAAGTCCATGGGGGACTGATCTGGCAAACAAGTGATCGTTGCTCAGCAAGTTCGGTAAAACTCTTTGCCGTGCTGCAAAAGCCTACTCAACGAAATGACACATCGAAAACATTTGTTGTTTAAATACAATTTTCCTTTCGCTCCGATAATTTTAATATCCTACATAATGGAATAGACAAAAGAGTGAATGAACCATTGTGCGTACAAGGCCTTATGAAGAGACTAATATAATTTGTCCTTTATTTAACATAGCAATCGAGATTATGCAGTGGGACTGATGATCTTTATTGCTGCAAAGGTCCAAGTGTTGACACACGTACGCTAAACCATTACTTTAAAAGTTTAATTGTAAGATTACATTCATAGTGTAACACCGTACTGCACTCATATTTTGAGATTTGGATTAAGACGGCAACGTAATGGGTTTCGCAAGCAATTTCATTTATCTGGGAGTTTAATTAACATTGACTTTAAAGCACGTGGAAGCTTGGTAATTCACTCATCCAGGGTGCGTTGCTGAAACAGAGCAATGCCTAGCTGTACACGTGTTTCATGACAAACGTGTAATCCCATGTGCCTAGAGACCAGTCAAACATCTTGAATATAGTTCGTGCCCTTAATTAAAATACATTTTGGGTTGTTTTGTGCACTCTTGTAAGTATATTTGCATGTTTTGAGACCGCATTTAAAAATTGGTTTTAAAAGCAGTTTTCTGTGACAAATTTGCCTCGGATGAGTATTAAATCACTTCATGTCTTCAAAATCTATTGAGGCGGTTGCCTTTAGCAATCATAAACTCAGGGATACACACAAACACAAGTATGGATACACAAATAAAGCAATGCTACGCGAACAAGGACAACAAGAGGAGAAACAGGTAACCCTTGAAAAAAATCAAATCAGGGGTAGCACGTGTGAAGCCTTCGAAGACGCCAGGAGTGTGCAAGGCACACAAATATTAGATATACTATACTTACACATGTGGGCATGCTGAGGAAGGTGCGGCGTTATGGCATTTGTCAGCTTGTTCCCATTGCGAGTGTGCTTAATCACATCAGTTTTACTACATTCAAGACAAGAAACCATGAGTCCAAGGATAAGCTGGATGTCGAAAGCCAAAAATCTGAGCCGAGTCTAAGGCTGGGAAGCCTTGCAGGTCGAGGTCAGTGTCAAAGCCATTCAGGGCTGAATCCTCGAGGCTGAGGCCAGTGTCGAGGCCAGTCAAGGCCAGGTCCTCCAGGCTGAGGCAGTAGTCAAGGCCAGTCAAGGCCAGGTCCTCCAGGCTGAGGCAGTAGTCAAGGACAGTCAAGGCCAGGTCCTCCAGGCTGAGGCAGTAGTCAAGGCCAGTCAAGGCCAGGTCCTCCAGGCTGAGGCAGTAGTCAAGGCCAGTCAAGGCCAGGTCCTCCAGGCTGAGGCAGTAGTCAAGGCCAGTCAAGGCCAGGTCCTCCAGGCTGAGGCAGTAGTCAAGGCCAGTCAAGGCCAGGTCCTCCAGGCTGAGGCAGTAGTCAAGGACAGTCAAGGCCAGGTCCTCCAGGCTGAGGCAGTAGTCAAGGCCAGTCAAGGCCAGGTCCTCCAGGCTGAGGCAGTAGTCAAGGCCAGTCAAGGCCAGGTCCTCCAGGCTGAGGCAGTAGTCAAGGACAGTCAAGGCCAGGTCCTCCAGGCTGAGGCAGTAGTCAAGGACAGTCAAGGCCAGGTCCTCCAGGCTGAGGCAGTAGTCAAGGACAGTCAAGGCCAGGTCCTCTTGGCTGAGGCCGGTGTCAAGGCCGCTGGCTCTCGGCCAAGTTCTCGGACAATGCCACACACCCGAGGCGAAGAATCAGAATTGAGGAAATGTTCCGAACCAACCTCGTAGCCCAGGAACAGTTCCAGGATTCAAGTCTCCCAGTTTGCATAAAGTCAGTTCCATGCTGCTGCCTGGAAGTTCCTGCATGACATTACAAAAGGGAGCCCCCCACCTCATGCAAAGATGGCATTAATTCCTCTTCCAATTTATTTCAAAAATCGTACCTTTTACGTGCTCAGGTCAACATATGAATTCTCAAACTGAATATAGAAGAGCAATGTCAGATAATTGCGGTGAGCGAATTCTTACAAAAAAAATTATAATGGGTTCCTCACTTTGTTAAATGTAGGCCAATGAGCTGAAATTACCCTCACTTCATTACTGTGTTAATCACTCAAAAGTCTGCAAATAAGGCTGAACATTTACCAATGCTTAACGAGTATAACCATTGCATATCTGTGCTCTAGTAATCGGACACTATACAGTCCCATAATGCAAAATAATTGTAAACATAGAAAGTATTTTCGAACAAAATTAAAAAAATACTATTTTCCTCCTTCCCATATCGGTCTCTTCCCTTCATTTTTTTTCTAAAATAAAAGTACTGTTAACACATACCTTTCGCCACAGAAGCATTTGGTTTAACACAAACTCTGAAACAGAGTTGAAATTATGCACTCAAGATGGCCGTGTGGCCGATGTGGTATAAAAACTATGTTTTTGTTAGGGAGAACGCAATGTGAATGAGACGTATTTTCTGCTAATTTATTTTGTTATTTATATCCTTCGCATTAATATTTTGTCATGTATTGCAGCAAGCAAACATCTAGTTAAATTGCACAATCACCATATGTGGCGATACATCCTAACGCTACACCGGCTGCAAACAATGCACAAGCTTCTCTTTCTGACAAAAGCAGACGCTGGCAACGATCTCGGCTCCGATCACTGCAGAGGCCAAAAGATCCACACGCGTGTCAGCAAAAAATGTGATGCTGTTACACTCTCACTATATCACAAAAAAAATACCGCGCAATCACCAACAACACGGGCCTCAAAAGGAAACATATATAGAAAGTTTCAGGCAATGGTCCTTCTAAACATAAACACATTTAATTATTTTATGCGCGATGAAAACGGACCATTGCTCAAATCGTCTCCAACTATATATTTTTCCTTTTAAGGCCGCAGTGTTGTTATTGACGGTCTTGGTGAGCTTTTTTGTTAATTGTCCACCACTGCCAACGCTGCTTCACATATATTTTTAATCCCATCAAATAAATCTGTCACCGATGACACAGTTTTACGGAGGAACGAGCGACCCACAATACATATTGCACTTATTTTTTGAAGACACGTAACTTGGCCGAGTGTCGTCCACTCACAATAGTTTGAAGCGTCACTAGCAATAACAAAAAAACCCTTGAATCTCACAACCGAGCAATCGAATACAATCATTGCATTGGTGTTGTATTCAAACATATGCCAGTATTGCCACTTGAGTGCTATAATAAAGCATTCGAATGTAGGTCTTAAACAATATTTTCTGTCATTAAATTTAAAAAAAAACTCCAGGGTGCCGAGCCTAGGTGTTTGTGTGTGTACCTGCAAAATGTATTCATTTGGTGGGTTGCATCTTCCTTGAGGGTGTGCTAAATGATGACTGCGTTCTTTGCAAGTCTTGAAACATCCCCCCCCCCCACCCTGCATGACTGAGGCCAGATCGTGAAGGTGTATGCAATATATGTTGAACTTGTTTCACACCTTACGTAGCCAACCGTAAAATCGGAGGCACGGCAGGAATGAGTTTTCAATCGAAATGATTTAAAACTGCATAGCTTCGGTCGCTTACTGATATCAGAAGGAGAGCACTCCAGGCGGCCGCAGAAGCGCACCTGAAAGCGGGCGATGCGGTGACTGTCTTTATTCGATGGGTGAGCCAAAAACTGCTGCTGTTATGCTCGCAGGAACACTCCTGCGGCCGATGGAGATCCAAACTCCACACACAAAAGGCTGCAACAATATAGTAGGACATCCAGCGATACACTATACGTCTACTCACCTCATCAAAAGGAGAAGGGCCATGTCGATATTTGTCAAACGCAAGTTAGTTATGAAAAACAAGCGTTGCATTCATGAAGCTCACAACACGTCTAGTTCAGCACTTATCATTTGCTCATAACAACGCACACAATACTCGCGGGTGCGCACAAACGTCATTGTAAGAATGTTGTACTTCCATTGAAGTCAAATTATAAACATTAGAACGATATCCAGTAGCATTCACACGTTTGATATGAGGTTGACCAGCGACAATTCATTGTTGGCGGGGGGGAAAGGAGGTAACTGGAGAGTGGGGTGAAACTTTCAGCCGTGGTACAGGCTCGGGGTGTGGAGCAAAACCAGGGTAAAGTGCTCGCCGCATCTCTGAGTCTCAAGGCTCTGAATATTTATGTTCTGCGTGAAACAGTTGCCCTGACAACTGGGAAGGGGGGGGTGGTGGCTAGTAAAAACTGCTAATCCTGCAAAATGTTCTGGGTTTTGCCAAGACTGAATGATGAGGATAAAGGCAAAAACTGCGCTCGCTCACAGACACACAACCTAATGCCCGTGGCGGCGCGCAAGATGTGAACGTGAACGAATGCAAGCTAAACATCCTGCACGAACGTACGTTATGACAACCAGGGGCGGAGCCAGGGGGGTGACAGGGTAGACAATTGTCACCCCCGAAAAAAAATTGAAAATCTGAAACATTCGGCATATAAGTGTACGACACTCGGTCTGGCGGACTCCGTGCAACTGCATTGTCAGAGTGTGTAGCCAACCGATGGCGTCTAGTCCAACAGCCTGACTCTCTAATCATTCTTGAAATTAACATTTGTTGAATGTCACCCCGGGCTGAAAATCCTGGTTCCGCCCCTGATGACAACGATGACATTATTAACCACTTTTGAGAATAAAACTATCCTGGTCTCTTGAGTAAAACAAAATTAACTCAACCATTTTTTTTACCAGATTAGGCCCACTGAGCTATATAGCTCGTTTGTGGAAACGACCTGATCACAAATGAGAGCTCAACGAAGTGGCTTATCACGTAAATGTACAGCAGCCAAATACTCTAAACACATTTCTAAATGTGGTGGCAGAAATCAGAGGAAAAATCTACACAGCCACGGGGAGAACATGCAAACTCAAAATATAGGAGGCGAGGCAATTAACATATCATTACCTTGGTGCCCCTACTGAATATTAACACAAGCAATGTACATAAAATAAAACGATAGTTGTATTCCCTGAAGATCTTCAGATGATTAACTAATGTTCTTATTCGACAACTTTCCAAGTCATTCGGGTTCCCAATAAGAGCACATTTGCCACTGTATGATAATATCTGTACAGAAACACTTCTATAAACGTATTACATATCAAAAAAGGTGTGGACTAATGTCAAGTTGTATCTCTGCTCCAATGAGCAGTATTCATGTTATTTGGTGACCCTTAGGCATTTATGGAAAGTCCACATTCCCATGCAGGGGCCAATCTGTCCACGGCATGACCATTGTTAACATATCACAAAGTGGAACTCATTTTGTTGACTTAGTCCAGCCCAGACCAGGATTTGACATTACATCACTTCCATTGGGAGCCCTGCGCTCTTTAACCAGTGCCACCGAACTGGTTATGTAATCATAAAAGAGAAAACTAATATGCAAAATTTTTAAATAATGAAATGGAGATGATCATAATACATTCTAGTTTATGGACCAAGTTAACTCTTATAATTATGAAAAAAAATGTTTATCACGAGTAAAGATATACTTTAGCTTTTGTTCTGGTTTATTCCGCAGAGGGATCGAGTGAATTCCACATTTCGCTTTATTGACTATTGCCGTCACACAAGCTCGGGAAATTGAACCGTGGCTGTAAACCCAAAGTTTAACGGCAACTGCTCTGCTGTTGTCCAACATTCCAGTAACATAACACATTTAATTCTGCCACTACAATGTGGCTCTGCCTCAGCCGTGGCAAAGGGTCACTGGCTGGAATTCCTAGCTCCACTGTTGGGGGCCATTTGCCCGGCATGGAATCCTGAAACTTGCAGTCCTTCCAAGCAAGTTTTGGCCCACTAGAACACAGCTTGAGCTTACATCACAGCCATTTAATATGCCCACAATCATGAATACACAGGATTCTGCCACAATCTATGATTTTTTGTTTGTTTTTACCAGGTAAGGCCCGTGAGCTACGTAGCTCTTTTTTCATAAGCAACCTGGCCACAAATGATAGCTCGACGAAGGGCTTGCCATCACGTTGAATTTATAGCAGCAAAATACTCTAAACACGTGTTTCTAAATGCACGCCATATATTTGTCACCAGGTTATTGCAATTTTAGACACTACACACAGTATGACAAGCTGTGGCATATCGGTGTAAACATAACTCGGGAGGCCTGAGTTGTATTCCCAAAAAGACAAATAAAATTCCATTCGTGAATTAAATTACGACCGAAAATTGTGGCAAACCATTTAATAATGGAAGGGGTGAAATGTATATCCATCGTACTTTGCATCAACACAGACACATCACAAGCGACAGACGCAAATTAATAACACAACATGAGGCTGAAGTAACAACACGAGCATATACATTAACAAAAAACTAATTATATTCGAGCTGAAAACATGCGTACTACATCTGAGCACTTACTAAACTGCATATCAACAAATGTAGGCAGGCAGAAGGCAGATAGAATAAAATCAATGAAAATACTGAACATGCAAAAGAATTAGTATATAGGTCTTCGGTGTGTGGCATGCTTGGAGTGTAGAAGCAGCAGCAGAAAGAATGAGCAGCAGATAGATAGATAGATACAGAGCCCCCCCCCTATTCCCAACCATATTAAGACTGGCCCAAGGTTGATAAGATCGTTCTTCTACAGCAGAGTTAGCAGGTGGAATAGTGAAGAGAAATGACAATCGGAACTTCAGTAAACACTGTCGTCTTGCGGGCATTAAGGATTTTATATGTCGTGTGCGTACGTACAAGGGGCAGATGAGCAGGCCTTGCAAGAGGGTATTTCATGCAATACACCTGACGTATTTGCAGCGCTTCAATACGGCACTCTGTTTGCTAGACGAGAACAGGTAGTCCCCTCGTGAACATCACTGCACCACGCTGTGAGAAGTCGTTATAGGTTGTCCTGTGGAGGGGATGCCCTCTGCTAGGAGCAGGGGGGGGGAGTCTTCAGCAGAGGCATTTGGGACTGCCGCTGGAGAAGAGCGACACCTCCCCAGTGCTCAACGGCACATGGAGAGACGCCTCGACTCGATCTATGCTCTTCACAAGGCCCTACCGCAAACAAAAAAAAAAGAGCTTAACAAAAATAAGCCTCACAAAGCATCGCACGCCTGACTTTTATAATATCCCTCTTGAAACAGTTACCTCGGGGAGCGCGTAAAAAACCAGAGTAGAAAAAGTGAAATGACAGCTGAAGGACGGCAAAAGCGCGCACGGTGGCAAACACACGCCTCGAGAAACCGGTCAACAAGGTGCGCACGCGCACACACACAAGACGTTGTGTTGTGCGCGTGTGTGTCACCGCCCCTGGTGACGTCGCGTGTGTCGTACGCCGATGCCAGCAAAATAATGGCGCAGCCGCAGCATCGGTGAAGGTGAGAGATCATCTCGAGCGCGCATTGACGTCACGGGCGGTGTGCTGCGGTTGACGTCGAAAGTTGGCCGTCAGTACTCAAAGAGTCGCGGGGAGAAACTCACGTAGGCCAGCTTGCACAGCTGCCTTGTTTTGGTAATTTATTTCAGTCTGAAAACATTTTGGCGGTGTGGATTAATTTATGTCTTGCTCAAGCCAAAGTGTGTGTTACATGCGATTATTTGACATTAAGGTGTTCATGAGAAAAAAAAAGGACAGCACAGTTTTTTTTTGGACGGATGAAGTCACATCGTGACAGTGTTTAACTGGTTCGTACAAAACCAGATCCATTGTATTGAAAACAGGCCCAGCAAGTAAGTCAATGGGCCACCATGTCACATGAAAAGTTAAGTTTCACAACCGGCACACAAGTGACCCTGCTATTAAGTGCGGAGATATGCATCGTGTATTGGTTGAGTCAAATAATTATTCAATGACATCGTTTTTCAGACATACAAATGCTACTACCTCAACATGTAAAAATATTCAATTGCCTTCACTGCCAATTTAAATATCCCATATATATTTTACTCTAATAATGAACACCGAAAGATCTCCCATTCATGCAATTATGCACACAAAAGCAGACTTAACTGCATACATGCATACATAATCATAACATAATTATACACATGACATTATGCCACACGCACACGTACTCGGTTCCAATAAGCATGAGTAATGTTGAGCTACATGAATAAAAATTCATTTTTCCTTTTCATTCTTGGCTCTGAAAAGCATTTGTTCCATAAAACGACTTTTAAAAATATCCTGATATTGAGTCCAACAAAAATTTTAAAGTTAATTTTTGTTTATCTATCCAATTTCGAAAAACCTTGTCGCTAAATAAACAGCACTAATTTGAGCGGAGAAAATAAAAGCTTCATTTCAAACCGACTGAAGCCGACGAACAAATATTAAAAACCAAAAATACAAATATTCTGGCACGAGGGTTATGCATAAATATAGTAATTGCGAACACATTGAACGAATTTTTTTTTATCATTTATCAAAAACATGGAAATATGGACATTTCCAAATTGGACAGAGAACTGGCTCAAATGTAACGTTTTTTTTGTAGCAAACAGGAACTAATTACCACTATCGCCATGCAATGCCTATACGCAGATCATTACAAGGTCAGCAAGTGAAAACATGTAAACTGTCAGCCAGCTAATCCTTCATAGCAGCATGTACTAACACAATCATACAATAGGACAAAACAGCAAGTGTGTCGCCATTATTGGCACCGTACATAACAATATTTTTTAATAAAACCTATAACTGCTGGTTTCTGAATAAAAAAAAATCTAAATCGTGAGTAAGCATGCGGTAAATGAAAATAATTGTATTTATGAAGACACACTGCTCCTCTATGGGATGTAAATTAAAACGTCATGCCCCGTTGACGATGATCGTTGCCTCCCGTGAATCGAACGTACAACATTTAGTAAGCGTGAAGGTTCAGTTTTCTCCATCAGCAATCGTCGATCCAATGCTGGATGAAGGCCTCCCCACGCCGTCGCCATCTCTGACGATGTACATCCAGTGGCGGACTACACTTCTGCTTCGTGTCACCTCAATGCGGTATTAGCGTTTGCTATTTGATACAAAAACAATTCACAAACTATTTGCCAGAGTAAAAACTTTATAACTGTGCAATGACATTGTACGGTGTTAGTGGTAATGAAAACACGTTGCAACTACATTAAAATCATGGATTGCGAGTAACGTGGTCTGCGAGTGTTTTGCAAGACGAGCAATTTTTTTAAATAAATATTCATTTGATAAACGAGCGAGGGTCTTGCAATACGAGTAGTACGTATATGCTTTGTCTGCCGAGCATCACGTGATCACAACTGATATACGAGTGCTTCTGATATACGAGTGCTTTGGATTACAAACACGTTTCCGGAACGATGTCTACAATAAGCATAGCCGCTGTTAGGCAGCTTATATTTGTGCCCACAGTCGAACTGCATTGTAATCTGCATACCTCTTCATGGGAAGCCAATAGTGGTCATTCTATGGAGAAAGGAGAGGCTGGCCATGGCAAGGGAATTTGTATTTGCCATGACTGGCTTAGGCTCTCCGACGGACAGAAGCAGCGCATCATTGTTCATTTGTGTAAGGAAACAGACTTTTGCTGGGCAAAATCTATTAAAAAAAAGACAGTGTGTAATAACTAAATTTACCATTATCTGTGATTTTGTAGGTTCCCATGAGACGCACGCTTTTAGTGGATCTTGAAATCCAGTGAACCTCAACAACTCAAATTTGCGGTCAAAATAAACAGATCGACTGTTGCATTGCCAGATTGGTGAGGCCTTTACCCAGCAGTAGGTCATCAAGCTATCCATCTCTGTGTCTATTTGCGTGTGTCTCATTGTCTGCGGGTTTCTCTCCATCTCCCGGTGTCTAGCTCCATCTCTCTGTTTCTCTCAATCTCTCTCTTTGTATTTCTGCGTGTCTCAGGTATTCCCATGTGTCTGTGTACATCCCAGCTGTGCTTCAAAGATTTACTAAGTGCTTTAAAACAAAATCGTGGGGGGGCCGGGCCTCGCAATATTAGTCGGGAGTTAAATACGCCGACTCCAAACATCGGCAAAGACTCGTGGATTGTTGGGATTTGCTCTGAACTGCAGGGGCGACGTGGAAATAAAATGATGCGCAGATTAAATCGGATGGCAGATTTTCGGTTTCACCAGAATGACAATTTGACTCTAAAAGAGACTGGTGGTCATGGGGTAACAAAGCTGGGGAGGGCACGAGGAATTGAGTTTGAGAAAACCCTGATGCAGGCAGCACAGAGCATCTCATGTTTACCTCGTGCACACACAAGCAACTGCATTCCCAATCAATCGTTCGATGTGCATAGAAAAGCCAGTTGTTTAACTTAAGCTTGAATAAAAAAACACGACTGTTTATATAAAGGAAATCCTTCGTCTAAACAGCATTATTATATTTTGTAATTTAGATGTAGGATTTGTTCCAATTTGGTATCCGATATACATGACTACAGCGACCGAGTCATGTGCACCAATGTTGCAGTTCCACGTGCCTACGGAGCAGTTGACATGGTAGCAGGATAACAGCTATTGAACCAGTACTAATGTTCTCAGTGGCAGGTAGCGATCAGTACCAATTAACCAGCTACCGAAATCACATCAGAGAGCTGTACAGCATTAGCGCGAAAAGCTACGCATGTAGTAGTAACTAGCTACCTAGTGATGTGTACCACCATTACAAGGTGAAATTGTAAAACACCTGGGTCACTCTGTCATCTGAAAATCCGAAATTATTCATAAGCAATAAATAAACAAGTCAATGCAAGAGAACGGTAATCAGTAGCCAACGTGTGCCGGCATGCGGTGGGTACGCCATACCGGCAATTCTCAGAACACCAAGCACGTGTAGCCGGTGACTCTTCAGAACGGACCTTATTCCTATGCTGCGATGTTTCCACAGCAGGTGAAATGGCAAGGAACATGGGGCTCCAGGACAAATAGTTTTCACACACTGGCACTTCTATATTTATATTTCCACTACTCGTGGTAATACAGTAGAAGAATTCTGGTTATATACATAGGACTGGCCACAGCTAAAAGAACCAGAGAGAAAATTAGGTCTTCATTCAGCCTTGGATAAAGAAAATCCACAATTGACAAGTTACATATTATAGCCTCATCCAACGAAGATACACAAAAGAACCTGCCAAAGTTAATCCGGGATTTTCACTCTAAATAGAATAAATATTGTAGAAAATTGCGTTGCAAGAAAAAAGAGCGTTGCATTTAATACTGCACCGCATGTTGCTGCACACTATGCAATTCTGCCGAACACATGTTTTCATTGCTATTGCTAATTACTACACATAGCAGAAATTAATGGAGAATTATGTTCACCATTCTATGATGACCACTAGAAGGAGTTATACAGAAATGTGTTTTGAGTGGCGTGACGGTTTTTACCAAGAGCTGCAAATCGGCTACAAATGATGCCCATCCCTGACGACAAACCCCACACTGTTGTTGTGCAGGCACGTGGCAATGATTTTCAAATTGGGGTGCAAATAACCATGGGGTGCCACAAGTTGAGTAGCCCAGGGGACCCATGAATTAAATTGAAAGGACAGAGCATAGCCGTTTGCTGGAAAAAAAAACCTCATCAAAAAGTTAGGTGCAGCTCTCCACATACATATCCACGATTCACAATATTCCAATGCTCTTGTTACTTCTATAACAACGCACAAAGCAGCTGATATTTGATAATTGTCACATGCCACAAACATTACGCTTATGACATGTCCAAGCGTGACCACAAACAGGAAGGCACATCAATGTGCGTGATCAAAAATGCACGTCAGTGTTGGAAAGTAACCAAACAAAAACGTCACGAACTTCTCTCCAATATACATTACGGCAGTGTGTGCCAATGCTCGTCCGTAAGCCACACATGTTAAAGCTTTAAGCCTTTGCGATGCACAGGAAAGCTCCCTTCTATAACTGCAGCCTTGAGTCGCAATCGATTCACCCACATGGACATTTTAAGAGCTGCTGTGGTGGTAGGTTCCAATGTGATACACCTGTATGAGCACGCCTTTGAAACGGTTGTGCAAGCTACCCCACAGATGTTTCAACATGCATCGTCATAGCAGGATACCTTGATCAATTATTAATCAGTGCTGTTTACAAGCCTAAGGGCAGTGGCATCAATTCCACATTTCACAAGCGTGATCCGTATGCCAACTTACCTTGAATGACACTTAAAGAGCAGGTATTATATGGGGCCAATCAACAAATCACTCACAATGCACCCATCTCATTACAAAGTAAGCTGGGCTGGATAGAACTTGGATGGGCGACCAACATGCACATGCGTTACTACATGCTAGTGTGAGGCCACATTGTAGAAAGGCAATCCGCACTGACCAGTCAGGTGAAGTATGGTCAAATGACCTGCAACGGAGTGGGGAGGGGCCCTCATCCAGTAGTCGTTTGACATGCACACGAGTAAATATTAACGATGTTACATTAACCATGTTACATTACGTAAAGAGTGATGAATACAAAATAATGGGTGGTTACTAAATTAACACTGCAGTGTCAAACGATAGTCCCACACTCCTGCAGGAATTCAAAAATGAGCGTTACGAAGTCAACCGAAGTGGGCACTGCTCTGCAGCAGTGTTTGTGGTGATACTGACGTGGGTGCAGAGCGGTGTTTGTGAAAACACGTCGGCCACCGTTACGTAAAAAGAATGCCAGCGTTTGAATGGCTGCCGTAAAAAAAAAACACGGAAATATTATAAGAGACATGACACTCGTTGACAATGTATTCCACGATAAGAACTTCAGTGCAATGAAATGTGCGCGTGCACAATGCACGCAGTTGGTATTTTGCATGCATTGTGAGTAGAGTTGCTTGGCAAGTTCCACACGAGTGAATGCTCCTCAATGGTAATACGTGATGTACAGCCCTTTATCAATCCATTGCTGGGTGAAGGCCTCCCCATAACTGGCCATGCGAGTGTGGTGAAGTACAGTCAAATAACCACCATGGTCAAATAACCATACTACACTAGGCTGACCAGTACAGTACTCGAAAAGATAAACCAGAACACCACATTTGGGGTCTCAATCAAAAGGCCATTTTTGCAAGCCATCATTAAACACATCACATACTTTTCGATTTAAGGCTTTCGTGACTGCAGGGATTCATCTTCTGGGTTCTTTCGGTTATTTTTTATTATTTTATTCCTATTCTACGTGACTTTACCGAAAGAACCCAGAAGACATCACATACTGTGTACGTTAACAATTGACGGAATATTATGTTTGCCTTCAGCTTTGGACTTAACCTGAAAACATTGAGAAGATTTGTTACCTTGGATGGAGCCATCCATATATATCCTAAAACATCGGAAGGAGTGACAGAGTAGTGGCTGGATAGCCCAATAAGCCATCGAAGTCACCTCATCACTTCACCAAACTCTTAACAATCTCCAATGTAAATTGGCAGAGAAATCGCTCATTAATTTGGCCACCTTATAGAACTTCCTAAAACAACAAGCAAAGGGATATGTGCAAAGAAAGAATTGCGATGCGCCTGTGCATTGGCACGACTTCTAAAAGCAGCTATTTCATTAGATAATAAACGTAAACATAAACCGTTTACAATTGTTTACAAGACCTCCACTGAACGAAGAGGAACGCCCTACGCACAACGTACGTACAAGTTTTATGCTCTTCAAACGCAAACGCGTCATTTGGATTTCTCGTGTGTACTGTTACATTCGTGCTATCGTGGGCATGCACCCACCACCATGTATTTGTATCGTGGTCGCTGGACGTCCCAGATTGTATTCAATTTGCCAATGAGTTCAAAGTGTGAGGCCGAACCTCGCTCGGCTCCGCCAACACACAGTGCCACACACCCACTGTGGGAACACGTACACACAGGCTCACCCACTGCCTCGTCATTATTTGTATGGACGTTGAGAGAGAGAGCCCCAGTGATGATGTTTACTATAAACGTGGACGACTGCATGCCAGTTCCTGGGCCAAAATGTGGAATTATCCGCAATTACTGTACTAAATTGCAAAATTGTCCCTTCCTGAATCTTGAGCATGTGTGTACCGAAGTTTCCAGGGCTTATAGAACGGCCGGGTTTTGAGTTTGGTGGGCCGCATACGTTTTAAAAAAAATATCACACGACACGTGCCTTGGCACACAAATGACTTAATACACATGTCTCTGATTATATTATATGTACAGTAGAGTGCACGGTATAATATACAGGATACACAGTGTAAACACACAGCACTTATAAAAGTGTTTGTGTGTGTGTGTATATAGTAGGCACAATGATTCAATTAAAACAATGATATAATCCTTACACAAGACACTGGGATTATAAAAGAATGTAGGTTAAAGCATTTTAATTTTCTTACGTTAACAAAACCTTTCCGCAAAACACGGGGATTATAAAATACTATGAGTTAAACCATTTTTATTTACGTAACAATAAACTTCCTTGTGAAAAGACACGAAAAGTGTCTACTGCCTCACAAGTGTAGCTTGAAGATCAAGTGGAGGCTGTGATCATTCCACATAGCACACTGGGACAAGGACAGCCCTTCAAAAAGCAAGTTCCTTACACTACTTAGAACAATGCTAAATTGAAAGGAATACTCAGCACATGAATTAGCTGTTCGCAAATAGTTTAAATTATAGGAGATAACGATTCTCTATGCGCTCCACAATGCACTCTTTTCAACTGGCGAGTGACAGACCTTCCCTATCTAATATCCACATGTTTGCCTCATCAAAAAGTGAACTACAAATCAATTTTCTACAGTTGTAGCCATTCCCCAGCCCTTCCCACCAGATGGAATTCTGTATATCGCGAATTAACAACTCCAGTGTGACTCGAAATTGAACTGGCAACCTCGGGATTGAAGGCCAAAATGCCATGCTGTATAAATACTGCTCTACGGGGATCCAACGGCTTGCTAATTAAACCACCATGTGAAATGTCTACTAACGCTCAATGCAGCCACTCATTCTCTTGTTCAACAGCAACGTCGTCAGGCTTGGACTGATGCTGGGTTTTTTTTTTACAGTGGAGAGATAATGGGAGTTTTGAGGGGGGTTTGTCTGCTACATTTTGGGAGGGGTTTCCTCGTTACATCTTCCTGTTTCTATCCCTTGTCTGTTCCTTTACGAATGCCGTGAAACCAAAGTGATGGGAGTTTCATTTGGCCCTACTGATCAAAGCCATCTCTCAGATTTAAACAAAAAAAACAAATAGCAATGCTTTCCCCGTATTGATTTCACATTATTTAGAAATATGCCCCGCTAGGCTAATACTGTAATATATACGGCATACTGTATGCATTTACACACCGTAGACATATATACGGTACAGTACCTGCACGAGTTTGTAAATGTGCGATGCTGCACGAACAATGTGAATTAATGAAAACCGGGACGCACTCAAAACTGCACTTACCGCCGTGATATATACGCAAACACCTTTCACGTCGCCCATAAAATTCATGCTCCAATATCTACTGCCAAAAGGCAATATCTGCCGCCTGGTGTTGTTGTGCCTCTATAGAATATTCACTCCTTCCAAAGTACTAGTCGAGGCAGAACACGAGACGTACGGCCTAAGAGAGTCCTTTGAACACAATACATGGGTTGATTAGTGCACTGCCCGACCACTCACCTGTGCCGTCTCTACACTATCGGGCCACTTGATGAGACACACCACACAAAGAAAGGCACCCTCGTGAAAAATAAGATTTTGAGCAGGCTATAGAAGGCAACGGGGAACGTAATAAAGTCTTATTTAAAAACAACAACAACAAAAAACAGACCACGATTAATTCAGTGAAACCACGAAATTGCACAATTTTTAAAATTATGACAGTTGGACAAACGTAAAACGATGTCGGTGTTTTGCAACTAACACAAAAAAGTAGCTTTAAAGAAATTAGTTTTCAATCCAGATTTTAAAGTGCACCGCTCCAATGGCTTCCTAATAAATAGTGACATTGGGACTTTGCAACATTGCAAGCAAAACTTCACCAGGCCACTCTTACAAATTAGTCTCTCCTGGTCTCTTGAGTTCTCAGCTGGTTAAACAAATCCACTCGACCCACGCAAGGCTTATATTGTGTAAAGCGATAAATATTAGCAGCTCCCCACTCACCATGGACACCTACACCGCAGTGCCACCGTATTTAAACAAATTACAAACTTGACCGTCCCAAACAAAAGGCCTTGTGATGCCGTCACACGTACCACCATAATACAAAGTTTACACACTTGTAAAGAAGGAGAGAGACCCCCCCCCTCCCTGAGTTACCAGAGAACTGCGTCCCAGTTTAATGTCACGCTCAGGCATCCAAGGCATGGAACACCTTAAATGCAAAACAACTGATCTACAATACTCTTTGGTTCTATTCGGTAAAGTCACGTAGGTAAAAAAAATAAAACAACAAAAATCACGACGTTTCGGCCACAACGTCGTGATTTTTGTTGTTTTATTTTTCACCTACGTGACTTTACCGAATAGAACCAAAGAGTATGGATCCTTGTAGTCACGAAAGCTTCAAATCTAGAATTGATCTACAATATTCCAGGTTCAGTTACAGCGCCGTGAACGTGCAATCGACGTGAATGCCTGCCACGGTGCAGATTTACACGTCTGCACCGTCAACAAAAGTTTACACGCTCGTTACTCCCCCCCCCTCCTGCAACACGTGTGAGATGCACTTGTTGTGTGACCGGGCAGACGAAGACTGCCGGCAGCTTTTGATGCGTATCATCACAGCACCGATTGCATCCGCCGCCTTGATTGTTCACAAGATTCAACTTTGAGAATTCCGCTCAAGGAACGTTGCGAAGAGGCCGCGTTTACCACTGCACCAATGGGCCCCCACCACCACAACCACCAGAGAGACCAGAATAAGCATTATATACCGGAGGAATCCGATAAGCTACGGATCTCTTTTTCACAAGATGTCCAGTTAGGAGGCACGGTATTAAGAACGTTACAGCAACAATCAATACAAGGACACGATATGAGTGCAAAGTACAGCAAAGGCAAGCAAATCACCGAGAGAAAAAAAAACACAAACTCAACTAAACCATCCCCATCAAACCAGGGGCAAAGCCCACCGAGGTATTAACAACTTATTGTTCAGACCACCACCACAACCTTCCACCACCACCACCACCGTGTGGCAATTAGCGTCGGTTCGCCTCCCCCCACCCATACCTGTGACAGAAGCCTGGGCTGAGGTCCACTGAAGAGGGCCGTGCAGGAGCTGAAGCTAATGGCGCCTCGTCGCAAGAGGACGTGCTTGGGGATCGGTCGGTCGAGGGGCAGCACGGGCAGCTGGTGACATGTCTCCATCGACTTGGCCGCCTCAAGCTCCTGCTCCAGCTGATGATGCTGCTGCTGATGCTGCTGCTGCTGCTGTCCGGGCCGCAAGCTGTGATCTGCAGCCGGATCCCGGCCATGGGCCGCGGCGTCCTGGAGCAGACCGGACCCCGGGAACAGATCGGCTCGCATAGGAAAACAAAAGCGAGCCCCAGAAGAAAAAAAAGCTCCGGGGAAATGAGCCTGGGGTCTCCTCCTCGGGTCGGGGAAGGGGGTGGTGTCTCTCGGTCAGCCCTCTTCTCTTCCCTATCGCTCGCTATGAGATTTGAAATGGAACGATGTAATAATACTGCAGCGGCAGCAACAATGACGACGATCGTAAAGTAATGACGCTAACGAAAATAACAAAATAACCACCAACCCCCTCCCTCCCTCCCCCCCCCCCAGCTAAACCAACTAAAAACACGAATGTCAACTTAAAAACGAACCGACTCGAATCGAAGGAACACGAGGGGCTTGCTTTCTCGCCAAGCTAGGATATCCTTGGAGAAAACAACCACCACCATCACCGCTACTCAAGTCCAGTCGTCTTCTTCCGCCGACGCCGTGACCATCCGTCCTGGTGGAGGGCTTGCAAGCCACGGGGGGCCCCCCCAAGAAAAAAATAAAAGATGAGACGAGCGAGAGATGAACGACCTCCCACCGGGTACACACCGAGGCAGGGCACGAGGCGACGAGATCCTCTCGTCGGTGGTTTGCAGGAGAATCCGAGCGAGAAGACGCTTTCTTCTTATTCTTGTGTCTCAAAACAACAACAACGACGACATCAATAACAAGAAGAAGACGAAGACGAGAGCGTCGCAAGCCTGCAAACAACTGGCTTGCTGGCCTCGCTAAACAAGGTGGTGGTGGTGGGGGGCTCTCTCTCGAGCCGCCTCTTTGTCGACAACGATGGACAACCACACGGCGGCAGACGCCGGAGACCAGACCGTGGTGGTTGATGTTGGTGGCCGGTGGAAGGATGATGATGATGATCGATGAGCACAGGAGGAGGAGGAGGAGATTGTGGCGGCGGTGGCTGCGGACTCCTTTTAAGTCAGCGGCAGAACGACGAAGCGACGCCGGCGTCCGAGAGAGCGAGGCGACATCCGCATTGTCCCCCCGCGTTTATTTCATTGTTTCTCTCACTGCCTCCCCCCCTCTCTCTCTCTCTCACCCTCACCAACCCCGCCTTTCGCTTCTCTTTCTCTCTCTCTGTTGTGTGTGTTGAGTGTTGCAACACGGTGGGTGACACGGAGAGCGGGAGATAGATGATGGTGGTGGTTGATGGTGGTGGCTGTTGTTGTTGTTGGTGGTGGTGGTGGGCGGGGTGGAGAACACAGATTCTCCTCCCGCCGTCCGTCCTTATCGTCCCTCTCTCTTGTTCTCGTTTATTCGCTGCTGTTGTTGTCGTTGTTGTCGTTTTCCCCTCGGTCTTCCTTCGTCATTGCCCGTAGCCGCCACCACCACCAGCGCCGCCGCCGCTGCTGCTGTTATCGCTGTTATTGTTATCGCGGATGAGGGGGGAGCAAGGGAGGATTTTCCCCCCCTTTAGAATGGGGGGAGGGAGGGAGAAGGAAGAGGAGGAGGAGGAGTAGGCGATAGAAGAGGAGGAAGAGGGAGGAGGGAATGAGAAGAAGAAATAAATAAAAATGTGCTTTAAATAAATAAAAATCCTACCAGCCAGCCAGCCAACCATGGGCGAGGAGGAGGAGGAGAAAGAGCGGGCGGGCAGACAGGCGGCATTATCATTCCCATCGCGTGGCGCCTCCTCCTCCGCCTCCTCCTCCTGCTGCTGCTCCTCCTCCTGCTGCTCCTCCTCCTGCTGCTCCTGCTGCTCCTCCTCCTGCTGCTCCTGCTGCTCCTCCTCCTGCTGCTCCTGCTGCTCCTCCTCCTGCTGCTCCTGCTGCTCCTCCTCCTGCTCCTTCTTCTCCTGCTCCTCCTCCTGCTGCTCCTCGTGCTCCTCCTGCTCCTCCTGCTGCTCCTCCTGCTCCTCCTGCTGCTCCTGCTACTCCTGCTCCTGCTGCTCCTGCAACTCCTGCTGCTCCTCCTGCTGCTGCTCCTCCTGCTCCTCCTGCTCCTTCTCCTCCTGCTGCTCCTCCTCCTGCTGCTCCTGCTGCTCCTGCTCCTGCTGCTCCTGCTCCTGCTGCTGCTCCTGCTGCTCCTGCTACTCCTGCTGCTGCCCACACCGCCAGGCCACACAGCGCACGCATGCCGGCCCAGAGGATTTCCCTCCACGCGTTGAATGATGTCGGGTGGGTGGCGGTGTGGCTGTGTTGAGGGCTTTTTCAATTGCGTTCCAAGAAATGTCCAAGCAAGCGACTCAGCCTCCCTTTCACTCACACCACGCACGTCCTAGCTCATCATAACATTGCAAGGGCTTAAAGTCATTTGTCACATGGAGGAAGATGCGTAGACGAGCGAGATGAGAGAAATGTGGAGAAAAGACGTGAGATTAGAGGGGGTGGGGGGTGAAAGATGTAGTTTTAATTGAGATTTGTCAATGAGCTACACGTAGACAAAAATAGAGATGAGAGAGATCAAGTGGAATGGCGTATTTATATTAATTAGCCTTTGATTTAAAGCTTTCGTGACTGCAGGGATTCATATTATTGGTTCTTTCGGTAAAGTCACGTAGCAGGGAAACAATAAAATAATAAAAATATAAAACAATAAAATTCTCACGACGTTTCGACTGCAACGCAAGCAATCATCATCAGGTGTGAAAACCACAGCAAGATGATGATTGCTTGTGTTGCAGTCGAAACGTCGTGAAAATTTTATTGCTTTATATGTTTATTATTTTATTGTTTCCCTTCTACGTGACTTCGCCGAAAGAACCAAGAATATTAATTAGCCTGTTAGCTTATATTAAGATCTGAAATGGAGCTGATATCTGCTTCATTTATTGCACAACTCTGGAGCCGCTTGAGCTCTGGTACTTAAACTCATGCCGGGAGCCACTACTGGGGGGGCTGCAAGGGACTGACCTCGTCCACCCGACCCCTTTCCAAATCCTCATATTAATTATAATTTACTTATTATCTAGAAACGCCACACAGGAAAGTCCTGCATTGGGATTTTATTTTTGAGATGCTTTCAGCCAATGTTTTTTTTTTCTGATTGTCCTTGACCCGCACCTCCGTTTTAGCACGATTGGCCACGTACGGTGCGAAAGAAATTCAACATACATGACAGAGGCTACAGGAATCACAATTAATGTTTATTGTTTTACAAGTGGGAGGAAACCGGAGGACCCGGATACGACCCACGCGCGTGAGAGGGCAACACTCTATCCCCTTATAGATGGAAACACATGGTGATTAGTCGACTTGCTGTACTGAATTATAGTCAAGGAAGCAGTTTTTTTAACGTTAAACTTACAATTTTAGTTTTACCAGGTAAGGCCCACTGAACTTTATTGCTCTTTTTCAGAAGCGACCTGGCCACAAATGATAGCTGAACGAAGTAACTTATCGCGTGGAAATGTTTAATGTGGATAAATCAGTTTAAACGCATTTTATAAGTGTGTAGAGAACATCTGGAGGACCCGCATATAAATCCACGCAACCACCCGGAGAACATGCAACCTCCAAATATACAGGCATCGTCAGGGTCGGAATCGAACCCAAGACCTGTATACCAAGGATAAAGTAGCTAACATCTCACCACCCGTGGCAAGGTGAGATTTAAGAAACGTGTCCACTGATTCAGCTGCCGCCGCTGGGACGTCGAACTGGCGAGCTCTGGATCGCAGTTCCAGCGAGCTACCCATTGCACTCTGGCAACAGCATCCTGTAGTTTATTTAAGAGACGCTTATTATGCCTGCCCTCGACAGTGGGCATTAAAGGGCACACGTCAAGCCTGAAGTCCTCTCAGGTAAGTTCTTGACCGAGAGTAACTCTGTCCCTTTTGTAAGTGCAGTTTCTGGAGTTGTCCTTAATCCATAAACTCAATAGGTGTTTGCCTACCTGTACGTTTTAAGATGTAATGTTTTTGTTTTGATATATAAATGCAATCCTCTAATTGCGTTGAAAATGTATAGTGTATGTATGAAAAAACAATCAGTTTAACATAATTATACTGTATATAGTGTTACAAACATCAGATCTAAAAATCAAATATTAAAATGTTAATTGTTTGAGTCAATTGTACTTTAAGTCATGCGGACAGCAGCCAGTGAAGTAAATGCATATTTTAATAGCACGTGGACAACACATGTAAAACTCATGTTATATCCACAACTCATGGAATTAATGTAATGCAGCCACTCCACAATACATCCTTTCATGTGCATATTGTTTATTGTTACTGGCGCAGATTACACGAGGATTCACGGATGCATTTGACGACAGATAAGAAAAAAAACTTTCAACCGTGACATTGTTTGACCAGTGAACGAGACATCCTCATTGTCGTGTGGATTTACATATCGATGAATATGAGAATATAGAGTTAAGCAAACAAGGTGTTAAAACCAAAGCAGATGGCATCGACTCGCTGAGGTTGCGTGTGCAGCGCTGTATGCAGTGCAAAATGTACAGCCTTCAGCTATATAGTAATAGGTTTTTACCCTTTTAGTTGGCACAAAAACTGACACCTTTATACAAGGGATCATGTCTGCAATAACCACAATACAAGCAGTCAAAAATGCAAACAAAAAGAGACAACTCTGATAATAATATGCACTGTCCTTGAATTTTATTGGTCCACACCCGAGACGGCTTTTCTTAGAGCCTAGTCTCCACTGGTGTTGGACCAGAAGACGCCAAAAGGCGTACAACTCAAAAACAGCGCACTATCAGAGTATTGAGGGCTCGGGGTGAGCATTTACATTATGAGACCTCCTTTGCCAGTAACAAGATATAGTAATAGGTTTTTACCCTTTTAGCTATATAATAAGCATAACAAAAAGAGAAAGCTCCATTCCTTTTGAATACATAACACAAGACTAGTATTATCATCGTGGAAAATGTTAGTAACAAAATAAATAATCAGACAGTCTTCTTCCCATATATGTCGCTCTAATGATGCTGAAATAATTTGCTGCCAGAAGGTCGTGTGGCTGATGGAATGGGTAAAATATACTTACATTTTTATGTTGACAGGTATGGTACGGAGGCGTATTTTTCTGGTTATTGTATTTTTTAAGTCAGTTTATACAGTCAACATAAGTTTTAACGTTCAACAGTTCCCCCATATCTGTGAAATGTAGGCATTTTTGATTGGTCAACACATTTCCCCTGGATCTGGTTACTGCTGATGTCATATTTCCTCCTCGACAGCAGCAGCTGAGATGTCAGCAACAGTTTAAGATTCGGCATGCAGCAGCAGATGTATAAACAGCAATTATTACTGATGTAGAAGGCAGCAACGGCAGAATCAATAGCGCAATCACAATATAATTTTGATTTATAAAGCTGTGTATACAGGACAACACAAAGTATGGGCATCAAGCGGTAATTTTCTATGCTTGACTCAATGATAACGGCACGTCTACTGATCTATATTTAGGACAGAAGCAATAATGTTCACAACAGGAGCAAGTCATGAGCGTATGGCAGAGATGTGGTAGAATATTATGTGATGTGTCCTTGATATTGAAATACTGTAAAACAATACTTAAGGTGCCCTACAAGGGAGAAAGGGGGCAGCTGAGTCCCAAAGAGGGGGCTAATGAGTGGTCACGGAGTATTTTCTTGTTTGTTATTTTTTTGTTATTTTCTTAGAACCTATCTACGTGACTTTACCGAATGATCCAAAGTATATGAGTATTTTCTATTTACATGGAAAAAAATAACACACTTGGAACAGAAAATACAATTACAGTGCATTAGAAATAGGAATGGGGTTTGGGAAGAGGGGAGGATCAGTCACGGGAAAGTTTTTAGCTATGATTTACACGGGATGAGACGGGAGTGCAGATATAAGGACGAAGTTACATTGAGTGGACACGCGGGTTGTGACAAAGGGCCTTGCTTTCTATAGTGGAGTGCAACAGGTGGCGTTCAGAGATGGAATTGACAATCTATGGAGGCTCTTCAAGATTAACGAGGACAATCTTCTATTTAATTTGATTGGAGACCAGTGGAGGGATCTTTACACTACCTTCTCATTGCAAGTACTACAAAGGACAAAGTCACGTAAGCTGCTTTATGCAACCACTGACAATTTGGGTAATGCGGTGCCTTTTATGGGAAGTCTGGAAGCAGCAATGTTGTAGTTACGGTTACCGTGTTTATGTCCCAGGCATCTCTTTAAGGAATGTTTTAATCTAGTACAGATTGTGAAAACAGTGGTTACAGTACTGTAATCCATAAGGGTTAACAGCAGCATTCGCTAGCTAATTGATATAGAAGCGGTGAGTGAAGTAAGAAGTGGCAATGAAACGCATAACAATAGCAGGAGTAATATCAATTATATTACTTGACAATCACCATTAGCCATGGGCAATCTACAACTGAAAGCCTGCCCAAGTCACCACCATCTCTCAGGATGCTGCGATAGAATAATCCACATGGCATCTTCACACACGAGCTCATATCATCACTGCATCTCCTCAGTGGCCGAACTCATGAACCCATTCCGTACCTTGGCTGTCACCCCCCCCCCCCCTACCAAGATTTGAACTCACAACCTTCCGATTGCGAAGTACTCAACCCTACCACTCATCTACCTGGCCGGACATGTGCGTGTCAATCCACTGCTGGTTGAGCGCCTCGCAGGGCGGATGGGTGAAACATCGAAGTTCAAATCTGCGGATTTTTGTTCCCACCAGCCCCATGACTACCCTGATTGTGCAATGTGACCACCGATCTGTCCAGGCTCAAACCTGCTTGGCTTCTGAAATCTGAAAAAAAAACACAATAAAAAATATTAAACTATTTAAATTTTACCAGGTAAGCTATATCCTGTAGCCTTTTTTCAGACGCGGACCTGGCTACCGAGTGACAGCTCAACAAAGTGGTTTATCGCGTGGAAATTTATATCAAATAACTCTAAACGAATGTTTGTAAATGTGGAGGGAAAAATTTGGAGGACCCGGAGAAAAAAAACAACACACGGGACCAGGCAGCGAGAGAGAGACGCAAACTTTAAATATACAGAAGACGTTCTGGGTCCCATCCCTGTCCAACCTCTCATCAGTGCCTGCCGTATTACAGACCAATTCAGATATTATTGGTTCAGCCCGTGCCATTATAAATCTCAAAGTTCATCCAACAAAGTCCCATTACAAAGGAGAAAAACAAAAACACAAAATGCCAGAATTGAAACGGCTGTACGCCGTGTGGACCTGAAAACTAAATTTCCCCGCACAAGAATACGTGGTTAACCCGTATGGCTTGACAGCTATTGGGATCGGGATCGAACCCACGACCTCCTGTGTACCAGACAAGGTACTTCATATCGCGGGTAGACTGAGGAATATGGTCACAGGCGACACGACAGAAGTCTGAGTGGGGCCAATGGAAACAATGCAATGGAACGTGATTTTTGCATTTGTTCCCGACAGTACGTACTTGATGTGCATAGGACGTCAAGGCTTTGTGCATTCAAGATGTGAAAGGCAATGCACAGATTGGCTGAAGAAAAAAAAACATTAAAACACTCAATGCAGGATATAACCCCCTGAAAAGACTCGTCCTGTGACTCAGCGTGGCAGGATATAAATACACACGAAGTGAAGATTTGCGTGGCTGTGCGCCGTGTCATCGCGACGGACGGAGCAGCGAATATCGATCGCGTCTCGCGGATTCAATGACGATCGTCGAGCAGGGGAATCGATCCATCATCGATTGCCGCGCGCTCCACGAACCGAATCGTGCGCACGTGCTTGGGGGGGGGGGATCAGATTAATGGCCATTTGTTCGAATTGCAGCACATAAAATGGAACACAACAAAGTCAGGTTGACAAAGTACAAAGGAAACAGACAATGAAACGGAGACGTTTTTTTGTTTGTTTTTTCGATTCTCGAACAGAATTGTAAGAATGATTTCCAGCGTGGTGCTGGGAGAGGGTGAATTGCAACGCGCTTATAAATACCCAGCACCAATGTAACGAGCCACCCCATTGGATAGAGCCGAGGTCTTCTCGGAGAGACGCGCGTTTTTATTGGCCAGAACTGGGTTATGGGCGTAACCTCTCCCCAACCCCCTTCTCCGCCCCCCACCTCCTCCCCCTGGGGTGACGTCACGCGGAACCCTCATTGAGAATCGCGGCGCGTGCTGGGGGTTTCCCGCCGCCGCTTCGCGCGCCACTGCGCATGCGCAGAGCTGAGTGAGCGACATGGGGGGGACCCCCCCCCATCCCTCGTAGTGTTGCCACCTCTGAGATATAAAAACCGGAACGTTTTAAAATATTACTTTGTTGATTGAACCAGGTGCGAAGAACAAGGGCCCAAGAAGAGACGAGTCTCATTTGCATCAGGAACTGCCCGCAACTGATTTGCAGACACGTCCGCGTATAGATTGCATGCAACTAAGCTGTGCTGATCACTATCACAGGAGACAGTTTTCCTAATTCTTATTCTTTATTCACGAAAGGTAGCTCTAGGGCACTCTGTATAGCTTCACATTATTTGAGTAGTCTGTGGATTGAATTGCCTCGTCTGTAACTTACGTTGGTTTTTGAAGCCAATGCAATGAACCACTGAAAAATAAGAGTAGGTTTTACACTTTCTGGCAATAAAACAGGTGTTAAGATGTTCAAACACCTTTTGCAAGGAATCAAGTCTGCATTAACCACACATTTGTGGTGAACGTGCAAACAAACATGGTCTAAAATATATGCATGGTCTTTGAAACTGATTGGCCTACCTCAGAGATGACTTTCTTTATAGCCTAGTCTCAGCAGTGTCAGACCAGAGAACGCCAAAAGGCGAACAGCGATACTGAGTAAAAGGCCCCATGATACAATGGACTGCTGTTTTTCGGTTAGTTTTCCGCCGGATTTCTTGTCACTAACCCTCCACGATCCGTCAAAATTGCCACATAGACACGTATCATTTACACGTGGCAATGTGTTGATCATTTTCTGACCAGTAAAGCGCCTCACCGGTTGCTTAAGACATTTTCATGACGTAATTAAACTTCAACGTGTCGCTTGCTACTTTGAATGTTTCTTATGACGTGTCCCTGTCATAACAAATGAAACTGCTCAGTTCAGTTTTTGCGCACAAACAACAAGCCTTGCCCCGAGGCAATTTGGCTGAACTGCACACTGTTATTGCTATACAAAATATTTTATACTGGACGAATCCGATGAGATATTAAGCTCTTTTTTCACAGATCTCCAGTAGTTTTTAATTGTTACTGATTAATGTGTACAGTGAGGGAAAAAAAGTATTTGATCCCCTGCTGATTTTGTACGTTTGCCCACTGACAAAGAAATGATCAGTCTATAATTTTAATGGTAGGTTTATTTGAACAGTGAGAGACAGAATAACAACAACACAATCCAGAGAAACGCATGTCAAAAATGTTATAAATTGATTTGCATTTTAATGAGGGAAATAAGTATTTGACCCCTCTGCAAAACATGACTTAGTACTTGGTGGCAAAACCCTTGTTGGCAATCACAGAGGTCAGACGTTTCTTGCAGTTGGCCACCAGGTTTGCACACATCTCAGGAGGGATTTTGTCCCACTCCTCTTTGCAGATCTTCTCCAAGTCATTAAGGTTTCGAGACTGACATTTGGCAACTCGAACCTTCAGCTCCCTCCACAGATTTTCTATGGGATTAAGGTCGGGAGACTGGCTAGGCCACTCCAGGACCTTAATGTGCTTCTTCTTGAGCCACTCCTTTGTTGCCTTGGCCGTGTGTTTTGGGTCATTGGCATGCTGGATTACCCATCCACGACCCATTTTCAATGCCCTGGCTGAGAGAAGGAGGTTCTCACCCAAGATTTGATGGTACATGGCCCCGTCCATCGTCCCTTTGATGCGGTGAAGTTGTCCTGTCCCCTTAGCAGAAAAACACCCCCAAAGCATAGTGTTTCCACCTCCATGTTTGACGGTGGGGATGGTGTTCTTGGGGCCATAGGCAGCATTCCTCCTCCTCCAAACAAGGCGAGTTGAGTTGATGCCAAAAAGCTCCATTTTGGTCTCATCTGACTACAACACTTTCACCCAGTTGTCCTCTGAATCATTCAGATGTTCATCGGCAAACTTCAGACGGGCATGTATATGTGCTTTCTTGAGCAGGGGGACCTTGCAGGTGCTGCAGGATTTAGTCCTTCACGGCGTAGTGTGTTACCAATTGTTTTATTGGTGACTATGGTCCCACCTGCCTTGAGATCATTGACAAGATCCTCCCGTGTAGTTCTGGGCTGATTCCTCACCTTTCTCATGATCATTGCAACTCCACGAGGTGAGATCTTGCATGGAGCCCCAGGCCGAGGGAGATTGACAGTTCTTTTGTGTTTATTCCATTTGTGAATATTCGCACCAAATGTCACCTTTTCACCAAGCTGCTTAGCAATGGTCTTGTAGCCCATTCCAGCCTTGTGTAGGTCTACAATCTTGTCCCTGACATCCTTGGAGAGCTCTTTGATCTTGGCCATGGTGGAGAGTTTGGAATCTGATTGATTGATTGATTCTGTGGACAGGTGTCTTTTATAGTAATAGGTTTTACCCTTTTAACTGGCACAACAAACTGATACCTTTATTCAAGGCATCATGTCTGCAATAACCGCAACACAAGCAGTCAAAATGCAAACAAAAAGACAACTCTGATAATAATATGCACTGTCCTTGAATTTGATTGGTCCACACCCGAGACGGCTTTCTTTAGAGCCTAGTCTCCATTGATATTGGACCAGAAGACGCCAAAAGGCGTACAACTCAAAAACAGCACACTATCAGAGTATTGAGGGCTCGGGGTGAGCATTTACATTATGAGACCTCCTTTGCCAGTAACAAGATATAGTAATAGGTTTTACCCTTTTAACTGGCACAAAAGGGTAAAACCTATTACTATATCTTGTTACTGGCAAAGGAGGTCTCATAATGTAAATGCTCACCCCGAGCCCTCAATACTCTGATAGTGTGCTGTTTTTGAGTTGTACGCCTTTTGGCGTCTTCTGGTCCAACACCAATGGAGACTAGGCTCTAAAGAAAGCTGTCTCGGGTGTGGACCAATCAAATTCAAGGACAGTGCATATTATTATCAGAGTTGTCTTTTTGTTTGCATTTTGACTGCTTGTGTTGCGGTTATTGCAGACATGATGCCTTGAATAAAGGTGTCAGTTTTTTGTGCCACTTAAAAGAGTAAAACCTATTACTATATCTTGTTATTGGCAAAGGAGGTCTCATAAAGGTGTCTTTTATACAGGTACCAAGCTGAGATTAGGGGCACTCCCTTTAAGAGTGTGCTCCTAATCTCAGCTCGTTACCTCTATAAAACACACCTGGGAGCCAGAAATCTTTGTGATTGAGAGGGGGTCAAATACTTTTTTCCCTCATTAAAATGCAAATCAATTTATAACATTTTTGACATGCGTTTTTATGGATTTTCTTGTTGTTATTCTGTCTCTCACTGTTCAATTAAACCTACCATTAAAATTATAAACTGATCATTTCTTTGTCAGTGGGCAAACGTACAAAATCAGCAGGGGATCAAATACTTTTTTCCCTCACTGTACGCATAAAATGCATTTACTGGGGGATAGAGTGGTGGCCCAGTGGTTAGCACACTGCGCTATGAACTCGGGACGACCTTAGTTCCTGGAAATCAAGAACGGTGGTCGGGGAGTGATATCTGACGCCTATCACATTTCTCATTGAATACAGAACGTCCAAGGACGAACGCATGTTGGAATGCATTCCAGCAGTTGTCCCAACCTCTGTTCGAGTGCCCCCTCTCAGCCCTATCAACTGTCAGCATATCCCCTACCAGCAGGGCTTTACTTTCTCGTGGAATATTTTATGGAGACCCCCCCACCCATGACCCCACAAATGGTAGATAATTTGTTTGATATTATTATCATTAGTTGCATTATTGGGTTGTTTACAGCGTGCGCGGCATCATGAATGCACACACTTCCTGATGTAGGTGCAGAGAGACAACAACAGATTCACATCCAGGTGGTCAAGCCAGATAACCGCGTCAGGAGCAGCGGAGTGGATCGTTGCGATGTCTCCTTTGTATTTGTGAATCAGGCATTGCATCGCCATATGTTGTACGGTCTGTTCTGGATGACCATGGATACCTGCATCAGGTATCTGCATCTGCCATGCGGTTTATGGTGCGCCATGAGATTGGTGGAAGATCAAACCCAGGGATCTTCTGCGTTGAGTCTTTCACAATAAGGTGTTTGTTTATTTTGAACTCCATTTAGTTTTCCGAGCTTCATCGGGGGTTGAATTCGCATTTTTTAAGGTTAAGCGGATGGTGTCCAAAAGGCCTTGCTGTGACTTCAAGCGATGACGATGGATGTTATTGAGGTCCTGATGAATGGAATGGCGACTGCATCCTTCGACAATGCATATGTAGTTACTGTGGCTGTCACTGTATGGTGCCGGGGCTTACGAAGCCACGGCGGATTGTGTTGTCATTGCGGCAGCCCAGGTTACGGGGTGTAGTACCAGCCCTGGCGGGGCTTGGGTGAGCGCTGGTTAGCGTGGAGGCACCGCGAGCAGTGTGCGGTGCGGGCTCCCGGTGAGGGAGCAAGAGGGAGCGTCAGCCAGCCAGGGTTACCTTGGGGCATGATACGCTGGTTGACCTGCTGTCACGTGACTGGATGATATTGGAGGGGGGCCACCGGTGGACGGGAGCCATGGGGCGGTCACGTGGTCCAAAAGAGCTCTCGGGAACCTTCGAGAAGGAGCTCGAGAAGCCTGGAAGATGGGCGGGGCGAAGGGCGGAGCCAGCTCCAGCCTGGGGGGATATAACAAGGGCCCCGTGAGGAGCTCGACTCTTCGTGTGCTGGTGTTACAAAGATCCACGTCGGGGAGAAGAAGCCCCTAGCCACGCGGTCCAGGACCCAGCTTGTGGTCCGGACCGGGATAGCGAACCGTGTCTAGTTCTGCCGTAGCGTGGTTAGATGGGCATTCGAGACCCGAGCGTAGATTGTGTTATGTTACGTACCGTTGTGTAAATAAATAGTGTTGCTCCTAAGATAACGCCTGCGACTCAGTTGGACTCACTACACATACACTCGTAACGAAGGCATTCAGCCGGGCCCTCAGTGCCTTCTTTAGTGACCATCGCTATTCTTGGCCCCTGACCCATGTGGACTGATGCCCATCTCATAGGCAATCCTGTCTGTATGTATGTTGAACGTCTTTCGCACCATAAGTAGCCAAACGTGCTCATCGGAGGTGCCAGTTTCCGCACTGAAGTCTCCGCGGACAACCAAGGGCATCTTAAGTGGGACACGTGTTCACCAGTGAGTCTGAGTGGTGAAGCATAGCATAGGTTTGCTTGTCCTCAAGATCACTCACCTCGTTGGGAGCGTAGACAGTGGTAAGAGGCACCCAAAAGAGCGCCTCAGCTTCATCGTCGTCATCATTGTCCACTCACTGACCGCAGTGACCCATAACCACCAGGGGAACTAGAGCACCCTCAACCACAGTGGCCACCCAATGCTGGTGTTCACCCCCCCAGGCAGCCCGAGCAGCAGTGGTCTAACCACCACGACTGACCTTGACCTCCCCATTGTGACAACACCTCAAACAGGGCGGCCACTTTGGCCGTTAGTCTGCGCAGTTCCTTTTGATAGGAGGGCCAAGGTATCATCATCTCCCAGAGTTAGGACGTTCCAGGAGATGAACCTTACAACTCGCCAAAGGTTCACCCCAGGCTGGCACCTTCGGGGGCGGGGGGGGGGGGTATGACCCCCTCAGCTCTCCACCACTTGTGCCCTTTGACCGCTGGAACAGCTGGGCTCGGGCGCCAGCAAGAAGCCACTGCCCCCCTGGTCGCTGGTCCTGCAGACCTTTGTTGGGGCATCAGTGGAGGGTCCTTACACATGGCTAGGTCCCAACTCGTTTTCAGTGACTGGGAACAAAAAATCGGTCCAGGCATTTATAAACACAGCGGTCCAAATTTGGGCTATGGACATTTCTTTTTTAAACGAGTTGTGCGACGACCTTTGCGCTGTGACGTCTTAGCGCGATTTTGCTGTGCGATCTCATTGGCTCATTCGGACTGGTCAAAAAAACAAATGGGCCGATGAATAAGAATCATTGGGGCTGCTGAAAATGGGACTTAATGCCAACTGAGAGTGTAAATAACCAATGAGGCGTACACAGAAGTAATACAATATTCTAATTTAATTTTTACTCTGACCACATTTGTAATTTTCTCGCACAGACCGGCCCACAGTACGGACTGCTGCCCCGATGGCCAGTCCGGACCTGGTGGAATTCGACCGCGGATATTTGGGTTAATTGTAATAAAAACAAATCTCTTATCCGTGACTTCATGTCGTCGTGGAGAGGGAGAGTTTAACTTTTATGAAATAATGTATGCATGTTTAATCTATTTCACACCGTACGTAGCCAACCGTGCTAATCGGAGGTGCGATGACTACGTATCATATACATCATTTGAATATGGAGTCATGCTGTAAGCATGTATAACATACAGGATTAGCGTCAGCTGTATTACCCTCAGTTTTTGCTTCCCTAGTTCCCCATTTCAAATCCAACATGAGTCCCTTGAAAATGCAATGCACTGACACCAGATATTTTCGCCATTGGCTAATTTGTGTGAATGTAAATGATTCTCGTTGACACTAGCAATTGGCACGTCATTGTGTGCCGGAGTGAACAGGTGCATTTGAAGCATTACTATCAATAACTTAATTACCACATTGTACCTTCCTTTGTGTGTGCTAGGGCAAGATGCCCCTGAACCGAGCTGTGACGAAGCATCAGTGAGTAAAAAACACGTATCATTTAAGCAAGCCACAATAAGTTAACTCCCACGCCTTTATATTTGGAGATAGCATGTTCTCACCGTGGTCGTATGGATTTTTTCCCCGAGTCCTCCGGTTTCTCCCTCCACACCTAGAATCAACACGCGTTTAGAGTATTTGGTTGCTATAAATGTCCACGTCAAAAGCCACTTCATTAAGCTATCGTTTGTGAAAGCCGGGTCACTTCTGAAAAAGAGCTGTATAGCTCAGCCGGTCTTACCTGGTAAATTATAGAAATAAATGTTTGAATAGTTTTAACAGGTATACTGTACTCCTAGCCTGCATCTGTTGACCACCACGAATAAAATAAGTGCTGTAAAGTAGAGCCCACTCAGGGCATTCATAGACTTACATTCGACATCGGTCAGAATCACAAAAGGGCCCATAATATTGCCTTGGTACAGCTCTTGTTCAAAAAAGGGGGGTATGTAAAAAAACTCACACGTGGCAAGGGACAGCCAATGTTAAACAGGCTTTAAACATGTGCTCAACACTTTACAGACTGAGCATAACTAAATGTAATCTGATTTGTTTTCTGTGGTTCATTCTGCTCGAGCACTCCTCATGCCCTATGTCTATAACGTACAGTCTGTTCTCCCATAACGCGGTGGTAGTTGCGATCCTGAAGAACACCGTGTTATGGACAAATCGCGTTATCATATATTAATTATAATAAAGAGTAAAACGCAGTCCGCGATGACACGTGAGATGCGTATGCAGGTTTAATGAAGACTGAGGCGCAGGGGTAGCATCTAGAAGCATCCAGCAGCATCCCACTGCCTTGTGCGATGCTACGTAATTCTGTTCACTCAATCACGTTATGTCCCATTCGCATGTGTGTTATGAAAAAATAATGTGTTCCCGAATATGTTCATCGGGTTACATCCAATTCGCGTTCTGAAAACACGCGGCGTTTAACACACGGTAGGCTTTCACCACCAATATAATCCACAATCGAGGTTTTTTGGGATATATCGCGTAAATATAAATGCGACGTTAAACCCTCCACCACCCGACACAGCTCAATTAGTAAGGGTTTGTTGCGTACACAAAACGTGCCAATTCGTTGCTCGTTCAGCACACCGCTAAGTTAAGAATATATTGTGGATAATTGTTGTACTTGTGTAGTGTCGTGTAAAATCACTCAATCGGACACGTTGTTCCAAGTCACCTGCTTACACTTTATTACTCTCTCTCGCACCAGTTGTAGGCACTCCCATCTCTGTCTATACGATCACTTTTGTTAACCAACTTCCCCTATCTACTTTACACCTCGCTGACCTGCCTGCGACAGCTCTTCCTCTCAGCAGCTCCGCACTCACAGCTCCGCACACAGGCAGCAGCTCACACAAAGCTTGCACACAGCAGCGCTCACACACAGCTTCACTCACACAGAAGCCTCGCTCGCACAGAGCTTGCACACAGCTTGCACACAGCAGCGCTCACACACAGCTTCCCACACACAGAGCTTGCATACAGCAGCGCTCACACACAGCTTCCCACACACAGCAGCGCTCACACACAGCTTGCACACAGCAGCGCTCACACACAGCTTCCCACACACAGAGCTCACACACAGCTTCCCACACACACATCTTGCACACAGCAGCGCTCACACACAGCTTCCCACACACAGAGCTCACACACAGCTTCCCACACACAGAGCTTGCACACAGCAGCGCTCACACACAGCTTCCCACACACAGAGCTTGGACACACACAGAGCTCACACACAGCTTCCCACACACAGAGCTTGGACACAGCAGCGCTCACACAGAGGCTTCGCTCACACAAAGCTTGCACACAGCAGCGCTCACACACAGCTTCCCACACACAGAGCTTGCACACAGCAGCGCTCACACACAGCTCGCACACAGCAGCACTCACACAGAGCTTGCACCCAGCTGCGCTCACACACAGCTTCCCACACACAGAGCTTGCACACAACAGCGCTCACACACAGCTTGCACACAGCAGCGCTCACACACAGCTTCCCACACACAGAGCTCACACACAGCTTCCCACACACAGAGCTCACACACAGCTTCCCACACACACATCTTGCAGACAGCAGTGCTCACACACAGCTTGCACACAGCAGCGCTCACACACAGCTTCCCACACACAGAGCTCACACACAGCTTCCCACACACAGAGCTTGCACACAGCAGCGCTCACACACAGCTCCCCACACACAGAGCTCACACACAGCTTCCCACACACACAGCTTGCACACAGCAGCGCTCACACACAGCTTCCCACACACAGAGCTCACACACAGCTTCCCACACACAGAGCTCACACACAGCTTCCCACACACAGAGCTTGCACACAGCAGCGCTCACACACAGCTTCCCACACACAGAGCTCACACACAGCTTCCCACACACACAGCTTGCACACAGCAGCGCTCACACACAGCTTCCCACACACAGAGCTCACACACAGCTTCCCACACACAGAGCTTGCACACAGCAGCGCTCACACACAGCTCCCCACACACAGAGCTCACACACAGCTTCCCACACACACAGCTTGCACACAGCAGCGCTCACACACAGCTTCCCACACACAGAGCTCACACACAGCTTCCCACACACAGAGCTCACACACAGCTTCCCACACACAGAGCTTGCACACAGCAGCGCTCACACACAGCTTCCCACACACAGAGCTCACACACAGCTTCCCACACACACAGCTTGCACACAGCAGCGCTCACACACAGCTTCCCACACACAGAGCTCACACACAGCTTCCCACACACAGAGCTCACACACAGCTTCCCACACACAGAGCTTGCACACAGCAGCGCTCACACACAGCTCCCCACACACAGAGCTCACACACAGCTTCCCACACACACAGCTTGCACACAGCAGCGCTCACACACAGCTTCCCACACACAGAGCTCACACACAGCTTCCCACACACAGAGCTCACACACAGCTTCCCACACACAGAGCTTGCACACAGCAGCGCTCACACACAGCTTCCCACACACAGAGCTCACACACAGCTTCCCACACACACAGCTTGCACACAGCAGCGCTCACACACAGCTTCCCACACACAGAGCTCACACACAGCTTCCCACACACAGAGCTCACACACAGCTTCCCACACACAGAGCTTGCACACAGCAGCGCTCACACACAGCTTCCCACACACAGAGCTCACACACAGCTTCCCACACACAGAGCTCACACACAGCTTCCCACACACAGAGCTCACACACAGCTTCCCACACACAGAGCTTGCACACAGAGCTGCTCTCCCTCTGCGCTGCTGCCCTCGCCTACGTTCCCTCAAGCCCACTCACTCGTCCGATCCGGGCGGGGGGATCAACCATCACGCGCCCGGCAACTCGTGAGGGTTGAGATCCGTCCCTGGCTTGAGCGGCAGCGGCGAGATGTCTTCACCTTGGTCCCAGAACCCCGAACTCCCGCTCCGCTCTCACGCGCCCCCTTACATCCTCCTCCCGATTATCCAGCTCCTCCCTTGTGCCTCTTTAGGGCCCGACAGGCCGGCGCCTGTCAGGCCATCAATCGTCGCTCCTCATCGCACGTCTCCCTGGCAACACCTCCGGTGCCAGCGTACGATCCACCCGTCTGCAACCGAATCTCCCGTTAAAGAGGTGGAGGTTTGCACGTGAAACCTTACATTGCACACGCGCACCTGCCTGCCCGGGGCAGCAGTGGCACCGCGTATTTTACCACACTACACTTGTCTAAAAACTTAGAAGGTGGGGGGGGGGGGGGCGTGGGAATGAGCCCTCGGCAGGGGAAGCTTGCCCCCTCCCCATGGGCACCTTCATTAATTTATTTTCAGTAGTTTCCAATTAAGATTAAAATAAGTCAATTACATGCACCCACTTTTCCGAATGTGAGGGACAAAGCCGACCCCTGCCCTCCCACCCCCCGCCCCCCCCCCCAAATATAAAAGTCAAACTCCGCCTGTGATACGGCGTGGGGCTGCATTAGCAAATACCGGGCTCATTGCCATTCTCACAGTCGTTGTTGCTCTCTTCCAGACACCCTGAACTTGCTGATGATCCTCATGGGCCGACCGTGGCCCACCTGACGGTGACTTTGGTTCGGGTGTATTTGGAGGCAGAGCGGTGTACGTGTCGTGTGTATCGTTTGAGCAGGAAGTAAAAAAAAATTCAGGGGTTTTGTTGTTGTTGTTGTTGTTGCAGAAATCAAATGCTGCAACTGCACACACGTAAGTTTGAACAAACGCTGCGGGCCGTGTTTAAATTTGAAAATTGGAGGAGGAGGTGGTGCGGACACCTCATTTGGGTGCGTGTTTGTCTATTTGTCTCGAGGGTTGCAACAGATAAGACTGGAGGATACGGTACATTCAACAAGTCATATTTAGAACACACATGTCCGGAACGTGCCGTTGACATCATAGAGTACTCTTTGGTTCTTTCGGTAAACTCACATAGGTATAAAATAAAATAAATTAAATGTGATTTAATTTATTAAATGTGATTTCATTTTATTTTGTTTTATTTTCTACCGACGTGACTTTACCAAAAGATCCCTGCAGTCACGAAAACTTCAAGTCTACATCATAAAGTACGTAAAAAATATATTTTTTATAAACAATATATTACTCGGATGAGAGTAAATATAGCCCAGGCTGGGTAGTGGGTGGTTGGGGGGGTGCTAGGTAGGCCACTGAACGGCACGGAGTTCATCTGTTCCAGTGAAGTTATTCAAATCGCCCGATGAAGCTAGTTGTAATGACCAGCGAAACGTCGTACTGAAATTGTAAATGTTGTGGTTTTAGTCTCCAACGCACTGGTTGTGCTGAAGTAGTGTTGTTAAACCCGCCACCACCCGACAAGCCAATTAATAAGGTTTGTCACGTAAACAGAACGTGGCCAATTCGTTACGAGTACAGCACACCGGTGTGTTGGGGAACAAAGCCACGACATTATTTCCTCTAATTCCTAAAACACCGAGAAGTACACCTGGGATGTTTGTGCCGAAATTGAATTCCAGCTGGGAATCACTGTCGTGAAGTGATAACACCATTACATTAACAATCCAAAAACATAAACAATGGTATCAATTTGGTGTTTGAACATCTTAACGCCTGTTGTATCGCCAGAAAGGGTAACGCCTAGTCTTAATTTTCATACTTTGATACTGGCAAAAAAAAAGGTCCCATGATAATGGAATATATCTCTTGAAAATGTGTCCATCTCATTATTCTCACTGGGAGAGTGTTTGCATCAACGAGTACATGGGTGAAGTTAACTGCGCCCATGTGCGGAAGCCACGATGGTATTTGATCGCAATAACAATCAAGGCAGTGCGATCGGAGAGGAGTGAGACTCCAACATTGATCGCAGTGTGAAGAGTCAACAAAGTGCCGGAAGCCTTGGCAACTGTGCACCTTCACTCGGAATCGTTCCCACGTGGCGCCTATTTAATTGGCGCTCACGCTATTTCAACAAGGTATTCGTGCAAAGAGGCAGTGCAACGTGATGCAGGCTTGCTTGAGTTTGGCTTGTTGAGGCTCGCAGAATCTGAGCAGTTCGCACAACGTATAAGGGTGTTCGACAGAGAGGGAGTGGATGTGCATAAAAGACAGCTCAGCTAAAGGAATAAATTGCCCCAAAATTTGGATCCACATAAAAAAAACAAGAAAGGCATGATTGGACGTTTGTGAATACGGAGCTTTATGAATCCTATCCATTAGGAATAGTATCTCTTTCAAAACGTTGAGCTGAAAACTATTTTGAGATCCGATGTAATAGAATTTCAACAGAATACCATCAAACCCTCGTACGAATAAATGCCTGCCACCTGAACACATTGATGCCAAATGCCGGACTATCTGGGTCAAACCCAGGTAAGTGGTAAACCTAATACCCCGTCCACTTTATTTCGAGGACAATACGATATATGTGTGCCTCAAGTGTTACAGAACATACCATGTTCAGAATCTAATAGGTGGCAACATTCCCAAATCCCCACCCTTAAGTCAACATTTGAGCGCTCAAAAATGGCAATTTCTCTCTCCACACTGCTCTCTGTTCATTGGACAGACATTCCTGACGTGATTGGTTTCCATAATAAGCGGTTGTTTCAACGGTAATTGCTATGCTGAGCGAATGTAAACACTATTTAGATGCGCAGAACCATTTAATAGATAGAACCCAGTTAAAGTGCGGTCTTTTAGGCGTTTTAATTAAAATTCCACTCGAGAATTCTATCCCACACTAGATTGTGTTTTTTTGTTGATTTCCGCCTCTCTGGCCCCACAAGTCCTGCGGGAGGTAGCCTCTCGTTTTAAATGGTTAAGAATTCTAACTTTTCCTCTCGAGCGACAACCATCTTCCTACAAAGGACCCCAAAGCTCTGCAAATAAGTAGCACGTACACTACAAGGGCGGTGGAAAGTTACGGCATACACATGTACAAGCGCACATGAAAAAGCCTGTACTGAAATGTTGTTAATGTACGCGTGTTGTGACCGAATTGTACCACGAGAGTGGGACGGCGGGGGGGAATCCATGAGATAGATGGTGATGATAATCATGATGGAGATGATGGAGATGATGACGCGGTGTTAGACGTAATGATATGCGGCTGTTATAATGCGGTGGTGGGGAGCGGTAGTGTTGTCGTTCGTGCACTGCACTACGAACCCAGTGAACCGAGTATGAATGCTGCTCAAGGCCAACATCGGTGACGAATATCTGAACCGGTCTTGGGCCTTACCTCGGTCGACTCAGCCTTAAATAGGTGCCTGGCGTGGTGTGTAAAGCATCAGCATCGGGGAGTCAAAGGCGACCTTTGTGTGGTGCTGGTCACTCACCCTCTTATGTTACACTAGCGATACTACCCAGCTTCGCCCGGGACTTGGATTCACCACGCCCGGCCGCCTTTGTCTCCCCAGTGGCGATGTTCACACATCACACCAGTTACTCGTTTGAGGCTGAGTAGAGCTAGGGGAGGCCCAGGACCGGTTCAAATAATCGTCACCGCTGGTGGCCGTGAGCGGGAATCGTAGCGCAGCTCGCTAACCACTACACTACAATGCGTTACTCTTCCACATGCGCGGGTCACATGACAGATTTGACGTCACAGCTCACTTGCCGTGCAAAAAATATATACATTATTGAGCCCCCCCCACCTCCCCCCCCCCCAAAAAAGTGTATTTTTATAATTTTTGCATGGTGTACAGTCTGGAAAGTACCCACATGGCAAATTTCAAGTTTGTTGCATGTCGGGAAGTACACTAAACATTTTGAACAGACACACATGATCACAACTTTGCCTTTTATATATGGAGATGTGTACCTTGTGGAGACACATATGGGGGGGGGGGGGGGGGGTAAGGGGGCGACGAGGGGGTGGGAGGGGGGCTATAGGTGTTGTCACGTAAGAGGGGGGCACCCAGGGGTGGGGAGGTAGGGAAGTTGGGGGTGGGGGAAAGACCGTCGTACAAAGAATGGTTACTTTCATGGTTTGATAGGGAAAAGATTGGCTGGCTGGCTTGGAGGGACGGACAGACGGTCACGTACAAAGGATGTGTGGCTGGATGCTAGTTAATAATTTCTTTTAAAAAAATCAGTTAATCGAATAGGTTTGCATATCCCCTTCTCTTCACTCTACCAATCATGTATCCACTCGTACTTTACGTATTTGCTTTTTAAATTAGCGCATCTAATTTAAGCTATCGAGCAATAATCCTGCCTCACCCCCCACTCCCCAACCCAAAATGTTGCATCTCTCAATCCTCGTCGCATGCAGCAGGCAGCAACTCTCCGCCGTGCCAGTCCGCGGATGAGCGAGGGAGACCGCTCCACACCTCACGAGGAGGAGGACGAGGAGGGGCCACGCGGTCCCCTGTGGCCACGAGGAGGGGCCACGCGGTCCCCTGTGGCCACGAGGAGGGGCCACGCGGTCCCCTGTGGCCACGAGGAGGGGCCACGCGGTCCCCTGTGGCCACGAGGAGGGGCCACGCGGCCCCCTGTGGCCACGAGGAGGGGCCACGCGGTCCCAGGTGCACCAGGCGTGGCCGTCGCGACGCCGCTGTGCGTCACGCGGAGCCACGTTCCACACCCCTCGCCTTCCTCTCACCCCGAGGGGGTTTTGTGCAACGCGTGAATTACAAATGCCCAGATGCCCCCCCCCCCCCCCCATTGTGTTTATCATTACCAGAGGCGCGCCGCTCTCCTCTCAACCACCAATGTAATGTGTGTTGAACTTCTCTCGTTCTCATCGCACGTATTCCTCACCGTGCACTTCGTTGTCTCGACTAGCTCATGGGAATCGATGGAATTCATCGTGAACGTTTGTCTTGGCGGGCAAGAACATTGCTGCCCTTTGACGGTGCGCCACGTGTCGGGGGAGTGAAGGGCAACAGCCTGGCCAGATCATTCTGCAGTCCCGACTAAAACATATTAGCAGTCACATTGTGTGTATGTATGTTGAACTTCTTTCGCACCGTACGTCGCCTACCGTGTTAATTGGAGGTGCGGGGGCAAGGGAAGGACAACAAACTAAACACAAAAAGCGGTTTTAAAGAAATTGAATTTTCAATCTACATTTATAAGTCCGTAGCACCCGTGCTACGTATAGCATGGAAAGCCAAAATATGAAACATGTGCGTCTCGAGAGAGATCGATCCCACTCTTCCACTCGAGGCTTTATTCGTGAAGCAGAAATTGACATCACGTTGGACACGTTGTGAGGCCCTCTGGACTCGAGGAATCGGTCTTTGCTTGGGAATGGAGAATGTAGCAGGGGCAGAGGTCAACCTTGGAGGTGGTGGATGGACGACATCAAGAACACCGCTGGCCTTACACACTAACCCAGCTACGAAAGGCAGCCAGAGACAGGTGGTGTGGATGGCGGAGTCTGGTGGTGGATGTCACCAGAGGTCATACTCGACCTGACGGCACAGGGTGGCAGGGTGAGCACCAGTGAAATCCCCCATTCATTCACCGGCGTTGCCCATTCATGTAAAATAAAAAAAAAGATTCCTGACGATGTTGTTCACGTAAACATTTTCTCCCAACAGAACCGGTGGTGCTGCGGAAGCAGTTACACATTGGCACGTTTGTTCACTTGACAGATGCATTGATTGGCTGCGTCGGGTGGAGCAGGGTGCACGACACATTTTACTCACGCGATCTTGCCAAAATAAAAATCAACAATTAATCTTTGCGCGTTTGTCAAACACATTCGTACGTGAATATTGATTGATGAACTAAAACTTAGATTTACAGTACGTAATCTTACCTCAGCCAAAATATATTTAAAAAAACGGACGGCACCAGGACATTCCTATAATTTGTCACCAGATGTATTCCGTGCCTGTGGCCTTGTGTGGTTTTTGAAAGTGTTATCTGCGGGGAGCGGTGGTGCAGTGCGATATGGCACTGCGCCACGAAACCCGGCGATCCGAGTTCGATTCCCGCTCACAACCGATAAGAGTGGATATTTGAACCAGTCCTGGGCCTCCACTTGGTCAGCACAGCCTTAAATGAGTATCCGGTGCAGTGTATAAAACATCAGTGATGGGGAAACTAAGGTGGCCGGATGTGGTGTTGGCCAACCACCCCGTTGTGTGCCGTGCCAGCCCTCGTTGGCGTTCGCAAATAGATCGTGCCCCAACAATCTGTTTAAGGTTATAAGGGGGATCTTTGTCTCTTGCGTGTAACGGTTATTAAAACAGTCATGCATCCTACCGTGAAACACTAAACACCGATGCATACAAAACAGCGGCCTGCAGGAATATGACGACACTGGTCTCGGATCTTCAGTATCTTCTCTCACAGTCACCAGTCTGGGTCACCGCTGCACCGATGCCATTTGTTCAAAGTTAGCGGAGCGAAGAGGGGAGGTGACAGAGGTCTCAGTGGTTTCCTCCCGTCGGTTCTCACGGCTTTTGCCTTTCACGACAATACAAACTGTTCCATCTACAGAAAACATTGTATTACTTCATTCGTCCTGCCGTAGGCTGAGGTGCTGCGAGACAGCTGCCGATAGCCAAATCAGCCACGCGCACCGCGCCGTTTGTACATCCCGTTCGTGCCAATCGGTGCATTCCTCACATTTAAAAGGAAATCGTTAGTGCTTGCCGAATTTCTATAATACGAGTAGTGACCGGTCGCCGTTTAACAACCCTAGTCTCTGTACACCATGTAAAACTTAATTAAACTTTTTTTTTTACCAGGAAAGGCCCACTGACTTATACAGCTCTTTTTCAGAAGCGACCTGGCCACAAATGATAGCTCAACAAAGTGGCTTATCATGTGGTAATGTATAGCAGCCGAATGCTGTAAACAAATGTTTCTAAATGTGGAGGGAGCACTCGGAGGACCCAGAGAAAAATCCACGCGACCACGGGGAGAGAGACATGCAAACTCCAAATTTACAGCAGGCATCAGGGTCGAACCCACGACCTCCTGTAGACCAGTCGAAGTGGTTAACATCTCTCCACCGTGGCACTCTGTATGTTGAACTATTTCGCACCACACGCATCCAACCGTGACCATTGCTGCCTTCTTTCAGGGTAGGAATAATTAACTGATCTCGGATGGACGAGGAGCCAAGTTGGCTCTCGAGTGCCATTTGAACTCGCAACATTTAGACTTCAAACTTCGCGTTCTGACCACCGTGGCTCCCCGGGCTCGCTACGCAAGTGTAGTTCGGAACACCTTGATAGCTAAATCACACGGAACGAATTACTACACTATTTTATAACGATTTGACTTACAAACTAGCAACGTGCAAATCTTTGGACGTGACCGTCCATCCGCTGCTCCCTCCAGATGTGACCGTCCTTTGGACATGGCCATTACAGGGGACAGGATGGAAAGAGGAAAGCAATAAATGATGGGTAGGCAGCCAGCCAGCCAGAAAAAATACTTTTTTCGAAACAAATATATCATACAGTATGGTTAGATTTAACTGCATAAAGTGTAACTACAAGCAAGCCGAGCGTAATCAACCACAGGGCTCCTTTCAGTTGGACTTAAACATCGCAAAAAAATAATCTTATTAATGAGCAAGATGTGTGCTGGCTCATAAATCTGTCATAACACGACCGGCAGATTTTCTCAAAGCTAAACACACAGTTTCGTCGCTGTTAGATTGGCCGTTTGCCATTTTGTTAAAGCCTCAAGGTTTTTTTTTGTTGCACTTTGCACACTGGGCACATATTCTCCTGCACACGAGGCAACATTCTTCACCTGTTACTGCATATGCCGTGTCCTGGAAGCCACGCTGTGACAAGAGAGCAGGGCATTCGTCACAGACGCCGTCGCCACACGTGGTCGATTTATTCCTTCGATGCGCACTCCACATGTGGATCCGCGAGACGTTATACCGTCCTGACAACAACTTAATATGTCTGCAAAACTTATTGAAATGCTGAAGTAATCCGCACTGATACACGGGTGTAATGCCATGCAGGAGAAATAATCTTATCCGTGGTGATATGGGGGGAAGTCAATACCGCGGACCCTGTTTAAACGTTGGGGTTATCCGCAAATTTACTTCTCATTCGTGGGGGTAAAAAAAACAATTGCAGATAACCCGTCGGATAGTAGGATGAATTTGCCGCACGACTCCTTTTATTCGCATTTTTTGTTGTTGCGAATCTTAGGAAGCCGATTCACTTTGCATTATGGGTAAACTCACGGATGGTCACGAATAATAGGAAGAAATAGGGCCGCAGATCATGGGAGTTTTCATGAACCCGAGAGCTGCCGCGGATAATAGGAGTCGTGGATAATAGTGCCGTGGGTAAGAGGAGTTCTATGTAATTAAAGTATGTATAGGCGAGGTCGTTAACATTTCGCTTCGGTGGTGAGATGTTAACTGCCTCGCCTGGTATACTGGAGGTCGTGGGTTCGATCCCGACCCTGACGATGCCTGCTGTATATTTGGAGTTTGCGTCTCTCTCTTTCCGTGGTCGCGGTGATTTTCTTCCGGGTCCTCCAGTTTCTCTCTCCACATTTAGAATCGACGTGCATTAAGAGTATTTAGCCGCCATTCATTTCCGCGTGATGATAAGCCACTTTGTTGAGCTATCATTTGTGGCCAGGTCGCTTCTAAAAAATACCTATGTAGCTCAGTGGGCCTTACCTGGTGAAGTAAAAATAAACTGTAATGTTTTTAATTTTTGATTTAAAGCTTTCTGAACTGCAGGGATTCATATTCTTGGTTCTTTCGGTAAAGTCACGTAAAAGGGAAACAATAAAATAAGAAAAAATAATAATATATATTTTTTATTTTATTGTTTCCCTTCTAAAAACTATACAGTTTCATATTCTTGGTTCTTTCGGTAAAGTCACGTAGAAGGGAAACAATAAAATAATAAAAATAATAATAAAATATATATTTAAATTATTTTAATAAAATAATTATTTTTTGTAAACATAATAATAAATATATATTAATTATTTTATTGTTTCCCTTCTACGTGACTTTACCGAAAGAACCCACAATATGAAACTGTATAGTTTTTATTTTATATCAGTATTGTGCCATGAGACGTTGGGTGCACGTGAAACACGGTGAACAGGTGCCATGGTTCACCTCCTGCGATCCGTGGAGATACATGAACCGGCAACACACTTCATTTCAGGATACGTTGCAACACTTTCTCTCAGATTGAATGCCTACCCAGGCCATTTGCTGGAAACAGATAAAAAAAAATAATTACAAATATTCACTGAAACTGCGATTGAACCCATCACACGTTTTGCTTTTCAAAACTATCAATTAAAGCCAATAACAGTCTGCCACTAATTTGGGATGCAAAAGTCATTTTCCCTTAGACTTTCAGTAGGTTTAATAAAATAAAACCACACTGTCCGGACGAGTTGGTCACACGGCGGTGGGGGGGGGGGGCTGTTTGCAAGCTGGATGTTGACCTTTGGGATCCATGAGGGGTTGAGTCCTTTATCAGGGCTGCAGAATCTTCTTTTTTTAGTCATAAATTACCTATTTATCTTAAACACTGATCGTGCTAGCATTTTTACTTTTCTTACAGTCCAACCTTGCGTGGCATACACAATCAGAATCTTTGTTTATCCTGGAGGAATCCGATGAGCTATGAAGTATCTTTTTTCCCGCAGATGTCCAGTAGGGGCACGGGGTCAGAACGTTACAACAACAAACACCACAACAAACGACAGGAGCGCAAAGTATAGGAACGGTAAGAAGATCAATAGGTGAAATAGAACAAGTAAACACGTTCTAATTGCATAAGTACAAAGTATTCCACTTGCAAAAGTGGTTTTCCTTTGCAGTGATCCACACAATTTGTAGTAACGTAGGTGTATGTATGTACAGTAGAACCTCGGAGATCGAACGCCCCAGAATTCGAACAATTCGGTGATCGAACGAAATTTTCGACCATTTTTTGCCCCGGACATCGAACAAAAAATTCGGAGGTCGAACAACTTGAAGGAACCTGTTTGGGCCGAGACGCGTAGCCAGGGCGACCGAGACAAAGGCGGATGACCCAGTTTACACGTACAGTGAGGGAAAAAAAGGATTTGATCCCCTGCTGATTTTGTACGTTTGCCCACTGACACAGAAATGATCTGTCTATAATTTTAATGGTAGGTTTATTTGAACAGTGATAGACAGAATAACAACAAGAACATCCAGAAAAAGCATGTCAAAATGTTATAAATTGATTTGCATTTTAATGAGGGAAATAAGTATTTGACCCCCTCTCAATCAGAAAGATTTCTGGCTCCCAGGTGTCTTTTATACAGGTAACGAGCTGAGATTAGGAGCACACTCTTAAAGGGAGTGCTCCTAATCTCAGCTTGTTACCTGAATAAAAGACACCTGTCCACAGAAGCAATCAATCAATCAGATTACAAACTCTCCACCATGGCCAAGACCAAAGAGCTCTCCAAGGATGTCAGGGACAAGATTGTAGACCTACACAAGGCTGGAATGGGCTACAAGACCATTGCCAAGCAGCTTGGTGAGAAGGTGACAACAGTTGGTGCGATTATTCGCGAATGGAAGAAACACATAAGAACTGTCAATCTCCCTCGGCCTGAGGCTCCATGCAAGATCTCACCTTTTGGAGTTGCAATGATCATGAGAACGGTGAGGAATCAGCCCAGAACTACACGGGAGGATCTTGTCAATGATCTCAAGGCAGCTGGGACCATAGTCACCAAGAAAACAATTGGTAACACACTACGCCATGAAGGACTGAAATCCTGCAGCGCCTACAAGGTCCCCCTGCTCAAGAAAGCACATATACATGCCCGTCTGAAGTTTGCCACAGAACATCTGAATGATTCAGAGGACAACTGGGTGAAAGTGTTGTAGTCAGATGAGACCAAAATGGAACTCTTTGGCATCAACTCAACTCGTCGTTTTTGGAGGAGGAATGCTGCCTATGACCCCAAGAACACCATCCCCACCGTCACACATGGAGGTGGAAACATTATGCTTTGGGGGTGTTTTTCTGCTCAGGGGACAGGACAACTTCACCGCATCAAAGGGACGATGGACGGGGCCATGTACCGTCAAATCTTGGGTGAGAACGTCCTTCCCTCAGCCAGGGCATTGAAAATGGGTCGTGGATGGGTATTCCAGCATGACAATGACCCAAAACACACGGCCAAGGCAACAAAGGAGTGGCTCAAGAAGAAGCACATTATAGTCCTGGAGTGGCCTAGCCAGTCTCCAGACCTTAATCCCATAGAAAATCTGTGGAGGGAGCTGAATGTTCGATTTGCCAAACGTCAGCCTTGAAACCTTAATGACTTGGAGAAGATCTGCAAAAAGGAGTGGGACAAAATCCCTCCTGAGATATGTGCAAACCTGGTGGCCAACTACAAGAAACGTCTGACCTCTGTGATTGCTAGCAAGGGTTTTGCCACCAAGTACTAAGTCATGTTTTGCAGAGGGGTCAAATACTTATTTCCCTCATTAAAACGCAAATTAATTTATAACATTTTTGACATGCGTTTTTCTGGATTTTGTTCTTGTTATTCTGTCTCTCACTGTTCAAATAAACCTACCATTTAAATGAAAGACTGATCATTTATTTGTCAATGGGCAAACGTACAAAATCAGCAGGGGATCAAATACTTTTTTCCCTCACTGTAGCTCTCGCCCAGTGCAGACCCGTAAAACATCGTTCCGTTAACTTTTCCTCACCACCTTCCACGCAAGCCATCCACTCTCCTTACTACAGGTGAAGTGAAATGCTCATTTATTCTATTGATTATAACTGTGTTTCTTGTTTTTTGTATGCTTTTATGTACTGTACTGTATTTTAATATTGTAAACTTTGTGTAAAAATGGCCCATGATAGGAGCATCCTTGGGTGGGGAACCGATTAATGCTATTTCCATTCATTCTTATGGGGAAAATTGATTCGGTGTTCGAACAAATCGGTGTTCGAACACGGGTTTGAAACGAATTAAGTTCGATCTCCGAGGTACCACTGTATGTTGAACTTCTTTCGCACCGTACGTCGCCAACCGTGCTAATCGGAGGTTGCGGGGCATGCTCGTGACCAAACGACCCAATATAGTACCACAGAGTTTGAGCAATTGTTGGCACCAGTCCTGGCTGTCTTGCCGCTTCTCCTTGGTTTCCCACTCCTTTGAATAATCTTCTCTCTGAGAGTGAACGAAAACTTTTGGCAGTGGCAGGGAAGCAAAGCCTCAGGTGTGTGTGTATGTTGAACTTATTTCGCACCGTACGTAGCCGACCGTGCTAATTATATTACGTTGAATTTTGATTTAAAGCTTTCGTGACTGCAAGGATTCATATTCTTGATTCTTTCGGTAAAGTCACGTAGAAGGGAAACAATATAATAATCAAAAATATATTGTTTTATATTTTTATTATTATATACAATACATTTTTAACACATTGTTTTATATTTTTATTATTTTATTGTTTCCCTTCTACGTGACTTTACCGAAAGAACCAAGAATATATATTACGTTGGTTGGTGGCAAGAAACAACTTTAAGCCGCAGTCATCCGGTCACTGTCTTCTCACAGTCTTCCATGCATTTAACATTGAAGACTGCTGGCCATAAAGTGGGCCTTCCTGGACTCGTGTCATGAAAGCAGAATGCTGAATCTTAACATCTTGGATAACCCTTGCTCGCTTCCCCAGACCTCACTTGTCAGAGAGATATTGCATCCCAACTGGTTCTTGATTAAACAACGGAACAATACTCGTTGGCCCTTTCGGTAAAGTCACGTAGGTAGGAAAAAAATAATGAAAGACGACGACGTTTCGATCGCAACACAAGCGGTCGGCCTCAGGCGGAAACAAAAATAATCCAGCAGTGGATCTGCTGAACCAGCGAGAGAGCTGGTGACTGGCACTCGATTTTTGGACGTATGATGAACTTCTTTCGCACCGTACGTGGCCAACCGTGCTAGCCTATCCTCAATGTAACACTCCATTGCAATAATTTTGACTTCAGACCAAAGTGCAAAACAAATGTACGAATGGAGTCAACATGGGTTGACGTTTGTATGGCTGTAAATTACATCGCCATCAGCGATACGCAAAAAACAAACACCGAATCAAACTGTGGCAAAGGCAACAATCGACACCACACTTGCAGCTACATTAATTAGGCCGTCGTGAAAATTGAAAATGTGCTGTGAATTTAAACATTATTATTATCAAGTGACCGGTGTCAACACACTGCGGGAATTGTAGCGAATGTGACGCTCGCGGTGAGTTCAGCGGGGTTTAAATCTGTTGACAATGCGGGGAAAAAAAGCAGGGAAAGAGTCCACCCATCAGCAGCAATGTGGTGAGATTACGGTACAGGGCATCATTTGCAAGGACACTCCAATGTTTGCCAGTATCACGACGCACATTCTTACAAGTTGGAAAAAAAAGTTATCTCCGGGCGCGCAGTTAATTTGTTATTTCATTGGCGACGTCTCTCCACGTGGAGTGGTGGCGGAGCGGGTGACGCTAGTTGGTCGGTGCAGCACAACTGACATTGCCGGCGAGAATTCTCTGAATCAGCTGATGCACGGACAACAGCAACAGCAGCAAAAACGTGGGCCTTGCATTGCCAAGAGATGAAAAGGAGACAAAAAAAAACCACACGGCTCTCGGATCTGAATCTGAAGTCGAGAAGGTGCTGAAGTGCAGGCTTAGTGGCATACCACGGGAATTAGGCGTGCCAGACACACAGCCATGGTGCCTTTCTTTTGAAGTGAAAAGTCCGAATTCAGTGGAAATCCACGTTTATAGAGACGTACATTTGTTTGCGTCGTTTTTGTTGTTGTTGTTGTTTTATTGCTATCAACAAAACAGTGAACATCTTAACACTGTGATGTTTGGGCACCAGGGTTCCACTAGTCGACATTGTCATAATTATTGTACGATATAAACAATTTTCTGTAATATTGCATTGACAGTTATGAGAAGTATTTATTTCTCTCTCATAAATTATATTGTATTCTATGGTTCTTTCGGTAAAGTCGCGTAGATAAAATAACAATAAAATAATAAAAATAAAGTGAATAAAAAATAATAAAATATCACGACGTTTCGATCGCAACACAAGCGGTCGACCGTTTGTGTTGCGATCGAAATGTCGTGATAATTTTTTTTTATTGTTTTTTTAATCACTTTCTTTTTATTTTAATTTTGTATTATTGAATTGGGTAAAGTCACGTAGGTGAAAAAAGGTCGTGATCTAAGCGTGGCTTCTTCCACCCCAGCGTTGTCCTCCAGACAGTCAAGGCGCGTGGTCTTTTTCTTCTCACACAGCTTAAAGGTCGTGATCTAAGCGTGGCTTTCTCACTCCAGCGCTGTCCTCCAGACAGTCTCGTCCCTTCACCTGATGAAGGCCGCTTGTGTTGTGGCCGAAACGTCGGGATTTTTTGTTATTTTATTTTCACCTACGTGACTTTACCCAATAGAACCAAAGAGTATGGATCCTAGCAGTCACGAAAGCTTTAAATCTAGAATATTATTGAATTGTTATTATTTTCTATCTACGTGACTTTATCGAAATAACCATAGAATGTTAATTCCTGCAGTCACGAAAGTTTTGTCAGAAAATTATATTGTATTTATTTGTTTACTTTTGAATTGTTAATGCAGAAACAACTTCAAAATCCTTTATTTGTTGTCTCTGTTTACCTTGTGCTCTGCGGTTTGTTCTGGACAAGAGTGAAAACAAATTTCTTAGAGAACTGCTTTTTGTGTTGAGTGTTGTTGTCGTTTCTCCGCACCTCCGACTACCGCGGTTGCCTACGTATGGTGCGAAAGAAGTTTAACACATACATACATACAAATCCCAAACACCTCCTTTTTCGACAGGAGAAAGCCGATCAGTGCACCTCCTCCCTGCCCTGCACACGTCCTCGTTTTACCTCTAGCTCCCCGTCGCTTGCTTCTCCTTTGCAACAAATTGCTGGTGAAACGTCTGCAACGCTCAACAAACTCACACAGTTCGAGAGTTGCCCACGTCAACTTTACGTCCCTTTTTATTCGGAGATAAAAACGTGATCATGCTCGGGTCGAATGGGTCTTGCCACGGGGATGTGGAGTTTCCACCGCTGGCTGAGCCGGCGTGCAGACTCCCGAAGTTGATCTTGGATGTATGCGACATCACAGCACTGGGAATGCTGTAAGCACGCAGCATGAAATCGCCAACCACTCGGGCTCTCTTGAAAAAAAGGCATGTCTCTATACTTTTATTTGCGTGTGCGCGTGTGTTGTTGTTATTGTGCAAGAGCTATTGCCTTCAGCGCGACTGACTGCAGCCTTAGGTTTCCAATATCCCTGACATGCTTTTTTTTTGTGTTGAAACACTGACATCAGTTTCTTACGCTGCACAACACAGTGACACGCCTTGCAGCAGTAGTGCATACCAGTGTGGCATACCAACATAGCGACGTTTCTCCTTCATAAATCATCTTCAAAGTGTGCCGATGAGTAAACACGTCTGTTCCCACGTTTAATATCATCGCCTACAAGTTCACCTCGAATGTCCCCTGCACCTGACCTGAAATGTCCTTGACATTGTGTGCGTCTGTAATCTGCTTTGCCCTGCCGTCGTTCTAGCGATGGTCACAAAGTGGAAACTAGCCGTAACCTGTGAGTTGTGGATTTGTTTTCCGTTTCTTTTGCTCGTCTGTATCGTGCGGCAAAGTGCGGGTGCTTTCTTTCGAAGGCGGTGTGATAGAGCAGCTCCAATAGGAGCCCTATGGTGGCGAGATGTTAACTCCATCGTCTGGTATACAGGAGTTCGTGGGTTCCATCCCGACCCTGACGCCCGTATATTTGGAGTCTGCATGTTCTCCCCATCGTCACGTGGATTTTTCTCCGAGGGTCCTCCGGTTTTCCACCTTCACATTTAGAATCAACGTGCGTTTAGAGTATTTGGCCGCTTTAAATGTCAACATGACGATACGCCAATTCGTTGAGCTATCATTTGCGGCCAGGTCGCTTCTGAAAAAGAGCCGTATCGCTCAGTGGGCCTTACCTGGTAAAGTTAAACATACTTTATAGTTTAAATACCGTCTAGACGAGGGTACTAGATCATCCTCTAGTGGAGACCTTTCCACCAGCAATGCCGTGAGCGAGCAATTGCAGGGCTGCGCCTTTGCCTGTGGCCAGAGGACCCCTCCACTCTTTTGTGAATGAGCATTTATTTTTTATTTACCCCCCCCCCCCCCTCTCTCACCCCCCCCCAAAATAAAAAAAATCCTCGTCGTTTACTTTCCAAGGTTCGTCGCACAGCAGCGGTGACTTCCAGCCTCTGTCCACTCGGCGGTGCAAATGGCTAACGACCACATTTTGGTCGATCGGCAGGTCACGTGCGGTGGTTGGGGTGGAGCGTGGGATCGGCACTCCCACCTCTTCCAAAGAAGACGTTTTTTTGTGGGGGGCAATTCTGCAAGAGGGGGGCTCTTTCTGCCAGGAGTGGCGCGAGAAAAGTAAAATGACAGGGTCGCGTCTTAACCTATAAATCATGAAGTTGTAGAATCAACTTTTTAAAAGGATGGGTCATCGACATTTTAGAAAAAAAAACACATGCAAATTATGAGAACCCACGTCCTTGGGAATTTTTTTTGAGTTGTAATTTTTTTTTTAAATGCACACGGTGACGCAGGTAAAAAAAATGCGTGAAAACGATTGTGACACACAGATGTCCCTGTACCGCCGCGAACTCCAATAATGCAATCGTGGTTGCTGGACCCTGCCCTTTCGGCGACAAGAGCGATCGTTTAGCTCGCCCAATTGACAGCACCACGTCAGTGCCGTAGCAGCCTCGGGTTAAATTTCATGCAAATGAAACGAAGTTAAACGTTGTGCAAAACTTGCACATCCAACAAGCATTTACTTTTGTATTCACACTGTTGGCCTTATGAAGTCTGTATTACTGTTGGCATTGTGAAGGCTGTATTACTTTGGCATTATGAAGTCTGTATTACTTTAGCATTGTGAAGTCTGTATTATTTTGGCATTATGAAGTCCGTATTACTGTTGGCATTGTGAAGGCTGTATTACTGTTGGCATTATGAAGTCTGTATTACTGTTGGCATTATGAAGTCTGTATTACTGTTGGCATTGTGAAGTCTGTATTACTGTTGGCATTATGAAGTCTGTATTACTGTTGGCATTATGAAGTCTGTATTACTTTGACATTTTGAAGTCCGTATTATTTTGGCATTTTGAAGACTGTATTATTGTTGGCATTGTGAAGTCTGTATTACTGTTGGCATTGTGAAGTCTGTATTACTGTTGGCATTGTGAAGTCTTGATTTAAAGCTTTCACGACTTTACCGAAAGAACCAAGAATATTGTGAAGTCTGTATTACGGTTGGAGTTGTGAAGTCTGTATTACTTTGGCATTATGAAGTCTGAATTAATGTTGGCATTATGAAGTCTGTATTACTTTGGCATTATGAAGTCTGTATTACTGTTGGCATTGTGAAGGCTGTCCCATTGTTGGTATTATGAAGTCTGTATTATGGTTGGCATTATGAAGTCTGTATTACTGTTGGCATTGTGAAGTCTGTATTTATGTTAGCATTATGAAGTCTGTATTACTGTTGGCATTATGAAGTCTGTATTACTGTTGGCATTATGAAGTCTGTATTACTGTTGGCATTGTGAAGTCTGAATTACTGTTGGCATTGTGAAGTCTGTTTTACTGTTGGCATTGTGAAGTCTGTATTACTGTTGGCATTATGAAGTCTAAATTACTGTTGGCATTGTGAAGTCTGTATTACTGTTGGCATTATGAAGTCTAAATTACTATTGGCATTGTGAAGTCTGTATTACTGTTGGCATTGTGAAGTCTGTATTATGGTTGGCATTATGAAGTCTGTGTTACTGTTGGCATTGTGAAGTCTGTATTACTGTTGGCATTATGAAGTTGTATTACTGTTGGCATTATGAAGTCTGTGTTACTGTTGGCATTGTGAAGTCTGTATTACTGTTGGCATTGTGAAGTCTGCATTAATGTTAGCATTATGAAGTCTGTTTTACTGTTGGCATTGTGAAGTCCGTATTACTGTTGGCATTATGAAGTCTGTATTTCGGTTGGCATTGTGAAGTCTGTATTACTGTTGGCATTGTGAAGTCTGTGTTACTGTTGGCATTGTGAAGTCTGTATTACTGTTGGCATTGTGAAGTCTGTATTACTGTTGGCATTATGAAGTCTGTATTACTGTTGGCATTGTGAAGTCTGTATTACTGTTGGCATTGTGAAGTCTGAATTACTGTTGGCATTGTGAAGTCTGTCCCATTGTTGGCATTATGAAGTCTGTATTATGGTTGGCATTATGAAGTCTGTATTACTGTTGGCATTGTGAAGTCTGTATTACTGTTGGCATTGTGAAGTCTGAATTACTGTTGGCATTGTGAAGTCTGTCCCATTGTTGGCATTATGAAGTCTGTATTATGGTTGGCATTATGAAGTCTGTATTACTGTTGGCATTGTGAAGTCTGTATTAATGTTAGCATTATGAAGTCTGTATTACTGTTGGCATTGTGAAGTCTGTATTAATGTTAGCATCATGAAGTCTGTATTACTGTTGGTATTATGAAGTCTGTATTACTGTTGGCATTATGAAGTCTGAATTACTGTTGGCATTATGAAGTCTGTATTACTTTGGCATTGTGGAGTCTGTATTACGGTTGGCATTGTCAAGTCTGTTTGAACTCCAAATAGACACCAGCTGAAATAAGCTATGCATCAAATCAGGCACGAGAGAATGCTTGATCGGTACAATGTTGCGTAATACACACAGTATTTGTTAATGTAAATCCCCAACTATTTGTTAAATGTGATGGGTCCACAGATTCTCATCTGGATTAGTGTTTACGAGCACCTCTTGCAAATGGCTTTTGCTGCCGTGAAAGCGCGCTCACATTGCAGAAACAGGTCAGGAAGGCTGCAGAGCAAGGGGTTGGCAGAGAAAAATAACAAGAAGAGATACCTTTTTTGTCGAATTCGGTAAAAAAAACGCCCCTCAATATTTCAAGGGCCGCAATGCACCGAGGGTGAATCCGAGACGGTGGTGGTCCTTAATGAACGTCGTCACGAAGCAGTTCCTTGGAGAGCCGCACTCCGCTTCGGAGCCTGCAGGTTGCCGAGCCCTGGTGTAGAAGGCAAGGAGGAGGATTGCTCCAGAAGTTCATTGAATGACAGAGGGAACGTCCAACAATGTCCTTGTGGTTCTGTGTGATATTCAAAAATACTGGGCAACTTAAAATACACACACATGCTATCACTGGTGCAGGATATGAGCACCGCTTTGTGGGAAAGTCAATGGATATCTTCGCTCCACGCCATGGGAATGTGTAATTTCCACTACTGGCTCGAGGGGGGGGGGAGTATTAACAGGAGATGAGCCATGCCTCCGTGCTCATTTGTGCAGGACATCACTTTTACGTTGAGTGTAGGAGATCAATCATTGCAAAGAGTGAAGGTTTTCATAGTTACCAGGCCACTCACATAAAAGTGTCACAGAGATCGTAAAAAGTTACAAACGAGATGCCATTCAAGGCTACACGGCATCTTTTGCGTGAAGATTTGCGACGAGGAAAATATGGCACTTCAGTGGGCGAACGGTAACTTAATGCGTGAGCTGCACGCCGGTGGCAGCGATTGCCACAATTTCCCCCGCAAAACTAAACCCAGCCCACATCTATAAAACTTGTGCAGGATACCGCGTTCAAGTTCAACGCAACGGCGGTGACAGAAATCCATTCAAATAAATTCCTGCCACCAGAGCACAGACGCCACGTCCTGGACTGTCTTGGGACCAGCTCAGCCGGCTACAGCGGTGGGTGTCTCAACCGGGGAGTACGCAGACCCCTGGGGGTACGTGATGTGCTTTATAAATGTGTGTAGTTATGTCGTACGTGGGAGTCATTGGTGAATAATCACGTATGAATCTGGCAATATAAAATAACTACAATAACATTGTAATCCCCGTGGTAACGTAGAACGATCTAAAAGACCGTTCCCAACTTATTGATCGTAAACTATCCGGGGTTTCCAAGAGTTACCAGCGAGCGCAAACAATTAACGCCACGTAATTGTTTTTATTCGTTTGCAGTTTTTTTTGTTGCTATTTGGGATACCTCACAAAATGGGAAATTGGTTACAAAATTGATGTTAATTATTCGTACATTTATTTATCCGAACCATGTTGGGTCAGGCTAGGGGGGGGGGGGGGGGGGTGAAAATAAATTCACAGTAGCCAACAAAAATTATTCAGGATTGGGTTTGCCACCTTTATGCATTTTCCCTGGACAGGTGGCACCCTAAATAGCAGCCGACTGCGCTTGTGTTGACCGACTCCTGTGTTTGGGTGCTCAATACATCGATGTGTGTTGAACTTCTTTCGCACCGTACGTAGCCAACCGTACTAATCGGAGGTGCAGTGTTGAGTCTGTGTGCAGTGTTAGCCTATGGGCAGTGCTAGTCTATTGGCAGTATGTATGTATGTATGTTGAACTTCTTTCGCACCGTACGTAGCCAACCGTGCTAATCAGAGGTGCAAATTAATGTCACATCAGATAGGCGCCTCTGTTTCGTTCAACAGATGTCTGCATACACCGTATGATAACACTCGGTACAATATTTCCAGCACTCACAAAAATCAAGTTCAGTAGGACTCTATACTACATTGTGTCCTTATTTACGCCGGTGGGAATTTTGCTTGCAATTATTTCAAATGTGCACTTTTAAGTCTAGATTAAAACACTAATTTCTATAGAATTGTTTTTTGAGTGTTTAGTTTGGTGTCCTTCCCCGGCACCTCCAATGAGCACGGTTGGCTACTTACGGTTTGAAAGAAGTTCAAAATTCGTACAATTCCTCGTGTGACAAAATTAGTTTTTCTTTTATTTTGTCGTTTTGGTGACTCGGGTTACTCTTACAAACGAGACGAGACTCATCCTGGTCTCTTGACTTCTCACCTGATCGAACAAACTACACTTTAACTGACACAGGTAATATCCAGTGCCGGATTATCCGAGTAGCAAAAGTAGCAAATGCTACGGGTCCCGCACTTTCAAGGGGCCCCCGCGCTAAATGCTTTGAAGCTACCAATTCCGGTTCAGTGATTCTGCTCTATTACTATAGGACTATACTGCCTTCAACTTTTTTTGAATGACTGGGTGTTTAAGGTTAGGGGCCGTCCATAAATGACGTCACGCACCTGGGGGGGGGGGTCAGACATTTGTGACGATGGGTGACAAAGGGGGGGGGGTGAGATATGTGACGTCACATCAAAATGCACAACTTTGAATAAATATAGATAACACGTTCTACTTAATTAAATATACTTTTTTAAATAAATATTTTCTCCTACAACATCAGAGTGCAGCGGCACATTAAATATGCACTACAATGGGAATAGTTTAAAGCGATTTGAAGCATGTTTTTTTTGGGGGGGGCAGAGCTTTGTGACGTCATATTTGAGGGGGGTCTCACTTTTTGTGACGCCGTGTGGCGATGTGGAAGGGGTTCAACAATCGTCCAAAATCGCGTGACGTCATTCATGGACGGCCCCTTAGAGATTTGTCGAATCATCTGGCTGTATAGCAAATAAAAAAAAATACAATTACTTTACTATGCAAGTAAAAAAAATGTATGTTTAAATTTGTATTTTATCTAGGGCCTCTTTATAACAGATGCTACAGTTCCCGCACTGGCTTCATCCGGCACGGGTAATATCGCATGCTCGAAAGTGTCTCTCTTGAGAAAGAGAGAGAGGCGTATGACGTCGTTGATGAATTCCACAACACGTCGCCTGCAATGCAGACGCCCCCTAGTGGATAGTCAGAGATCTCCAAGATAAACAGAATCACCCTCCTCTGCCGCAGCTACTCTCGGAAAGAGTAATTATTAATCCTGGAGAAATCCGACGAGCTATGAAGCTCTTGTTCACATATGTCCACGGCCAGAAAGTTACTACAACAGCAAGCAATCCAAACACACGATAAGAGTGCAAAGTATAAGTCGAGGCAAGCAAAAGCACAACAAATAAATAAGTTAAAAAGGTAAAGTAAAGCCCACTGAGCTAAAGTATTCCATCGTTATTCACGGACTTGCTATCCGGAATTCTGGCTATCCGCGAATCGTATCTGGAACTCTACACGAACGCATCGAGAGAGAAAGTGATGAGATAAATTGATGAGATAAAGTAATGAGAGATAAAGTGATTAGAGGTAAAGGGATGATAGACAGAGTGATGAGCGATAAAGTGATGAGATAATTTCAATGTGTTTAATATCGTATTTGCGTATTAATTGAAGGTAATTCATTAAAATAAAAGGCCAATTTCATTATCTACGTAATTTGCTATTCACGAGCATCTCCAGAACGTATCCCTCGCGAATAACGAGATAACACTGTATCAGTTTGATTCCATAAGTGACCTGGCCACAAATGATAGCTCAACGAAGTGGCATATCGTGTGGAAATGTATAGGCCCCGAATAATCTAAACGTATGTTTCTACATTTGGAAGAAAAAAAAACGGAGGACTGGGAGAAAAAATCCATACAACCACGAGGAAAGAGACACGCAAACTCCAAAGTCCAAATATACTTGTCAGGGTCGGAATCAAACCCACGACTTCCTGCATACCAGGCAAGGAAAATAACATCTCGCCACCGCGGTAAGGAAAGGGCTAGTATTTAATGCACACGAGTTTATTTAAACATAAATTATAGTACATTGACGTCAAGAAAAAATGAGGGCCATCATCATTCACCATGATCCACTTCTGCACGAAGGCCTCCCAAGCCATTTCCACGCCTGTATATCGGGAGTTTGTGTCCCTCTCTCTCCCCGTGATTGTGTGTCATTTTCTCTGGATCCTCCGGTTTTTTTCCCTTCACATTTAGAATGAACACACGTATAGAGTATTTGTCTGCCGTACGTATCCTCGTGATGTGGCACTTCCTTTAGCTATCAATTGTGGCAAGGTGGCTGCTGAATAAAGAGCTATATAGCTCAGTGGGCCTTACCCGGAAAACAAATATATAGTTTAATAATTTAGTTGAATAGAAACAAGATTGATGTCTCATGTTGCTGCAATGCACCGATTCCTCCAGCACATGAGCTAATTTATTTACTCCTTGTCCACCGTGGACGTCCTAACAGGCCTGAACATTTGGCAAGGATTATTTGTAAAAAATAAAACCCGATGAGTTCAGCCCATTATCTCCCCAGGGTTGACAAAATGAGCACCAATCTTTGGGAAGGGAAACCGTGGTCAACCTGCAGAGAGAATGGCCCCGTCCATAGGAACGTGGAATTTCCACCACTGGCTCAGCGCCGATCCATTACGAGTTTGGGGAAGGCAGACACGATTCATATTATCTCGAATCCTCCGCCCCCCTTCCCCAACCTCTCCTCATCATGAGATATGAACAACACCACGCAAAGGAGTCATCTAAATTAAATGCATATATATTTTATTGTATGGTCATTATGTTGCCCATCTCTCGCAATGGGAGGGGGAGGGGGGGGGGGTTCAACTGACCAAAATCTATCATCAATCTTTCATCATCAGAAAATGATTCCCTCGTTTCTGGCCAAGTGGTTAAGGCGTTGGACTTGAGATCTAATGGAGGACTGTCCTCGTGGGTTCGAACCCCACTTCCTGGTAGGTGTGTTGAGCTTTTTATTCGTTAAAGAAAAGAAAAACCTATGAATGGTGGTGAGCACAGGAGAAACCCCCAGAAGTCAATGCAGGTCGGACGGAAGGTACAGCACTTGGACGGTGCAGATGAATGAGAATGATTTGGAAACGAATGCTGATGCTATCTGCTTGGTGTTAAAGCAGCGAATCAAAATGAGCATCATCATATCCACGCGCACAAAGGTCGTGACGGGGCACGATTTGGCGCTATAGGACAACATTTGTTTCGTGTCGTGCCACGACCGCGGAGCAACTCCGCAAGAGCCGCGATTCCCTTCCACCCCTGGCACCCACGTAGTGTCCTGGCGGGGGGTTGCCTGCCACATCGGGTTTTAATCTAACGGGCCCCCAGAGGGAGAGTCCCACGGTTTCCCGGTGCCAGGAGATTGGCCGACCCTCGCAGGGCAGGTGACATTGCGATGCCCATCAAATTGGTTGAAAATTGTATGGGCGCAGAAAGAGAAGGTTCCCTGGGCCAACTCGGGGGAGGACGGAACCCTGAGCATGAAGGGTGCAAGACAAAGGGACAATGGGTGGCCGCCGCCGCCGCCGGTCACGGGGGGTGGGGGTGAGGCGGTAACCGCAGGTCAGCACACAATTGGCCGCGGGGTACAATGCGACCCTGGGCCTTTGAAGTGAGGGGCTTAGGCCACGGTAAAGACGGTGGAGAGGGTCGACGGCGTGGGTAAGCGCATGATTGGCTGCGCGGTACGACGTCACCCTGGGCCTTTGCAGTTTAGAGAATAAAAAGAGTAACCCAGGACAATTTAAGGCAGTTGTCTTCAACCTCTGGGCTGTCAAGACCCACTCCCTGCCGTCATGCCTCCTCGAGCTACTCGCAGCATCCGTGTGATGCCAGCGAGTGCTGCTGCGAGGCAGTGATAGGTGAGGTTTTCGCTAGTCCGTCTCCCTCCGACTCTCACAGCAGATCAACCTCGCTCGTGATTCCTGCGATCATCCAGAAAATCAGCCTCACTCGTGATTCCTGCCATCATCCAGCAAATCAGCCTCACTCGTGATTCCTGCCATCATCCAGCAAATCAGCGTCACTCGTGATTCCTGCCATCATCCAGAAAATCAGCCTCACTCGTGATTCCTGCCATCATCCAGAAAATCAGCCTCACTCGTGATTCCTGCGATCATCCAGAAAATCAGCCTCACTCGTGATTCCTGCCATCATCCAGCAAATCAGCCTCACTCGTGATTCCTGCCATCATCCAGCAAATCAGCGTCACTCGTGATTCCTGCCATCATCCAGAAAATCAGCCTCACTCGTGATTCCTGCCATCATCCAGAAAATCAGCCTCACTCGTGATTCCTGCGATCATCCAGAAAATCAGCCTCACTCGTGATTCCTGTCATCATCCAGAAAATCAGCCTCACTCGTGATTCCTGCCATCATCCAGAAAATCAGTCTCACTCGTGATTCCTGCGATCATTCAGCAGATCAGCCTAACTCGACCACTAACATTTTTTTCCTCTTTGGCTATTAATTTATGTTTTCACTCCCATTGGGATGCAACAATATTACGTTTTAGAGCATTAAATGTGGGTCACAAAACATCTGGACCATCCTGCAGAGTACAAAAGCACTCACAATTGTCGTTTGTTGCCCTCGGAGTCGTAACTCGCGTGATGTCTTCAAGAAGACGATGAACACGAACAATGTGTGAAACAAACACAACAACAACAACAACACAATGCGACCGTTGCGTTGGCAGCGGTGCTCAAGAAAAATAAAAAGATCTCGACGCGTCGGTCAGTGACAATGCCTTCAAATGGCAGACAGCATCGGCGACGTTTTGTGGCAACGGCCCTTGCTCGTGCGGCTGTGAAGAAGGGCTATCGCCCGATACGTCGCCTGTTACAGATATTTTTGTTACCCATAATGGAGGTCGTTTGGGTGAGATCGTGTGTCGTTAAACCCGCCGCCACACGACACAGCCGATTAGGAAGGTTTGTCACGTTAAACAAAACGTAATAATTCGTTACTGGTACAGCAAATCGCCTGATGAAGCCAGTTGTTGTAATCACCAGCGAATTGTAAATGTTGTGGGTTTGCGATGCAAAGGTCCATCAAGCCGGATGTTACTTTAGTCGTAACGAGTGCTGCACTGTGGTCGTGCGGGAAATGCCTGCTCTCATTTTTCAGGAGAGAGGCGCACGTGGAAGTGGTTGCAGCTCGCGCTGATTATTGTATCTAAAGACAATGCCATGTATATAGATTACCGCCATCACAATCCACGAATTTTTAAAATCATAATTCCACAGTGACTATCTCGGTGTTGCTGGTATAGTACCAGGATGGCCGAGTGGTTAAGGCGTTGGACTTAAGATCCAATGGATGAATGTCCTCGTGGGTTCGAACCCCACTCCTGGTATCTGATAACTTTTTATTTTTAAAACCATGAATGGGGCGTGTTATCACAGGAGAAACACCAGGAATTAAACATGTTGAACGTCTTTCGCACATAGCCAATCGTACCAATCAGAGGTGCAGACAGTTGTCACCATCAGCAACAAGTGAAACAGAGCATCTTGATGTTCACCCACACAGGGGTCGTGACCTGGGCACCCCTTGCCAGCAAATGCAAAATGTTTGATATTAATCGGCCAGCCATGCAATGTGTACCACAACGTTGTGCAGCACAATTAACCAATTTGGTAAATATCTCTCCCACTGGGCAAGAGGAAATGTGAATAACATTCAGCATTGATTTTTAACTTCTGGTTGCGTCTTGCAACCTGTCCTGTAGTATGCAGTACTGTTCTGTTGCTATCCAGATGAATGGGAATGATTTCAAATACGATGCTTATCTGTCGCCATCCGCTTCGTGTGAAAGCAGCGAATTTAAAAACGCATTATCGTATTCACCGACACAGAGGTCGTGACGGGCACACTTTGCCACCAAATACAAAATAATTTATATACAATTCTGCATATAAAGAATATACATTTGTTACATTTGGCTTAAAGCTGTGCAACACGGTGAACCAATCGGTTAATTTGTGCCCCACTTGGCGAGAAAACACGAGTAGAATAGCCTTCAGCATTGATTTTGGACTTTCTGTTTGAGACATCAGCTGTCCTGTAGTATGCGGTACCGTTCTGTTGCTCGTGTCTTGCAAGGTGCGGCTATTCACGGAACTCCTCACAATTGAAGTGTGGCCGTCCTCGCAAGTCGTAAATCTCACGGCGTCTTCAAGAACACGATGACCACGAACACTCAGAGAGAGAGAGAGAGAGAACAAAACAGCCACTGCTCAAGTGAGAGGAACGCTCTCGAACTCGACCACAGGGGCTGGAGGGGAGCCGCTGTGGCGAGCTGTAAACTCGTGGCAGGCTCAGTGGGGGTGGTGACAGCTTCCAGGGAACGGTGGAGACTGTCGCGGCGATGGAGGCTGTGCAGAGATTCTTATTTATCATTTAGCCGACCGGTTCGTTCCTTCGTATCTCAGTCTGTTTGTCCTGGCGAGGGTCGTGGCGGCAGCGTGTTGAGTAGTTCGGTAGAGACCTCCCACCATCGCGTCCCCGGCCAGGTTCCGGGGCTTGGACAACGTGGTCCAGCTAAAATGCTAAATCAGGATATCTAAAGGTCCAGAAATCCGGGAATTTACTTTAGTCGGAGCGAGTGCTGCTGTATAGTCGTGCGTAAAATGCCTCCTCTGATTTGCAGGTGAGGGCAATGTAATCTATATAAATGAGCACCACCACCATTGCATTATAATTCCATCATAACCCCATCATTCCATCATAAGTCTCCACCCTCTTAATGGTAAATGCAGTTCGAGAATTACCGAGTGGTTACGGAGTCGGACTCTACATCCACTCCTGGTAGCTGTACTCGAACTTTTACTCGTAAAAAAAATCCAGTGAATGGTGGTTAGCACAGGGGAAAAGCCTAGCAAGCAATACAGGTCAGACGAAGGTGTAGCATTTGGGCTATGCGGATGACGACGATGATTACAAACACGGTAATTTAGCAGGTGCCATTTTCCCAGTGTTAAAGCAGCGAATCAAACTGAGCGCCATCATTTTCACCCAGAAGTCATGACGGGGATACGCTGTGCCACCAAATGCACACTTTCAAATACAGTGTAGGTGTATATATATAAAGCAGACAATTGAGCAACATTTGGCTCAAAGTTGCGTAGCGCAACGGACCAATCAGATAATGTGTGTCCCACTGGGAATTAGGAAATGTGATGAGCCTTCACCATTAATTTTAGACCTTTGGTTGAATCTTGTAACTTTCTAATATTGGTAAGTGGCACAAATACTGTATATAGTAGAACTATTTCGTGAAATTTGAATTGATTCCGTATACACTCCTAATACCGCCAAGTATAAGCACCATATTATGCGCTTTTATCCACAGTTAAGAGTTGGCGGCATCGAGAATGCGAGTACCGTGGCCGTGCGGGAAATGCCTCCTCTGATTTTCAGGAGAGAGGCGCACGTGGAAGTGGTTGCAGCCCGCGCTGATTATTGTATCCAAAGACAATGTAATGTTTATAGATTACCGCCATCACAATCCACAAAATGTTTCTTATAATTCCACAGTGATTATGTCGGTGCATCTGATATAGTACCAGGATGGCCGAGTGGTTAAGGCGTTGGACTTAAGATCCAATGGATGAATGTCCTCGTGGGTTCGAACCCCACTCCTGGTAGCTGATAACTTTTGATTCTTAAAACCATGAATGGGGCGTGTTGTCACAGGAGAAACACCCGGAATAAAACTTATGTTGAACTTTTATCGCACAATACATAGCCAATCGTACCAATCAGAGGTGCAGATTGTTCCCACCATCAGGAGCCATGATATTCATCCAAACATGGGTCGTGACACGAGAACGCCTTTGCAACAAATGAGAAATGCAATGTTTGGCTCAACGTTGTGCAGCACAATGAACAAATTGGTCAATGTATCTCCCACTGGGCAACAGGAAATGTAAAGCGCATTGACTTTGAACTTCTGCTTGTGTCATATATGACCTGTCCTGTAGTATGCGGTACCGCTCTGTTGCTCGTGTCTTGCAAGGTGCGGCTATTCACGGAACTCCTCACAATTGAAGTGTGGCCGTCCTCGCAAGTCGTAAATCTCACGGCGTCTTCAAGAACACGATGACCACGAACACTCAGAGAGAGAGAGAGAGAGAACAAAACAGCCACTGCTCAAGTGAGAGGAACGCTCTCGAACTCGACCACAGGGGCTGGAGGGGAGCCGCTGTGGCGAGCTGTAAACTCGTGGCAGGCTCAGTGGGGGTGGGGACAGCTTCCAGGGAACGGTGGAGACTGTGGCGGCGATGGAGGCTGTGCAGAGATTCATTTATCATTCAGCCGACCGGTTCGTTCCTTCGTTTCTCAGTCCGTTTGTCCTGGCGAGGGTCGTGGCGGCAGCGTGTTGAGTAGTTCGGTAGAGACCTCCCACCATCGCGTCCCCGGCCAGGTTCCGGGGCTTGGCCAACGTGGTCCAGCTAAAATGCTAAATCCGGATATCTAAAGGTCCAGAAATCCGGGAATTTACTTTAGTCGGAGCGAGTGCTGCTGTATAGTCGTGCGTAAAATGCCCCCTCTGATTTGCCGGTGAGGGCAATGTAATCTATATAAATGAGCACCACCACCATTGCATTATAATTCCATCATAACCCCATCATTCCATCATAAGTCTCCACCCTCTTAATGGTAAATGCAGTTCGAGAATTACCGAGTGGTTACGGAGTCGGACTCTACATCCACTCCTGGTAGCTGTACTCGAACTTTTACTCGTAAAAAAAATCCAGTGAATGGTGGTTAGCACAGGGGAAAAGCCTAGCAAGCAATACAGGTCAGACGAAGGTGTAGCATTTGGGCTATGCGGATGACGACGATGATTGCAAACACGGTAATTTAGCAGGTGCCATTTTCCCAGTGTTAAGCAGCGAATCAAACTGAGCGTCATCATTTTCACCCAGAAGTCATGACGGGGATACGCTGTGCCACCAAATGCACACTTTCAAATACAGTGTAGGTGTATATATAAAGCAGACAATTGAGCAACATTTAACTCAAAGTTGCGTAGCGCAACGGACCAATCAGTTAATTTGTGTCCCACTGGGAATTAGGAAATGTGATGAGCCTTCACCATTAATTTTAGACCTTTGGTTGAATCTTGTAACTTTCTAATATTGGTAAGTGGCACAAATACTGTATATAGTAGAACTATTTCGTGAAGTTTGAATTGATTCCGCATACACTCCTAATACCGCCAAGTATAAGCACCCTATTATGCGCTTTTATCCACAGTTAAGAGTTGGCGGCATAGATAATGCAAGTACCGTGGCCGTGCGGGAAATGCCTCCTCTGATTTTCAAGAGAGAGGCGCACGTGGAAGTGGTTGCAGCTCGCGCTGATTATTGTATCGAAAGACAATGTAATGTTTATAGATTACCGCCATCACAATCCACAAAATGTTTATTATAATGCCACAGTGATTATGTCGGTGCATCTGATATAGTACCAGGATGGCCGAGTGGTTAAGGCGTTGGACTTAAGATCCAATGGATGAATGTCCTCGTGGGTTCGAACCCCACTCCTGGTAGCTGATAACTTTTGATTCTTAAAACCATGAATGGGGCGTGTTGTCACAGGAGAAACACCCGGAATAAAACTTATGTTGAACTTCTTTCGCACAATACATAGCCAATCGTACCAATCAGAGGTGCAGATCGTTGCCACCATCAGGAGCCATGATATTCATCCAAACATGGGTCGTGACACGAGAACGCCTTTGCAACAAATGAGAAATGCAATGTTTGGCTCAACGTTGTGCAGCACAATGAACAAATTGGTCAATGTATCTCCCACTGGCCAACAGGAAATGTAAAGAGCATTGACTTTGAACTTCTGGTTGTGTCATATATAACCTGTCCTGTAGTATGCGGTACCGCTCTGTTGCTCGTGTCTTGCAAGGTGTGGCTATTCACGGAACTCCTCACAATTGAAGTGTGGCCGTCCTCGCAAGTCGTAAATCTCACGGCGTCTTCAAGAACACGATGACCACGAACACTCAGAGAGAGAGAGAGAACAAAACAGCCACTGCTCAAGTGAGAGGAACGCTCTCGAACTCGACCACAGGGGCTGGAGGGGAGCCGCTGTGGCGAGCTGTAAACTCGTGGCAGGCTCAGTGGGGGTGGGGACAGCTTCCAGGGAACGGTGGAGACTGTCGCGGCGATGGAGGCTCTGCAAAGATTCATTTATCATTCAGCCGACCGGTTCGTTCCTTCGTTTCTCAGTCTGTTTGTCCTGGCGAGGGTCGTGGCGGCAGCGTGTTGAGTAGGTCGGTAGAGACCTCCTATTTCCTGGCGACAGATTTCAGCACTACCTTACTAAACACTACTATACACTACACTATACACTACACTACTATACATTATACACTACTATACAGTACTATACACTACACTAATATACACTACACTATACACTACACCACTATACACTACACCACTATACACTACACTATACACTACACTAATATACATTATACACTACTATACAGTACTATACACTACACTATAGACTAATATACACTACACTATACACTACACCACTATACATGATACAATACATTATACACTATACACTACACTACTATACATTATACACTACTATACAGTACTATACACTACACTATACACTACTATACACGACTATACACTACACTGTACACTTCACCACTATACATTATACACTACTATACACTACACTATACACTACTATACACGACTATACACTACACTATACACTACACCACTATACATTTTACACTACTATACACTACACTATACACCACTATACACGACTATACACTGCTATACACAGACATAGTCCCGCCAGCATGTTCTGGGCCGGACCCGAGGTCTTTGCCGACCTGGTTCTGCTAAAATGCGAAATCCGGATATCTAAAGGTCCAGCAAGCCGGGGTTTTACTTTAGTCGTAGCGAGTGCCGTACTCTAGTCTGCGTACAATGCCTCCTCTGATTTCCAAGTGAGGGCAATGTAACCTAGATAATTGAGCTCCAACACCAAATGCATTAAATAATTCCATTATAACCCCATACTTCCATCATGAGTCTCCACCCTCTTACTAGCAAGTGCAGAACCAGGATGGCCGAGTGGTTAAGGCGTTGGACTTAAGTTCCTAGATGGACAAATGTCCTCTGGATGTTCGAGCCCCACTCGTGGTAGCTAGCTCACGCTCGAGTTCAGATTTCATTTAACAAAAATATTCAAGGGGTAGCACAGGAGAAACCCCATCAATCAATACAGGTCGACCTTCTTTGGTTCTTTCGGTAAAGTCACGTAGAATGAGAATAAAATAATAAATTGATAAAATAAAATAACACAATAATATTCTCACGACGTTTCGGCCACAACACAAGCGGCCTTCATCAGGTCCTACCAGCGCTGTCCTACCAGACAGTCTCGCCCCTTCACCTGATGAAGGCCGCTTGTGTTGTGGCCGAAACGTCGTGAGAATATTATTGTGTTATTTTATTTTATCAATTTATTATTTTATTCTCATTCTACGTGACTTTACCGAAAGAACCAAAGAAGATGAATCATTGCGGTCACGAAAGTTTTAAATCGAAAAATACAGGTCGAATCAAGGTGCAGCACTTGGCTCGGTGGTGGACGGGGACAGCTTCTAAGGGGTGGCAGAAACTTGAGTCTGTGCATAACTAGTTTATTTTATGAGACCTCCTTTGCCAGTAACAAGATATAGTAATATGTTTTACCCTTTTAACCGGCACAAAAACTGACACCTTTATTCAAGGCATCATGTTTGCAATAACCACAACACAAGCAGTCAAAATGCAAACAAAAAAGACAACTCTGATAATAATGTGCACTGTCCTTGAATTTGATTGGTCAACACACCCGAGACGGCTATTCTTAGAGCCTAGTCTCCACTGGTGTTGGACCAGAAGACGCCAAAAGGCGTACAACTCAAAAACAGTGCACTATCAGAGTATTGAGGGCTCGGGGTGAGCATTTACATTATGAGACCTCCTTTGCCAGTAACAAGATATAGTAATAGGTTTTTACCCTTTTAACTGGCACAAAAACTGACACCTTTATTCAAGGCATCATGTTTGCAATAACCACAACACAAGCAGTCAAAATAAAACCTATTACTATAATTAGTTTATTATTGAGCTTCTCTCTTGCAGCTAAATGCGAAATCCGGCTGTCCTGCAAGCCGGAAATTTTCCTTAAAAGGGCGGTCCATATGTCTTGTGACCCGTGGTTAATTGACCTATACATTAGTTATTTCATTGCATATCCATTTCTGTTTTAAATCCACCTTACTTAAAAAATATGACGTTTGTAGAGAATTAAATGGGGGGAGGGGGGGTCAGAAGAAATCTGGACCACCCTGCTCAGTCGTGGTAATGAATACGAGTACTAGAGAAGTTTGGATGATTTTCAGGTAAGGTAAAATTAACGTGGACAAATGACAACAATCATACGTCCATGAAACATCCATTATATTTCCATGATGATTAGCTCCCTCTTGCTGGTATGTAGAACCAGGTTCGCCGAGTGGTTATAGGCGTTGGACTTAAGATCCGATGAATGTCCTCGTGGGTACGAACCCCACTCCTGGTAGCTGATAACTTTTGATTCTTAAAACCATGAATGGGGCGTGTTATCACAGGAGAAACACCAGGAATAATGCGTTGTCCGAACTTCTTTCGCACCACACGTAGCCAATCGTACTCATCGTCGGTGCAGATCGTTGCCACCATCAAGAGCCATAATATTCACCCACACAGGGCTCGTGGCTCGGGAACGCCTTTGCAACAAATGAGAAATGCAATGTTTGGCTCAATGTTGCGTAGCGCAACGGACCAATCAGTTAATTTGTGTCCCACTGGGAATTAGGAAATGGGATGAGCCTTCACCATTAATTGTAGACTTTTGGTGGAATCTTGTAACATTCTAATATTGGTAAGTGGCACATATACGCTGTATTGTAGAACTATTTCGTGAAGTTTGAATCGATTCCGCATACACTTCTAATACCCCCAAGTATAAGCACCCGATTATGCGTTTTTATCCACAGTTAAGTCGGCGGCATCGAGAATGCGAGTACCGTGGTCGTGTGGGAAATGCCTCCTCTGATTTTCAGGAGAGAGGCGCACGTGGAAGTGGTTGCAGCTCGCGCTGATTATTGTATCCAAAGACAATGTCACGTTTATAGATTACCGCCATCACAATCCGCGAAAAATGTATCATAATTCCACAGTGACTATCTCGCTGGTGCTGATATAGGACCAGGATGGCCGAGTGGTTAAGGCGTTGGACTTAAGATCCAATGGACGAATGTCCTCGTGGGTTCGATCCCCACTCCTGGTAGCTAGCTCGAGCTCCGACTTTTTTTAACAAAAATATTCAAGGGGTAGCACAGGAGAAACCCCATCAATCAATCCAAGTCGAATCAAGGTGCAGCACTTGGCTCGGTGGCGACGGGGACAGCATCCTAGGGGTGGCGGGAACTGGAGGCTGTGCGTAATTAGTTTTTTTATTGAGCCTACCTGTTGCAGTGAAATCCGGCTATCCAGGGTCCAGCAACCCGGAATTTTTCCTTAAAAAGGCTGTCCATATGTCCTGTGACCCCCGATTATTTGACCCATAAATTAGTCATTTCATTGTATATCCATTCCTGTTTTAAATCCACCTTACTTAAAAAATATAAAGTTTGTAGAGAAAAAAATGGGGGGGGGGGGGTCACAAAAAATCTGGACCACCCTGCTAAGTCGTGGTAATGAATACGAGTACTAGGGAAGTGTGGAAAATCCGTCCGATAATTTTCAGGTAAGGTAAAATCTATGTGGACAAATGACAACAATCATACGTCCATTTTACATCCATTATAATTCCATGATGATTAGCTCCCTCTTGGTGGTGTGTAGAACCAGGATGGCCGAGTGGTTAAGGCGTTGGACTTAAGATCCAATGGATGAATGTCCTCGTGGGTTCGAACCCCACTCCTGGTAGCTGATACATTTTTATTCAAGAGGCGAGCAAAGGCAAAAACCACAGGAATCAATACAGGTCAGATGAAATTCGCGAACTTATACTGTGCAGATGAATGATTACGATTTCAAATACTATCTAATTAAGCACAATATTCACCCACATAGATATCCTGACGAAGCACGCTTTTCCACCAAAATTAAAAAGAAAGTGTATATTTCGTTATATGAAGCAGACAAATTAGTCAATGTCTGGCTCAAAGGTTGCGCAGCGCAATGAACCAAGCAGTTAATTTCTGTCCGGCTTGGCGAGAAAACACGATTAGAAGAGCCATCACCATTAACTTTGGACTTCCTTGCTGTGTCTTAAAACCTGTCCTGTAGTATGCAGCACAGTTCTGTCGATTATTTTTTACTCCTGCAGGATCCAGCCAGCCGCAGTTTTACTGCGGTGGTGGCTGAGAGGAGTGATGCAGTCGTGCGGTAAATGCCTCCTCTGATTTGCAAGAGGCGCACGTGGAAGTGGCGACAGCTCGCGCGAAGTATTGCTCCGTAGGGCAACGTGAGACGAGATGTTAACTACCTCGCCTGGTATGCAGGAGCTCGATTCCGACCCTGACGCCTGCTGCTGTATATTTGGAGTTTGCATGCGTCTCTCTCTCCCCGTGGTCGCGTAGATTTTCTCTGGGTCCTCCGGGTTGTCCCTACACTTTTAGAATCAACGTCAAGCGTTTAGAGTTATTTTGCTCTTATAAAGCCACTCCTTGGAGCTATCATTTATGGTCAGGTCGCTTCTAACAAAAAGCCATATAGCTCAGTGGGCTTTACCTGGCAAAAACAAACGTAGTTAACGTAGTGTTGATAAATAATCACGACCAACCCATTATGAATCCGTTATGACCCCATCATTCCATAATGATTCTGCTCATCCTGCTGATGTACCAGGATGGCCGAGTGGTTAAGGCGTTGGACTTAAGATCCAATGGACGAATGTTTGCGTGGGTTCGAACCCCACTCCTGGTAGCTGGAAAGGCAATCTTTTCTTATTCATAACCACGATAACTGCGTGAGGTTAGCGCAGGAGAAACCCCGGGAGTAAAAACAAGCGCATACGATACGTGCGTTTTTTTCCCTCTGACAGGATTAGTTAACATTGTAATGCAAGCATGCAACTTTCTCGAGATCTTCCCCATCGCGTATGATCATCGATTCCATTGTAGAAAAAAAAAAGTCGTCTCGGTGGATCCGTATTGCTGCTGACCGGCGCGCGCCCAACTGCAGCGATGACGTCAGCACGCACGCTTGCGTGATGACGTCACCCGTGTCCTCGAGCGTTGATCCGGGTCGGTGCGTGCTGACGTAATGCCCCCCTCCCTCCACTCTCCCTCCACACCGGTCGCGTGGAGAGAGAGAGATGAGTTTACGACTATTAGTGAGTTGAGGTTTATTCGTTTTGAAAAATAATAATCGTTTTTTTACTCTTCCTGGCAATAAAACACGAATTATGTTCAGATGTTCAAGCGCCAAAGAGATAATAACCATTTTGCAAGGCATCATTGGTCTTGCATTAACCACAAATACTCGTGGCAAAACATGCAAACAAGGACGCTCTGATAATTAACGAATAGAGATGCATTGTCTTCGAAACTGCTTGGCCTCCACCAGAGACAGCTTTCTGTCTGGCCTTGTCTCACCAGAGTCGGGCAAGAGAACGCCAAAAGGCGAACGGCACATTCCATGCATGGATACCGGCAAAAAGGACCCATCATCGATGCGTATTTGTTGTGTGACGCGGGTGGTACCGTTGAGCCGATTTCCCGGCTATTTCACACGGGAGATCCGTGGAGCGTGCGTGAGAACAGCAGCAACAACAACAACAACAAAGAACCATCAGCACTGCAGAGAACCAGTGGAAACAATACGGGCGCGAGAGGAACCAGATATATTGCGGAGTTAGGGGCCATCCATCGAGTACCTACACATGGAAAGGGGCGGGGAGGGTAACCCAAATGTGTACGCTTGTGTATGGGGGGTCTACTGACAATGCACGCATAGGAAACGGGGGGAGGGGGTGGGGGTGAAGCCTCAATAATAATTTGTCTACATTGAAATGAGTTAGTCCGGCGGTGGACTATCTGTTTGCTTGAACACGTTAATATTATTAATCCTTGATCGTTTCTGCGTGGATTAAATATCGGCCGTCCTATAGGATTGGGGGCGGGGGGGGGGGGTGCGTCAGGCGTGCGTACGCAGGGGGGGGGGGTAAAAAGTCCGCGTGCGTACAGGGTCAAGTTTTGACATAATTTTTGCGTGCCTACTCAATGGATGGCCCCATAGCGGGAGAGGTGACGGAGGGAGATGTAGCAGGGAGGTGTGGGAGGGATATACAGCAGGAAGGACGAGACGGCATACATGTCAACCACTTATCAGTGCCCATCTTGTTCCAGACCAATTCAGACCTTGTTGGTCACCCCGTGCCCCTTATACATCTCAACGTTCATTCCACAAAGTGCCATCACGAGGGAGAAACACAAACGAGTCGACACAAAACAAATGTTTGCCCGTATTGAAACGGCCGTACGCCGTATGGACCTGAAAAACTACATTTCCCTGCACAAGAATACGGGGTAAACGGCGTGGGTTGACGGCTATGAGACGGAGAGCAACGGAGAGGGGAGGAGCGACGAGAGAATGAAAGGGGGCGTCGGACGGAGAGGAAAGAGCGAGAGCAACACGGAAAGAGGAGAGGGAAGGGAAGCAGCAAAGCAGTTGGGAGGGTGGATGATATAGATGCAAGAGGGATTGAGATGGGAGAGGTGGGGATACGGAGGGAGGGAGGTAAGAGAGAGACCACACACACAGGGAGAGAAATAGGGGGGGTGGGGGGGAGTGGTTAAGATGCAGTGGAGGGGGGAAGAGAAATTCAGAGGGAGAGGCAGAAGAGGGGACAGAGCAACAGAGACACAGAGACGAAGTGAGAGAAGATGGAGATACATTGGACGACGCAATGCACAGCTCATTGAATTGTTACTTTAGCGACACGATTCTGGCATGAAATATAAAATGTCGAATGTGATCATTTGGCAGCATCGATGCACTTGCCCACAGTGTCGCTGTGTCGCTGTGGGCAAGTGCTCCGCTGTAGGGTTCGCCGTGACCGGCCACATGGCTCCAGGCAGCGGCAGGGCCGGTCACGGAGTCTCCTGCAGCGCCAAATAACATTGCCTGTTGTCTTGCGCTTGCCATACAATGCGCAACAGTGGGGAGCGGTCGTGTAGCGATTAGCGCGCTGTGCTACGAACCCGGCCACCCAAGTTCGATTCCCGCTCACGGCCAACATAGGTGAGGAATATCTGTACCGGTCCTGGGCCTCCCCTAGGTCGAATCAGCCTCAAATGAGTACTTGGTACGGTGTGGAAACATCGCTACTGGGGAGACAAAGGCGGCCGGACGTGGTGGTAGTGCTGGCCACCCACTGCCTCGTGTGTCGTTTCGGCCTTCATAGGTGCTCGGTAACAGAGCTTGCCTCAACAGTCTGTTGAGGCTATACGGGGGATATTTATCTTTGGGGTTGTCACCTCAGAAGTAAAAAACTGAGACATACCATGGGGGAAAAGAATATCTCCCAATACCGGAAGAGAGAAGCACTGCATGTAAATGAATTGTCTTTGGTGGTGTATTGTTACACAACTGACAAAAAAAATACTTTTTTATGGAAACCTTGTACCAGTGTCGTGTTGAACTTTAATAGACTGCCCAGTTCTGTTAGACCTAGGCAGACCGGGAAATGTCCCGGTTTGATCTGTGGAAAAGGTAGTGACGGACTGGAACTCATTGGCCCGTTGTGGCTGGTCCAAAAAATACAAATGAGGAAGAATCTTTGGGGCTTCCGCCAACTGAGAAAGTAAATGAGCAATGAAGCGTGCATATTAGAAGTAATAAAATGTTAAAATATTTGTTTTATTATAGAAATGTTACCCTGGTTACATTTGCCATTTCCCAACACAGACCGGCTCACCGAATGGCCCACCGGGCATTTGGATGGCTCGTCAAGTGGCCCACCAGGCATTTGGATTGCACGTTGAGTGGCCCACCGGGCATTTGGATGGCTCGTCAAATGGCCCACCGGGCATTTGGATGGCTCGTCAAGTGGCCCACCGGGCATTTGGATGGCTCGTCAAGTGGCCCACCAGGCATTTAGATGGCTCGTCAAGTGGCCCACCAGGCATTTGGATGGCTCGTCAAGTGGCCCACCAGGCATTCACACTGTGGACTGCTGCCCTATGGCCAATGAGGGCTTGCTCTGAAAAGTCCACTGGGATTCATTGTCTCTTTTGGGAGGAAGACTTGGCCACGTGCCCTGTATGTGCAATGCATTCTTTATGAGATTACGTTTAGAATCGCATACCTTGTGCCAGTGTTGGGTTCAGGGAGCGGGAGAGCAGGGGGGGAGGGGCAATTACTTTCATAGAGACCCTGATAATTGCTGTTTTATTGATATTCAGCAGAGACAATGCATCACATGATATCCCTTATTTATGTACGGCCCTGTTTTCAAAAGCTTGAAATCACGAGTTTCTAGATCTGCATCTGTCTTGTGTATGGCCGATAACACACACACGCAAAGTATAAACACATGCAGTACAACACCAACAGCAAACCAGTACGGCCTGGAAGCGTATTATTGAATAATACACATTACATTTTGATTTAAAGAATTACTAATCTACAACTCATTACTAATCATAACCAATGACTGATTACTAATCGATTAGATAATTACAATACCCCCCCCTCCGCCTCTAATCACTGCACCTGATATGAGTTAAGTGATGACGTCACCCTGCTGCTGCTCTATATAAAACCGGGAGCAAGCGAGGGCTTTACCATTCTGGCGAATTGCCCGATGATGCTGGATGTATTTACCAGCGAAACGTCGTACTCAAACTGTAAATGTGGATTCACTCTTCAACACACCGATGGGCTAAAGTAGTGAATTATTTGTCTTTTTGTCAACGTGACACTATTTTTTGCTGATTGGCCGTGTCGGGTGGTGGAGGGTTACGACACATTTATAAATAAACGCGATCTAACCCACAAAAAAACCTTTATTATGAGCAAACCAAGTTATACACCAGTCTCACATACTGTGCACTCTGATAATCGAGAGCCTTTATAAAGTATTCCTACATCAGGCGAGAATGTCCCTCTATCCTTCTGGAAAGTATCCCAAGCGTAGCGGCCGTAGCAGCTGCTGTTCCCGCACTGCGGATCTGCAGGCTTTCCCAAGGGGCAGAAGTTTTTGGCAGATTCCATTTCCGTAGAATTATATTCTCCAACCCGTCGTGACCATGAACAATTGTTGGGGATTACGACGCACAACGATTTCGGTGATGGGCGGAGCGGTGGCTCAGTGGTTGTGTCACTGCTCACGAGTTCCGTGCGCGATTCACCAGGTGCTTTCCCCGTGGAGGGCGGATCACAAGCTCAATGTAACACAGCAATCACTTTTATATGATTATACAGTGTTCATACATTCGTGTCTTCTTTTGCTACGCTATACGTTGCCGGCAATGCGATGAGCAATATAAACGCAGCTGCAGAGTACGCTACGCGGTGAACGGGGAGCGTGCCGTGGGGCTGTGGTTCACTCGGATAGCAATCCACAAGTCGCAGGGTTCGATCTCCCCGGCGTGGCAAGTTGTAACGATGGCGAGAGTTTCATAAACATCCCCTCACTTCTGTCCACCCAGAAATATACAGGCGCACCTCTTATAGCGCCGTTTCGTTATAACGCTCTTTGTCCTGAACGAAGACTCCTGCGTGGATCAGCCCCCATGTATGGAAGAACGTCGGCGTGATGTTGCCCGTAGGGTCGTGTCTTTGTATGCACCGTGTGTGTACGTTGAACTTCTTTCGCACCGTACGTAGCCAACCGTGCTCATCGGAGGTGGTCTTGTGGAACTTGAGTCGAGGTGTCTATTGCGTCGAGTCTGCTCACGGTCGATCCAACAGCCACGTAGAGTATCGATTCATCGATGGTTAATCAGTGCATCGATTCATTGGCGATCCATTGATCGAGTAATTCCATTGTTTAGTGCTGTACAGCTTGCCGCGGATCGTGTGTCCACGGCAGACGGCGGTTAATTCTGCGCAAGGTCTGACCGAATGCACTGGTGAATACATAACTTGTTGTATTTTTTCATGTCATCATAAAAAATCACAAGATGCTTTTATAGATATATCATGTGTACAGTATAATTATTAAGATTATTAACCCATACCCCAATGAAGCCCTCTGATATAGCTCATTGGTAAAAAGAAAACAAGTCGGGAACGCATCTCCATTAGAATCACGTTATAATTACCTCCTATAGCGCTGTTTCGTATAGCGCTTCATTTGACCAATAACGGCATCCTGAGTGATATAGGAGGTATGCCTGTCCATGGGTACATGAAAGTCGATCGTGGGGTAAAGCGTGGGTATCTCCCACCTCTTCCATGACGTCTGGCCCGCATGAAGGAGTCGGTTAAATACCTTCTAGAAAAAGGAAGCTCTCTGGAGCCCCTTCGAGTGAGAAAGCAATTGCAGGGCTGCCGGCTGCTTCCGTAACCCGGGGGTTTTCATCCTTCGTCACGTGGTGCCCTCTGTACCGTTACCCCAGGGCCAATCCACCCAGAGCTGCGTGGCACAGCCTCCTAGCTGCAGAAGATGAAGATGCTTTGCCGGCGGCTGGCAGATTTAGCATCAATTGTCCGGCAGTACTGTTAAACTAACTATATTTTATGTGACTAGGTAAGGTCCATTTGAGCTATATAGCTCTTTTTTTCAGAAGTGACCTGGCTATCAGAAATAACTCAAAACGCGTGATGCTGATTCTAAATTTGGAGGGAAAACCCGTAGGCCCCGGAGGAAAATCCACGTGACCACAGGGAGAAAAAATGACCTGAAAACTTCAAATACACAGGCGTGAAAATGGCTTGGGTAGGCCTTCATCCACAAGTGGATTGGTCATGGTTAATGATGATGATGGACCTTGTTTTGGGGAAATTTAAAGCAGCCAAATAACTCGAAACGCGCGATGTTGATTCTAAATCTTGACTTAAAGCTTTCGTGACTGCAGGAATTCATATTCTTTGAGTCTTTGGGTAAAGCCACGTAGATAGAAAAAATAATAAAAATATCACGACGTTTCAGTTTCATTTATTTGGTATAGCCCTGTGAGCCATTCGGCTCTTGAATCGGGTGCAACCACAACAAACAAAAACATGAACAAGAAAACATCTCAAAGTGACTATGTGCAAACAGAAAAATCCAGGAAGAAACAGCAAAATCTTCTTCCAGAAAAAAGCACCGTACACCAATGCTGTGTGCAAAAATCCCAGTGGGACGCAAGTCAAACAACAACAACAACAACCACAAGACAACCTAGACCAAACCCATCAGTATAACTCCGCACTACAACAAACAAACATAGCCAAACCAAAAAACGCCTGTGAAATCACCAAAAATAAAGCCATAAAAGCAATGTAACAGTGATCATAGGAACTGTGACCGAATTTTCACAATAAACGACATAAACAACATGTTCCACCAAACCCTGCAGCCATAGCTGGCTGCATGCGTCACTCCACAACAGCAGGAGCATCAGTCGGAGTATCAACATTCTTCAATGCACCTTTAAAGATCAGCACACTAAATCAAAACAACAAGATCATACATTTTGATTTAAAGCTTTCGTGACTGCAGGGATTCATATTCTTGGTTCTTTCGGTAAAGTCACGTAGAAGGGAAACAATAAAAAAAATATATAAAACAATGTATGTTTTTTATTGTTTCCCTTCTACGTGACTTTACCGAAAGAACCAAGAATAACAAGATCATACTTGGCAGCGGTCATCCGGAGCGAAACACCCGACCTCAGGTCACTGAATAGCAGTGACAGCTAGGGGTGTACAACTCCTCCAGAGTAGTTTTGAGTGAAGATCTCATAGGTTTCGATCAGATGCTTGTGTTGCGATCGAAACGTAGTGATGCTTTATTTATTATTTTTTTCTATCTACGTGGCTTTACCGAAAGACCCAAAGAATATGATTCTAAATCTGTTTAAGGTGCAACAGGTGGTTCACTTACCCCCCTCAGCAGCCATGCCGACGGGTCTGCCCATGTAATTTGTAACGGATTCCAATGACAACGCAAAATCGAAAATTGTGATCGGACTGTCAGGCTATGCATAACTGCATGCTGCTGTAATTGTAACGGAACTCCGCTAATCCACCCACCCACAGCTCTGCTTCAGTGCCCATGAGCAGCAACAGCAGCGACACGGGGGGAGGAGACCCTGCGGGGCTGAGAGAAAGACGGCGAGTGGGGGTGGCAGCGCTGCGAACCCGGCCACCCGAGTTCGATTCCCGCCCACGGCCACCGACTCGTCCGCTGACGATTATATCCGAACCGGTTCCTGGGCCTCCCCCTAGGTCGACTCGGCCTCAAATGAATACCTGGTTGCGGCGCTTCGTAAGCAATCGCCACTGGGGAGATACAAAGGCGGCCTGTGCGTGGTGCTGGTCACCCACCCCCTTTCGTGTGCCGTTGCCGGCCTTCATAGGTGCTCGCTAACGGCACTTGCCCCTACAGTCTGTGTAAGGCTACACGGGCGATCTTTGTCTTTGTCTCGCTAATAGCACTTGCCCTAAGTCTTTTGAAGGCTATGCGGGGGATCTTTGTATTTGTCTCGCGAACAGCACTCTGCCCGAAGACTTTGTAAGGCTAGACGGGGGATCTTTGTCTTTCACTCACAATACTTGCCCGAGGTATGTTGAAGGCTACACGGGGGATCTTTGTCTTTGTGCCTCTCACAGGGAGCGTGGCCACCCCTTTTGCTCGCCCCCCTCTCGCCATTCGCGCCCCCCCCCCTCGTGTGAATTCCCGGCAGCCTCCAGAGTTAAGGCACTTAGCCCCCCTCCCCCCCTAATCGTTGTAACTGCCGCTCCGGGCGATCGAAGGAGCGACTCTGCGGCGTTGGCATCAATCTCCCCCCCCCCTTCCGTTGTTGCGACGACCCTTTAGAGACAGACAGCCCACAGGGCAGGCAGCGATCGTGCCGCCGACTGCAACGGGGCAGGCGATTCGCTTCGCCCTACAACAATTGACCAGCAGCAGCGGTGAGTAGTTCAGCAGGGATGGTGGTGGTGTGGTGGTGGTGGTGGTGTGGCGGTCCTACACGCAGATGGGGCAAAGTTGGAAAACAGCTCGCTCGGTACGTCGTGTCGCCCGCCTCTGCTGTTGCCGCTGAACGCAAGCAGCTGTCAAGGGGCTCTTATAAACATCGCGTGACACGGACCGCATGGCAGTTCCAGCGGCCGCGCGCTCCGCTGCGAACCGAGATTCGTCCCTGGCTGTGACGGTACGTGGAATTCCCGGTGCACCATCCGCGGACAACCTCTTCGGCGTGAACGTCTCGTTCGGTGTCTCGCCTTTGTGTGTCTCGTTGCCCTCGTCACGGTTGATGTGATGGTCGTCGTCGTGATGAGGAGGAGGAGGACGTGCGCGCCTGTGTGTGTGTGAGCGAGCGAGTGTGTGTGTGTGTGCGCGACAGAGAGAAAGCGAGGAGTGGTGGTGCAGCGGTTAGCGCTATACGCTGAACCGCTACGAACCCGGCGGGCCGAGTTCGATTCCGCTCACTGGCCAACACCAGTGTCCATTATCCGAACTGGTCGTGGGTCTCCTCCGCTAGGGTCGACTCAGCCTCAAATGAGTACCTGGTGCGGTGATGTAAACATCGCCACTGGGGAGATAAAGGCGGTCGGGCGTGGTTGCTGGCCACCCACCCCCTCGTGTGCCGTGCCGGCCTTCATAGGCGCTTGCTAACAGCACTTGCCACAACAGTCTGTGAAGGCTACACGGTGGATCTTTGTCTTTGTGAGAGAGAGTGAAAACGGCTCCGTCGTGTTCCCTCGGCTATTCTTTTGTCTGCAGGGTTCATGCACGACAGTTTTTGTTTACGATATTTCTAACACCCCCCCCAACCCCTTCCAAAGGAGCACACTATTATTTAACTCGAATTCACAACATTTTGGCACTCGCTCACTGTGTGTAAATGTCAAAGATTGCAATGCAAAGTCGGTGTGACGCTTGCGACTTGAAGGAGAAAACAAGAAGGGACATCGGGACGACAGAAACAAACACACGCACAGACACACACACATACCAGCCCTCTGTGTTTACTCTGCTGCTGCCTCCTCGTGCGTGTTTTCGATGCTGCCAGCGAGTTTTTTTTTCGCGTCCGTTACGCCAAGGCATGGAGTCTGGATGGCTGCTGCTGCTCCTTCCTCTGGGCCTTTGTTCCACGGAATCACCCAGCCGCTCCTCCTCCTCTTCCTCCTCCGCCTGCCTGAGCTCCTTCATGCTGCCCGGACCCAACGGTAACCACCGCCACCCAGGACCACGGCTAGCTCACTCTCCGACGCCTACGGCTGGGTCAATGGCAACTTAAAGGACTCCCCGTATCACCACCACCCCCACAGCCCCAAACGTTTGAAAGCGACGCGAAAGGCTTCGGGTTGAAGCCAAATGAATCGTCGCTGAATGCGCGCGGTTCGCAACTTGCGCTGCCGCGGTTAAAGGTCCGCGCCTCTTTCTGTCTCCTCGGCCGCGCGTTCATTGAGTCGGCGTCCGTCTATGTGGTGTTTTTTTCTCTTGCCGCAGTCTCTGTGACTGTGAAATGAGTCGTTCACTTAGACCTCTACGACGACATCCTCACACCCACTGCCCCCCCCACCCCGCGTGCCTCACCATAAATTGAGATCCCCCGCCCCCCATTCGGGCGGTGCCCCCCCACGCTCCCCCCCCATCTCCTTCAGGAGGGGCGCCTGGGCCAACCGACCTCAACCCGCCACTCCCCAGCCCCTGGGACGGCTGTGGCGCTCACACCGCCACGGGGAGACCCGCCTTGTTGCGGAGAGCGGCTTCGGGGACCCCATCCAGACGCCCTCCGTATACCTTAACACTTGGGGGAATTGCCCATCCTAGGGTGACTCTGAAGGAGGCGCTGAGCACGCTGTAGAGTGTGTGGGGAGCGGCTGCGTAGCGCTCGCGAACCCACCGGCGACCCGAGTTAGATTCCCGCTCGCTGCGAACGACGGTGGCGACAATCTGAACCGCTCTCGGGCCTCCTCTAGGACGACTCGGCCTCAAATGAGGACCCGGTGCGGTGTGTAAACATCGCCACTGGGGAGACAAAGGCGGCCGGGTGTGGTGCCTGCCACCCATCCGCTCGGCCTTCATAGGTGCTACTCGCTAACAGCACTTGGCTCAACAGTCTGTTCAGCTAATGGGGGGGGGGGGGGGGGAGGTGGCGATCTTTGGTAAACGATACATGATTTTGCAAGGCATATTATACAGTGTTCACGTGAAGCCCTGCAATGATCACCGTGCGACCGGCAACTGTCGTCTTTGTTTTGTTCGCAGGAGACCAAGGGGAAAAAGGAGAAAAGGGAGAGCAGGGGCTGAACGGGGAGCAGGGAGCTGTGGGAGAGAGAGGTAACAGAGGGCCCAAAACTAAAAAAAACCCTGAGCCATGGTGTTGGCTCCGTGGCTCACAGGTCACAGCGCTGAGCTGCCACTGCCGAGATCCTGGGTTAGAATCAAGGTGCATGTACTCGCAGTAGGCTCTCGATTATACGCGTGCGCTATATCCGCAACTCGTGGATTTTCCCTTAAGCCCAAATCAATAATCTAAATAAAAAAGTTATACATTGTTATTTCTGGAAATATGTATTACAAGTCACGTGCTTAAACCGAACAAATATGTGCTCCAGTGAATCCGAAACCCACGTGATCGCCTTCTGCACTACAGTAGTTGCATATCTTTACAACAGTGGATGGATTTTGATTGATGTAAATTTGCGTGGCTCTGCTGCTGTCCACTTAGTGGGCAGTCTTCTGCGCGGAAACAGGAAAGTGTCATCACTGAGCACGCGCGTCTCTCGGTCGATCGTTAATATTCGTGCTACATCGAAATTGTTGTTGTGTTCATGAACAAACTCAATATTAGTGATTTTTGTAAGGTTGTAAATGCTTGGCTCTCCAACACACCGGTGTGCTGTACTAGTAACGAAGTGGCACGTTCTGCTTACGTGACAAACCTTACTAGTTGGCTGTGTCGGGTCGTGGCGGGTTTAACGACACATTTATATATTTACGATCTAACCCAAAAAACCTGTATCATGGTTGATATTGGTCGCGAAAGCCTTGCTACGTGTTAAACTGACTAAGTTTGATTGTCCGCTTAATTTTGGCTCAAATTGATTTGGTTAAATGATATGCCGCACCACGTGACTGCCATGTGGCAACTATAGCTCTCATATGCAGAGCAGGTGGACAGTGGCTTCCGTCTACTGTGAGGGCTCTCAGGGGTAGCTTCGTGACGTCCACTTCCTCGGACCATTCTCTTATTCTCTAACAGTGGGATGTGCTGCTCTGTGAGCGATCTGAACGGATTATTAATTTGTCTCATGGCAAGATGCTCCTCGCCAAAGCAGGATCAAATTGGGGGATGGCGGGGGGGGGGAGTAAATAACAAAAAAAACCTTTTATTATATCAAATGGAGTTATGCGAATGCGTTCATCTTTGCATCTCTTGCATGGTTGTTTTTAGTTATATTTTATAATCGCGAAGTGTTGAATGCCGATCAAAGATCACCGTGGGCAAAAAAAAAAGAAACACGCCTTGAGTTGTGAAAATAATTGTGATAACGTGTTTGCAGGTTTTGCAGGTGAAAAGGGCTCCAAAGGAATCATGGGACCGTATGGCAAAATCGGCGCAGTCGGAGAAAAAGGTGAAACTCCTCCGTTCTATCGGAGCCTTTCCCCGCCACGTGAATTATCTCCATTAAGTTGTGTGAATAATTATCACCATCAAGTTGTATGAATTACCTCCATAAAGTTGGAATGAATGATCTCCATCAAGTTGGAATTAATTATCACCATCAAGTTGGAATTATTTATTTCCATCAAGTTGAAATGAACTATCTCTATCAAATTTTGACTTAAAACTTTCGGTAAAGTCACTTTCGGTAAAGTCACATAGATGGAAAAAATAATAACAATAAAATAATAAAAATTAAAATAAAGTGAATTAAAATAATAATTAAAATATCACAAAGTTTCGATCGCAACACAAGCAATCGTCATCAGAAGAAAAACAAGTCTTGATTTTTTCTTCACTTTACTTTCATTTTTATGAATTTTATTGTTATTTTTTTCTAATGTACGTGACTTTACCGAAAGAACTATTTAATATCTCTATCAAGTTGTGACGAGGGCATCCAGCAGGCTGATGTGGTCCACCATGACCACCTTCTGAAGGTTCAGCACAGATTCACGCACCATGAAAGTAACACACCTCCTCAACTGCTTTTGTCCCAGACACGGTAACTTCGTGGTTCAGATTCAGTGGAATTTTATTTTGTATTCAACCTCATACCTATCCTGTACATAGGTATATTACATGTTTATTGTTACCAATGCTTCTTATTCATTGGCATAAAACGCATTCAAAGATCAACAGAACCATCATAATTTTAAAACTTTAAACAAGCCACAGTGCAATGTAGCGCATGAAATGTTTAACGTCTTTCGCACCGTACTTAGCCAAGTTTATTAAAGCTGTGCAGTCGACTGTCATATAGTTCAACACAATCCCGGTGGCACATGTCGGAACAAATCAATTCCGGACTCCCGAATAGAGATGACAATGTCCGGATGGTCCATGTCACATCCTGGGACAGGTGGCAACCCCCTATGTAACACGTGTTGTATCGGTACGTGTTGAATCGGTACGTCCTGAACAGACGATCTCGATGCACCGAAGACTCCCTTATACAGCATACAAAGGAACAACAGTTTCAAAGTGAAATGCACCAATGCCTAAGCGTATTCAGTTTTTAGCTGAAGCAGGGGTCGGTAAAGCTGTGGCTCCAGGGGCCACCGCATGCTGCAGTGTGGCCTCTTGAAATTAAAAACAAAAAAAGTCTCCTCTTGTTATTTTGGTTGCCGACCCCTGACCATGGGAGTCCAGTTCACCATGGAAGTCCAGTTGACCAAGGGATTCCAGTTCACCATGGGAGTCCAGTTCACCATGGGAGTCCAGTTCACCATGGGAGTCCAGTTCACCATGGGAGTCCAGTTCACCATGGGAGTCCAGTTATCCATTGGAGTCCAGTTCACCATGGGAGTCCAGTTTAGCATGGGAGTCCAGTTCACCATGGAAGTCCAGTTCACCATGGGAGTCCAGTTCACCATGGGCAGTTGTTAGCAACCTGCGGCTCCGGGCCACCACTCGGATCTTTGTGGACTGCTTCCCCGTGACGTCATTCCACGCGCATTGCGGCTCTCGAAATATTGAGGTTTCTTTTTTACCGAATTTTTTTATATGGCTCTTGTTATTTTGTTTTGGCGACCCCCCTGTCGATAAATACACGGCGTTGATCGGAGATGAAGAGCCCCGTTAGCTCCGTGGCCCTGCCTGCCACGAGGTGGCGCCACAAGGCTGGGGCCGCTGTGCGCACCCACAGGCGGCAGACGAGGACGAGGAGAGGTCACGCAGAGGTCAAAGCATCTCCCAGCCAACACGCAGTTTGCAATGTCTGCATGTGTTGGACTTCTTTCGCACCATACGTTAATCGGAGGTGCGGGAGAAGGACAACAAACGGAACGCAAGAAGCAGCTCTGTTGAAATGAGTTTGTCAATGTAGGTGCTTTAAAAGTGGATAGCTCCAGTGGCTTTCTAATATCGGAAGAGCGTTCCAGACGGCCGCAGAAGCGCATATGAAAGTGCGCGATGCTGTGACCGTCTTTGTTCGATGGCCAGCAGAAAGGTGCTGCTGTGGCGAGGATGACCGAAGTTCGCGTGATGGTTTATGCTGCTTGACGAGATCAGCGAGGTATTGTGGTTGATTTGTGGTAAGCACTTTGCGTGTCGTGAGTGTGACATTACAATAATGTTTTCGTTCAGCAACCGGAAGCCGATGCAGCCTGGCAAGCACTGTGGGGAGTCCAATAATGTGGTGGTTAGCGCCCTGCACTACGAACCCGGCCACCCGAGTTCCATTTCCGCTCACTGGCCCTGAACCGGTCCTGGACTTTCCCGAGGTCGACTCAGCCTCAAATGAGTACCCGGTGCGGTGTGTAAACGTCGCCACTAGGGAGACAAAGGCGACAGGGCGTGGTGGTGCCGCTGGCCAACGACCTCCTCGTGTGCCGTGCCGGCCTTCAGAGGTGCTACTCGCTGACAGCACTTGCCCCAGCAGTCTGTTAAGGCTACCCTGTGGAACTTTGTCTTCGTCAGGCGTCAAAGGAGAGCTGGGTGGCGAGGGACCAATCGGGCCAGTAGGCGACCCAGGTGAGAGAGAAGCGCACCCTGACACTAAGCGACGTGCACCACACTGGCTAACAGCACAACGGGAGCTTCTTACTTCCAGCAGAGATCAGAATCTGTATTTATACTAGAGGAATCCGATGAGCTATAAAGCTCTTTTCCACAGATGTCCAGTTGGGGCGGGTCAGAAAGTTACAACAACAAACAGTGCGACAACAAGACAGGCGTGCAAAATTATAGGAAAGGTAAACAAATAATAATAATAATAAAATATATTTGTATTTCACCAGGTAATGACCACTGAGCTATGTGGAAATCTATAGCAGCCAAATAGCCCAAATAATCTAAACTCATGACATGACCAGCCAGGTGGCTCAGCCGGTGTGAGCGAGCAGCTCGCAAAATTGTAAGGATGTGAGTTGGCATCCCAGTGAGGGGTTGACTCAGCCCAGGGGTCAGGAACCTTGTGGCGCTGGAGACACGTGCAGCTCTTTCAGGAATGGCTTCGTTACGTCATTTACTAAGGGCCCACCGTCTCGTATTCACCACAAGCATTGGCGGCTCTTGAAATATTGAGGTTTTTTTAATGTACCAAATTCGATCAATAAAAGGCTCTTCTTGTTATTTTTGCTTGCCGACCCCTGACTCAGCCCAAAAAGTACTGGCCATCTCTGAACAAGAGCTTTATAGCTCATATGATTCCTCCAGTATAAAATAAATATTCAAGTTCTGATCCCTCTGGTGTCAATAATATGAGAACCAGTTTGAGGAAAAATCACGAGAGTGGTTTTCCAGAAAGAGACGTTCCTGCCATGGGAATGTGGAATTCCAACCGCTGACTCGGTGCTATAAACAGGAGACGAGCACTCGCAACTGATGTGAGCTGCAGCCGGGAATCAAACCCAGGTGGCCGTTGTTCATAGTGAGTGCAGTGCACCAGCCACTGCAGCAATGTTCCACACTGGTTTGTGTAACCAGCCATTAAACCAGCACTAAGCCTATTGCACCACTGCATTGGTCAGAGTGGTGTGCTCTCTGCCCAAGGTAACTGAATCAATGAGATGAATGTTTCGTTGCAGGCTCCCATTGCGAATGTGGCCACCTGCGGAGGACTGTGGGAGAGCTGGACATCGTCATCTCGCAGCTAAAAAACGAGGTTCAGCTGATGAAGAATGGTGAGGTGGCACACCTCGTGACCGGTGATCCATTACACGTGGGTGTCCATGCTGCGAGCGCGTGTCTCGTGGGTGAGGTGTGGTGGTGCAGCGGTTAGCGCGCCGCGCTACAAGCCCGGCCACCCAAGATTGACTCCCGCTCACAGCCAACATATCGGTGACAGATAACTGAACTTGTTCGAGGGCCCCCTCGAGTTAACAACTCGCCACGGTTTGCGAGATGTTAACCACCTCACCTGGTATCCAGGAGGTCGTGGGTTCGATCCCGGTCCTGACCCCGACGCCTGTATATTTGGAGTTTGCATGTTCTCCCCGTGGTCGCGTGGATTTTTGTCCGGGTCCTTTTTTCCCCCTCCACATTTAGAAACATGATTTGAGAGTATTTGGCTGCTATAAACTTTGACACAATAAGCCACTTTTGTTGAGCTATCATTTGTGGCTGGGTCGCTTCTGAAAAAGAGCTATCTAGCTCAGTGGGCCTTAGCTGGAAAAATAACAAGCCAGCGAAAAAAGAACAAGTTGAGTTTTAGTTTATAGTTGAGTTTTAGTTTATATTCTTGGTTCATTCGGTAAAGTCACGTTGAAGGGAAACAATAAAGTAATAAAATATATAAAACAATAAAATTCTCACGACGTTTCGACTGTAACACAAACAGTCATCATCAGGTGTGAAAACCAATAGCAAGAAACATTTGAAAGAAGTGGCGGTTTGTATTTATTTATTTTTAAACGTTAGCACCACGGATAGGGATTTGACAGTTTGTTTAGAAGGACGAGTCCATCTATGTTCGGAAAAGAGGAGGGGGGAGACGAAAAATTAATGTATGCTGTCTGAAAGCCACCGTAAGCGTCAACAATCAATTAAGACCCGAAATGGTTTATCAAATCCTTCCAATGATTGCTAAGCCAGAATCCATCTTCTCGGTTGAAATTGTCTCCGTGTTTGTATATGCGGATAGCCTCATGGACCAAGAATATGAATCACTGCAGTCACGAAAGCTTTAAATCAAAATTTCAGTTCATAGTTCGGCTTCTTTCAGGGAACCCACAGTTTCCCCGTGGTCCTCCAACCCCGCGGGCTGGGTGTGCGTGATGCGCATCCTCACCTTCCCCCGCGAGGGTGGAGAGTGCCCACGTCTCCAAATCTGCCAACACTCATGCACACGTGCAGCCGTTTTCTCAATCCACCGCCCGATGACAGTCTCCCGACGGCGCACGTGAGGCTTTTTGGTGGTTCATTCACCATGGCTCACCGCGGCGGTGAGCACGGAGTGCCAAAGGGGTGTGGCGAGGACCGGTTTCAGATATCGCTCACCACGATGGGAATCGCACTCGGTTCAGCGGGTTCATCTCGCAGCGCAATGATCGCTGTGCCAGCGCACAGTGAAATCAGTCGGGTGGAAGATAATTTTATATAAAAAATAATTTCATAATTTTTTAAGCGTTGTTTATTTTGCCATGGGAGTCTGCAACAATGTGTACTCCGAGCAGAATAATCCCCCGACTGGTTGGGCAGTGAATTCAAAATCACCGAGGCTGGCTCTGCGTATTCAGTGGAGATCAACTCGACAGCACTCGCAATTTTTTTTTATTGCTTGCACTGTTGAATTTTTTGCAAGTGTACGTGTTATTTGAGCTTGTGTGTGGAGAGCTGTGCCTGTTGGAGGTGGGTAGCACAGTGGTTAGGGCACTGCACTGCAAACCTGGCTACACGAGTTAGATTTCTGGCCACGGCTAACATCAGATGACAATTGATATCTGCACTGCTGCTGGTCCTGCCCAGCCTCAAGTGAGTTGCTGGCGCGTTGTGTAACCGGCCGTGGTGTTACCCACGTCACCCGCATGCTCGCGTGCCGTGCCCACCTTCACAGGTGCCCGCTAACCGCGCTCGCCCCACCAGCCTGTGGAGGCTACACGGGAAGCTCTTCGCCTTTGCGTTTTTACAGCAGGCGTACAGAGGCCATGGTCCAGAACATCCACTGCTCACTTTCCTAATTCGCTGCCAAGCATTTTACTGGCAGCTTCAGGCTTCGTTGAGCTATCATTTGTGATAGCCTCTCAGCGGCTTTTGGCTAGCCATCGAAAAGAGACGGCCGCCGCATCGCGCGCTTCCAGACGCGTTTTTTGCGGCCGTCTGGAATGCTCTTCTGATATTCGGAAGCAACTAGAGCTATGCACTTTTAAGACTAGATCGAAAACCCATTTTGTCGAGAACTGCTTTTCGTGTTTAGCTTGTTGTCCTTCCCCCGCCACGTCTGATCAGCGCGGCCGGCTACGTACGCGCGGTGCGAAAAAAAGTTCAGCGTGCGGTACGCACGCACGCACGCACGCATACCCACGCACGCACGCCCGTGAACGCAATTTAACAACAAAAAACCAACCGCGTTGCACGCAGTGGTGGGCGTCTCCGAGCTGGGTCAGAAGAGTTACATCGTCGTCAAGGAGGGCAAGAGCCACGCGGACGCGGCGAGCGACTGCCAGCACCGAGGCGGCACGCTGGCCATGCCCAAGGACAAGGCCACCAACGACATGCTCGCCTCCTTCCTCTCCCACCGCGGCGTCGGCGCGGCCTACATCGGCGTGCGCGACGCGCGGAACGCGCCGGACGCGGGCGAGGGCCCGCCGCTGGCGCCGCGGCGCTTCGCGTACGTGGACGGCGGCGCGCTGGCGGGCGGGCTGGCGCGCTGGCGCACGGGCGAGCCCAACGACTCGGGCGGAGCGGAGGGCTGCGTGGAGCTGACCGCCGCCGCGGGCGAGTGGAACGACGTGGACTGCGCGGCGCCGGCGTACTTCGTGTGCGAGTTCGAGCGCGCCGCCGCCGAGTAGCCGCGGGGTCGCCACGCGCGGTTGGGGGGTGGGGGGGGCGGGGGTCTCGGTGTGCCGGGCTGTGCCGGGCTGTGCCAGGGGCTCGGCGGGTGTCGGTGGCACGGAGGGGACGCGCCCCAGCGGCTGGCGTCCCAACCCTCGCGTTCATCGCCCTTCCCCCGCGCCTCCGGTTAGCGCGGTTGGCTACGTATGGTGCGGAAGAGGTTCAAACGTACGTTTCGCGGACGCACGGGGGTGACAGGGACGACCTGAGGCTTGGAGCTGTGACTGCGATCGCGTGATGCCACTTTCCTTTAAGCCAATTTGAAGATGAGATAAAATAAACAAACTTCGATTTGATCTCAGCACGTCCAATAACGGCCTTGCACACAGTTTGTAAACCGTGTTAAATTTGGCATATCATTTCAGGAATGCTTTGAAGTTTGAATGTAAACTTAACGCGCAATGAGACTTTAAAATTGTGGTGTCAACGTGGAATATTGTTGCCGCGACATGACCAGTTGCTGCCATCACAGCGCTGCGAATTTTGCATTGCAATTCATTTGAAGTCTTAGCTCGCAATTTATTTACCGAAGAAATTTACCGTCGAGCTGGGCGTCTCGTGTACCAGGAACGCTTCCAATTTAAAGTGGTTTACAAAGATCGAGGTGCCATCCTCACGCGCGCGGGAGAACGGACATTCCGGTCATGGCCTCAAGCCCAGCCAAGCCGTGACAATGCTACCAGGTGTGAGGCCACGCCTTCGGGCATAATGAGATGGCGTCTGTGAAAAAAAGGAGCGTCGTGGCTCATCGGATTTCTCCACGGGGTAAGTCGAGATTGCCTCTGTCCGATAAGAGATTCCGATGGCGGAAACAAAAATCATCGGTGGCTTAAGTGATGTTTTATGTGCCGGACTAACCCCACGCTACGGCCACAGAGCAGCCACGCCCTGCTCTCATGCCACACGAGAGTGCCATGGATGGGGATTTCGAGCTCCATGAATACCTTTCTCCATTGTGTGGTTTGAAATAAAATTTGGCCATTCTCAGTCCACAAATGATTGCGGGGGCTTCCATTCTCCACGTTTGGTCATGGATATTTGTACGATTATTTTGTTTAACCAAACTTCACCACTCCAAGTCTTTACTGGTTGATGAAGGTGGGAGAGGGCAGAACTCGTTTTAATATTGCTTACCGCTGATGTTAGCCCTGGCCCGGAATCAAACTTGGGTCGCCGGGTTCATAGCGGAGCGTGCTAATCACTGTGCCACCACTCCTCCCTGTGTCTACCTTCAAAGGTACACATTTTTAAATAAAGCACCTGATTGGTTTGCTCAGTGGCCAATCAGAAGCAGGAATTCAGCTCGGTTACCCTCCACTGTTCCTTGTATATGATTCCACCCCCACCTGTTGCCAGGCGTGGGTGTTAAAACAAGTATATGTCTCCGTATCTTTCGCCGTCGTGACGTGAGGCGAAGAATCCCTTGGGAAATGTTACAGAGCATCGCGATCGCCGTGTGTGTGCAGCCCTGCAAGACATTTTGAAGGATCCTCTTCGAAAACGTCCTTCAAAATAACCCCTGTCTTTATAACATAGAGGGCACACCTTCCCACACAATCTGCTGTGAGAATGGTGAATATTGGGTTGACTTTCACATGACAGTCAGACATATTTTAACTCTCAAAGCTGGAACATAGCCAAATTGAGAGTCCAAACTTTAACGTGACGTGTTGCTGTGCTGAGACCATCACCTCACTCCACTAAGGGACCCAGTTTGACCAGGCGGGTGGCTGGTGCCCGGATCTAAACTGAGGCATCGGTGGCGATGGCTCAGCGCTCTGACTCCTTCGCCGCCTGATAAGGTGGGGGTCTTCGTGCTAATTTCACAACTGGGCGTGGGCATGGTCTGATGGTCACCACGGGACACAGCTGTCGACGAGCGAGCTAGCAGTGGAGATGCCTGAGCGCTGACTATTGTGCCAAGGGACGTCACGGTGGCGAGATGTTAATTACCTCGCCTGGTACGCAGGGGGTCGTGGCTTCGATCTCTATCCTGACGCCTGCTGCTGTATATTTGGAGTTTGCGTGTCTCTCTCTCTCTCTCTCCGTGGTCGCGTGGATTTTTCTCCGGGTCCTCCGGTTTTTTTTTCCCTCCAGATTTAATAAAAACGCGTTGAGAGTATTTGGCTGCTATAAACTTACACACGATAAGCCACTTCGTTGAGCTGTCATTAGTGGCCAGGTCGCTTCTGATACAAAAAGATCTGTATAGCTCAGTGGGGCCTTACCTGGTAAAATAAACATAACACGTCAATCGACTATAGTTGATTGAGCACCCGCGATCACCACCAGAGGGCATGGCGACCCCTCTCAACGTGCTCATCGCGAATGAAGTCGGCACTTGGAGAGAGAAAAAACGACTTTGAATCGACATGTAAACTCGTAAATAATGTGAAGTTGTCTTAGGCACGCGCCCCACGATGCTCCTGTTGCTCTGGACGAACGGGAGATGATTTCCAGCTGTTGTTGTTGTTGTTCTTATTCTCCTCCTCCTCTTCCTCATGTTTCTAACAAAAATGGTTTTCTGAAAATCATAAAATCCGCCTTAGTTGATGAGTGTCGATATATGAAAAAAATAATTACCAGAAGAGACCACGTGCTAGCACGTGACTCGTGTATCCAGAGACTATTCTATAGCCGCATACCAGTAGTATTCACTCGCCGCATCATAGCACCCTTCACATTAGTTTGCTCTCGTAGTACTGTATATAGACAAAAGCATCGCTAATAATATCTGATGGAAGCTATACATTTGTGAATACCTGAATATGCAACACGGAACATGCCCACTGAAATGTGGTTGCCATTTTCTTGATTTGGCAACTTGCATTGGAATGGGAAACGGATGCAGCACGTTAGGAATACATTACAAATGCGCATTGAGAGAGACGAGTCTTAACAATTATCCACTTAGTAGCAATAGAATGTCAGGAGTTAATAAAATAAAATGTACAAAAATATATATTTTTAAATAAACGAATTGAGCACGTAATGATGGGCTGCTATTAATGCGTGGAAATGAGCAAGACGTGTCTGGGATTATAGTTAGAGCAGTCGTGAAATACAACATTTCCCAATTCACAAACATTGCAAAACTCAAGAGCATCACTCCAACCTGAAAATGTTGTGATGTTCTCCAAAACCGTTGTCAGCGTAAGAAGTCTGCGATTATTTTGCAGTGTGTGGAGACCCCGCTGTCAAAATGGGCTTTGTCAAAACTATGCTGTCAATAAAATAGCGTTTATGCAAAATGACACTTTCAAATATTGTACTTTGTCTCCACGCAGAAAACAATAATAAACGTGAATATTTTAACATCATGAAGGTTGTATGTGTGCATCTGTTGAAGCACTTTGCATATATGTGTGTTGGCGGTTGTGGGGAGCGGTAGTGTAGCGGTTAATGCTCTGCACTACGAACCCGGCGACCCGAATTCGATTCCCGATCATGGCCAACACCAGTGATGACTATCTAAACCGGTCCTGGGCCTCCACTAGGTCAACTCAGCCTCAAATGAGTATCTGGTGCGATGTGTAAATATCAGCATTGGGGAGTCAAAGGCGGTTTTGGGCGTGGTGCTGGCCACCCACCACCTCGTGTGCCGTTCTGGCCTTCATAGGTGCTACTCACTAACAGCACTTGCCCCTACAGTCTGTAAAGGCCGAATGTCTCTCCATGGTGGCCATGCTGCTGCTTTATGTATAGAGAGCGCTTGTGGAATCCATGGATGAAAGCTCCTACTGATGCTACTATTACTGATGGTAATCATGTATATATATTGAACCACTTTCGCACCGTACGTAGCCAACCCTGCTAATCGGAGGTGTGGGGGAAGGACAACATACTAAATACAAGAGCAGTTCTAAATAAATTAGTTTTCAATCGAGATTTAAAAGTGCGTAGCTCCAGTGGCTTCCTAATATCGGAAGGAAGAGCGTTCCAGACGGCCGCAGAAGCGCATCTGAACGCGCACGATGCAGTGACCGTCTTTGTTCGATGGCGATTATACGATGATGATGATGATGCTACTGATAGCCTGTGAGTGATTATTAAGAGGTGCATACTGTGAACCCTCTTTTCTATAGATCCCATGACGACGCCAATAAGGCCGTTATTACAGGCAGGAATGATCCGTGCCAGTGTGATCAGGAAGAGGAAATAGCAATGGGTGGGACACACAGTTCAAGGCGGAGGAGGACAGAGTTATTGAGTGGCATCCAGAGGCCGTCAAAATCATCATCATCATCATCATATGTATTTATACTGAAGGAATCCGATGAGCTATGAAGCTCTTTTTCCACGCATGTCCAGTCGAGAGGCGGGTCAGAACGTTACAACACCAAACAATGCGAAAAATTCGATAGGAGCGCAACGTCTAGGAGAGAAAAAAAGAATCGCTTCAAGAAGGGGGAACATCCAAAATGCAGAATGTGAAAGCGACGAGAGCAGACGCCGCAGGCACGCGGTGAACTTTGTGACACTTACGGGATTGTCGCAGGAATCGGCATTGTCCATCGGTATACCCCGATTGTTTTCCCCCATCCAATAGAAAAAATGTACTGCGCTGCGGAGTGCGGTCCAAAAATTGTGGCAGCACGTTAAAGTTAATCTCCTGCCATAACGCAAAAGGAGGGTGTTTAATGATGATAATAATAAGCGCGAGACAAGAATGAACACTTATCAGGACCTGCCAACACTTGCGAAACTGCCGACACAAGGCAATCTAGCTCAGTGATAGATCAGGCAGGCTGCCTGTACTAGTGCACTGTATGGATTTAATGAAATGTTCAGAATTGTGCAAATTGAGTTGTCGTGGGTTTTTAATGCTGCTATAGACGGCATCGGACTGGCCAAGCCCAGAGGCCGCGGGGTTTGCTCCAAAGGAGTTAGGCGCGAACATCCATTTATGGGATAGGAGCAGTGAGGTTTGGATCGCGTAAATATACACGTGTCCTTAAACGCGCGACCACCCGACACAGTGAGCAATCCTAGAGGATTTTTTGTATGCAAAAGCAAAGTGGGTCGAAAGTGGTCGAAATTAATGAGTTACCCTTAATGAGGTTTTATTAAATTCATATTCAGAAGGGGCCTGGATTCGATGGCGTTAATATAAATGTGTCGTGAAACCCGCCACGACCCAACACAGCCAATCAGTAAGGTTTGTCACGTAAACAGAACGTGCCAATTCGTCGCTAGTACAGCACACCGGTGTGTTAGAGAGCACAGCCAAAACGACGTTTCGCCAGTAATTGCAACTAGCTTCATCAGGCGACAGACAGATCACAAATCTGTCTGTCGCCTGATGAAACTAGTTGCAATTGCTGGCGAAACGTTGTACTCAGATTGCAAATGGATTTGCTCTCCAACACACCGGTGTGTTGTACTAGCAACGAATTCTGTTTAGGTGACAAACTTTACTAATTGGCTGTGTCGGATTGTGGCGGGTTTAACGACGCATTTATATTTACATGATCTAGCCCAATAAAACACCTGAATTATGGAAGATATTGGTCGCGAAAGCCTACGTGTTAAACTGACATGCGGACAGTTTCAACTGCCGCGGTGGTGAGATGTTAACTATCTCGCCTGGTATACATGAGGTCGTGGGTTCGATCCAGACCCTGGCGCCTGTATAATTGGATATTTGCACGTTCTCCCCATGCTCGTGTGGATTTTTCTCAGAGTCCTCTCGTTTTTCCCTCCACATTTAGAGAATGCGTTTAAGATTATTTGGCTGTTTTACATTTCCACGTGATAATAAGCCACTTCGTTGGGCTATCATTTATGGCCAGGTCGCTTCTGAAAAAGAGCTGCATAGATAGCTCAGTGGGGCTTACCTGGTAAAATAAAAAAATAAAAATAGTTTCATATTTTAATTTTTATTTGGCAAAGCGGCTGAAACAGACGGCCTCGGCGATAACAGTGAGACGCACACGTAAATCCACTGCTGGATGAACACCTCGTGACCCTGTGGGTTGACCATACTTCACCATGCTGGTCAGTGAGGTCCGTAAAGGCAGGAAGCATAGACGTAGCCGCATCGTACAAGAACCCCCCGATTTACATCTCCCCCTATTCCATCGTTTCGTATATACGTCGTCGCTTGACTGACACCGCTGCCCCAATTTGCGTCGCCTTAAGCCCGCACTGACGTCCCTGACAGCACCATCGTCACTCCTTTCTCGCTGTCGGCCGCCTCTCTCAGCCTTCGGCTTGCACTATCACCTGCTACTTACTACCCAGTAAATCGCTTCCACCGACGTCGTTTCGATATTCGCCGTCGCACCTTTCAGGAACGCATCGCCGACTTAAGGCGTCCTCTCGTGGCCACCACGCAGCGCAGCAGTCACTCACGATGACCTATCTGGTGGTCGCCCATCATACCCCAATTTTCCAAGCTTAAGCTCTGCGTAGCTACCGAGATCTGAGGAGCTGGGGTACATTCCGGGTGATTTGACCGTAGCATTAGCATTTCGTTACGGTTGATGTTTTGTCTTTTAAAAAAAATGCTCTTTAGTTAATGTTTCCGTGTCGTTTAAAAAGTGTTATTTGCAGCAATGCAATTTAGAGTTTGGCCAGACATCAAAGACAAAGATCCCCGTATAGCCTTAACAGACTGTTGGGGCAAGTGCTGTTAGCGAGCAACTATGAAGGCGGGAACGGCACACGAGTGGTTGGGTGACCAGCACCACACCCGGCCGCCTTTGTCTCGCCAGTGGCAAAGGTAACACATCGCACCAGGTACTCATTTGAGGCTCAATCGACCTAGGGGGAGGCCCAGGACCGGTTCAGATAATCGTCACTGGTGTTGGTCAGTGAGCGGCGCTTTCAGATGTGCTTCTGCAGCCGTCTGGAAACGCTCTTCCTTCCGATATTAGGAAACTATTGGAGCTATGCACTTTTAAATCACAAAGATTCACAGACGCGTTTCTTTAGAACCGCTTTTTGCGTTTAGTTTGTTGTCATTCCCCCGCACCTCCGACTAGCACGGTTGGCTACGTACGGTGCGAAAGAAGTTCAACATGCATACATATATAGGGATTGGTCAAATATTGTCGTGCTGGACTGCGGAATGATCTGGCCAGCCTGTCGTCGTGAGCCCCTTCACTGCCACGACACGTGGCCTGCCGTCAAGCAGACTGCTTCAAAGACAAATGTCACGATTTGTTTGATCTACAACAAAGTGCACAGTGAGGAATACGTGCAGTGAGAACATAAACACACTGATTACATTGCATTGGTAGGTGGGAGGAGAGTGGCGTCTCTGATAATAATATCTGTCAAACTCTCATCAGTGCTTCCCTTATTGCAGACCAATTCAGACCGCATTGGTCACCCCGTGCCCTTGATAAAACTCAACGTTCATCCTACAAAGTCCCATCAACAAGGGAGAAACGCAAACAAATAGACACAACACATTTGCCCGCATTGAGACGCCCCGTACGCCGTATGGACGTGAAAACTCGATTTCCCCGTACACGAAGAATACGGGCTTGAACCGTGTGGCTTGACAGCTATGGATGTTGGAGGTGCATGGGGCGCATCTGAGACCTGCACGTCCGTAACGTGACCGTTGAATTCCCCGCGCCTCACGTGGCGAGACGTCGCCATCGTGCGGAGTGACAGCGGCGAAGCGGCAGTCGCGGCCAAACCTTCGCTGCTCTCTGCGGGGAGGGAGGGGGGGCACGAGGAGTCGGTGGTGCTCGTTGATTTAAAACGCGTGGGCAGCGCGAGGCCAACACACCCCAGCGCAATGCTTCTGCCCTAGCAATGTCACCATACAATAACCGTACGCCCAGTATTTACGAGGATTATGATTCGATATATTTGGTATTAGACATTCCCCGACCCCCCCCCCCCCCCAAATATTTTGAATTACGTGTTGAACCTGCCCTAACGTACGCCCTCTAAATCAACGTGTCCCTCTATTTACGTCTCTCCAAGCCCCTTTGGACACTTTTCACTATTTTGTTCGCTGCCTTCGCTGTCTGAACCGCGCGTCGTCACAGCAGGTAGCGCCGTGCCGATTCAGCACTCACTACCCAAGGCGCGCACCTGGTAAGTTTCCACTCTCACGTTAAGCGACCTGTCCGAAAGCCCCTCGCCAGCCTGCACGCTCTGGCCACTTGAATTGACCATCAAATATTCAGTCACGAAGCACTGCGTTCTGACCACTAGCTTGATGCGTATGGCGCTCCTGCTTTAACAAAGGTCACTTCCAGATGTAAATGTTTAACGAGAAGCCAGGCACGACGACATTACTCATATTCCGTGCGCCAGAGTGCACATCCTTCAATCGGAAATAGCTCAGAGAACTTGATGAAATGCCATTTAAGGAAGTAATTACTTTAAAAGGAATTAATGTGATTTTTTTTAAAATTTTCACTTTGCTTTAAAATAACGAGCCCGAGACAATTTACGAATGTGTGATTTGGGGCTGACTGCCGAACACAAAGGAATAATTATTGCACCGTTCACCTGTGGACATGCTGTACAAAACCGAATGAGGGAAATCGTCCACATACGTGCACCTGTACATAATATACGTGTTATGTATAAACTGATAAGCGCATTTATTAAAGCCACGCCAGCAGAGCACGCGGGCCCTGCGTCGGCTAGCTCCTGGGAAAAGCACTGCGCCACCAAAGAACCCCCCCCCCCCCGCCCGGTATAGCCTTAACAGACTGTTGGGGCAAGTGCTGTTGGCGAGTAGCACCTACGAAGGCCGGCAAGGGCACACGAGGGGGTGGGTGGCCAGCAGCACGCCCGGCCGCCTTTGTCGCCGTCAGTGGCGATGTTTGCTACACACCGCACCGGCAAATCGTTTTGAGGCTGAGTCGACTTAGGGGAGGCCCAGGACCGGTTCAGATCATCGTCACTGGTGTCGCCCGTAAGAGGGAATCGAACTCGGATCGCCAGGTTCGTAGCACAGTGGGGCTAGCCGCTAAACCACCGCCACCAAAACCACCACCACCACCACAATCACCACCACCGCCACCACCAGCACCACCGCCACACTCGTGGTCTCCTCGGCAACCCGCATTCTTCAAGCCCTCCGGAGCAGCGGCCACATTTAGGAGGAGTAAATAAATAAACGGCGGCATAAATAAATATATAAACGAGCCGGCAGTGGCCAAAACACACAGACACAGCACCGCCCACCACCAGCAGCTGTACCACCACCACCACCAGCAGCACCACCACCAGCACCACCAGCACCACCAGCAGCACCACCAGCCCCACCAGCACCACCACCAGCAGCACCACCACCGGGACCACCACCACCAGCAGCACCACCACCAGCACCAACAGCTGCACTACCACTAGCACCACCAGCAGCAGCACCACCACCGCCAGCTCCACCAACACCACCACCAGCCCCACCAGCACCAGCACCACCAGCACCAACAGCTGCACCACCACCACCAGCACCACCACCAGCACCACCAGCACCACCACCAGCAGCACCACCACCAGCACCACCACCACCACCAGCAGCAGCACCACTACCAGCACCACCACTACCAGCACCAGCACCATCACTACCAGCACCACCACTACCAGCACCACCACTACCAGCACCAGCACTACCAGCACCACCACTACCAGCAGCAGCAGCACCACCACCAGCACCACCACCAGCACCACCACCAGCACCAGCAGCAGCACCACCACTACCAGCACCACCACTACCAGCACCACCACTACCAGCACCACTACCAGCACGACCACTACCAGCACCACCACCAGCACCACCACTACCAGGACCAGCACCACCACTACCAGCACCACCACTACCAGCACCACCACTACCAGCACCACTACCAGCACGACCACTACCAGCACCACCACCAGCACCACCACTACCAGCACCACCACCAGCACCACCACTACCAGCACCACCACCAGCACCACCACTACCACCACCACCACCACTACCAGCACCACCACCACCACCAGCACCACCACTACCAGCACCACCACCACCACTACCAGCACCACCACCACCAGCACCACCAGCACCACCACCACCAGCACCACCAGAAGTAGCGCGCGCGCGAGCCGTCATCTCGAGCTGCGAGTTGAGTTGAGCCACTCGATCCAAGTCGGCAGATGATTGCCGAGCACAACATCGGCCAACAAGGGGCAACAACACTCGTGAAAGCGCGACCACGGAGGAGGGAGGCCAAGTCTTCAGCACCTCCAGCCACCCAGAGAGATGATGTCCTCTTGCAGATAATAAAGGCAACAGCAGAATGAAACTTCGCCGCTCCCATGAATGGAAACACGCCGAGCAGCGGCAGCGGGAGTCGTGCCCACGGCAACGCTCAAGTGGCCACTACTGGCGAGTCCACGCTGCCGGGACATGCGACCGTGGAGGAGGAGCAGGAGGAGGAGGAGGGGGGACACGCTCCCAGGAGAGGGCTTAGCGCTGGTAAATCGTGAGCAGCGGCGGTAGCGGGAAGAGGCCGGTCCGCCAACCACGACAGCAACAAGAGCGAGACAGAGGCGACACGCACACGGGACCCAACGTACAGCCCGCGCGGCTCCTGCTGCTGCTGCTGCTGTTCTACTGCTGCTGCTGCTAACTGCTGCTACTGCTGCCGGGCCAGGTGGAATTCGCTAAGGGACCCAATCTTTCTTGTTTCGTTTGCGCAAAGAAGAGGCGCAAACGAGGTGAGCGTCAGCGAACAACCACGGGGTCCGGTCCACGCCCCGCTGCTCACGCTCGCTGCCGTGCTGCGCGAAGGCGCTCGTCGTGGTGGACGGGTCTCAGGGTTAGGGCAAATTGCCAACGCGCTAGGACCTTGAGATTGGTTGTCTTGTTGATCTTTCAAAGAGCGTGAATAAGAACAACTGACGAGGAGGATACCCAAGGGCAGCGGCGAGTGTGAAACTCGAGATGTCCTCCAGCGCCGGGAAGACTCCGTTCGTGGCGACGCAGTCTCCGCCCGCGAAGAACATCCTCGTGTATCGCAACGGGGACGCCTTCTTCCCGGGCAGGAGGCTCGTCGTGAACCCGCGCCACGTGGTCAACTTCGACGTCTTCCTCGGCACGGTCACGGACGGCCTGCGCTCCACGTTCGCCGTGCGGAACATCTACACGCCGGCGGGCGGCTCGCGGGTGCCCGACCTGCACAGCTTGCTCCAGCACGGCGGTCGCGAGTTTGTGGCGGCGGGCAGCGAGAGATTCAAGAAGCTCCAGTGGGTAGCACACACACACACACCAACACACACACACCAACAGACACCAACACACACACACACACACCAACACACACACCAACACACACACACACCAACACACAGACCAACACACACACCAACACACACACCAACACACACACCAACACACACACCAACACACACACATCAACACACACACACCAACACACACACACCAACACACACACACCAACACACACACACCAACACACACACACACCAACAAACACACACACACCGACAAACCCACACACCAACACACACACACCAACAAACACACACACACCAACACACACCAACACACACACACACCAACACACACACACCAACACACACACACACACCAACACACACACACCAACACACACACCAACACACACACCAACACACACAGACACAAACACACACAGACACAAACACACACACAAACACACAGACACATACACACACACACCAACACACACACACACCAACACACACACACACACCAACACACACACACACCAACACACACACACCAACACACACACACACAACACACACACACACCAACACACACACACACCAACACACACCAACACACACACACACACACACCAACACACACCAACACACACACAAACACACCAACACACACCAACACACACACACCAACACACACACACACACACCAACACACACACCAACACACACACACCAACAAACACACACACACCAACAAACCCACACACCAACACACACAAACCCACACACCAACACACACACACACCAACAAACACACACACACCAATAAACCCACACACCAACACACACAAACACACACACCAACACACACACACCAACACACACACACCAACACACACACACACCAACACACACACCAACACACACACACCAATACACACACAAGCACACATACGCGCGCGTGTTGTACAGGGTGGTCTAGATGTCTTGTGACCCATCGTTTAATTCTCTAAAACTTAATATTTTTTTGTTAAGTTTATTTCAAAAGTAAATATGAAAATAAAAAACACATGTTACTGGTCAATTAATTAGGGGTCACGAGACATCTGGACGACTCTGTATATCCCCATGAATTGATATTCTCGTGCAATTTGTACTTCATTGCTTTATTCATATTTTGGGATTCTATTGAGCGGCTTGCTTACCCTGCCTCTGTCTCGCTCTTATTATACCCATCACCCCTCCGCACCTCCGATTACCGCGGTTGGTCTACGCACGGTGCAAAATAAGCTCAACGTACACACATATCTTGGCTTAAAGCCTTCGTGACTGTATGTAAAGAATGTAAGTGAAGTATGTGAAGACTACATTCACGTATCGTTGCATTTGCATTGTTTATTGATGTAACTCGCTTGTCCCCCTTGTGCCACTGCCGGAGATCTGTGAAACAGAGCTTCGTCGCTTCATCGGAGTGCTCTCACACGATCGATACAGATTCTGATTCTGACATAACCCACCGGGGCTGTGTATTCCGGAGCACAGCCCCAGACAGCTCCGGCTGCTCCCATCGTGTCACGCACGTGTTAGAGCGTCGGTTGTCGCGGTAGTGTGCGCCCTACAGCTCCTCGTCTTCAGTTGGTTGTTTGTTGTTGACGTTTCACGCCACGTGCCGGGAACTTCTTCAGTTCTGTTCATTCAGCACGTGCCGGCGAAACGTCGGACGCCGTGTTGGACAATATGCGTCACAGCACGAAAAGACCATCACAGGAGCCGATACGACAATTCGAGAAGGGACTGCTGTGTTGGGGGAGCGGTGGCGCAGTGAGCTGGGGTGACACGAATCGCGAGGAACCCGAGTTCGACTTTCGGCCACGGCTAACATCAGTGGCGAGAGATAACTGAACCGGTCCTAGACCCCGCTGAACCAACGTGGACTTGTGAGCGTTGGTTACATTATTAAAATCTGTTGCGTTATTTTTACACTCGGTGCATTACTGGTATATGTTTGTAAATACTGTATTATTATTATTCATAATACAGGGGTTTTTTTGGGTAAGATCGCGTAAATATATTAGTAAGGCTTGTCACGTAAACAGAACGTGCCAATTCGTTTCTGGTACAGCACACCGGTCTGTTGGAGAGCAAAGCCACAACATGTACCATCTGAGTACGACGTTTCGCCAGTAATTACAACTAGCTTCAATAGGCGACAGTATCGGGTGGTGGCGGGTTTATCGACATATATATTTACGCGATCTAACCCAAGCAAACCTGTGCTATGGATTATATTGGTTGCGAAAGCCTGTTGCGTGTATTATTATTAATATGTGTTGTTGCTCTGGCGACCGGGAGATCGATGACCGATGCTCGGTCGCCGCGTTGCTAAAAACTCATCGTGATTTCTCACTCAACAACAGAGTGGAGCTGCGTGAAAGCTGCCATCTTCAATTTTCATGAAGATAAACAAATGACAGACACCCTTCGTCAATCGACTGCTGGAAGAAGGCCCCCTCACGCCGTGTCAGCCATTGGGCTTTGTTTGATCACACCGCAACCATTTGGTAGAAGGGAAGGGCACAGGATGAGATGTCACTCGCTGTGATGTCAGCCGTGACTGCGAGCCGAACTCAATTCGCGGGGTTCATCGCGCAACGCGCTCAGAACTACGCCACCACTCTACCCCAATGTTGAAATTAATAATAATCTTCATCATCATCATGAACCATGATCTATTCACTGATGGATGAAGGCCTCTACAGCCACTGTCGTATTTCAAGGTCTTGCGATGTAATACTCCATCCAGGATCTGCACTAATCTTGTTGAAATTACACGGTGGAAAAATACCAAACGATAAAATAGTTCACCCTAGGCGACGCCTGTGCTCAGGTTTTTTTTATTTTTTACAGGTGAATTTTTGCCCGGCTGTGGAGGGTACAGGGGGACGGCCGCAGGCTCAGCCGCCCTGCTCTATTATTTCTCATTATAATAATAAAGTCCAAACTAGTTGGAACAATATTGAACGCCAATGGCAATTAATCCATGGGGACGTCGGAGCCACTCAAGCAGATCGGGGGGCGTGCGAGCGGAAGCAGAATACGCGATGGACAAAATCACACCCACCCCCCCCCCCCCCCCCCCGTGTCGTTACTCATCCAGTATAGCGTTTAGACATTGTTTAAAGTTTAACAACGGCTGTCTAGTGCCACCCCCTCCCAATGTGTTTTTCTGTTTGCCCCCCCCCCCCCATTTTAAACAATGTCACACTACAGGGCTGACTTAACCCCACCGGGAGCCTCATTGATCGTGGCAATGGGGCCCACACCTCTCCCGGGTCATGCCTCTGAGCCAGCACAGCTCCCATTGGTCATGGAAACAAAGCATCAATAGGCCGCTTTTGGTAGGCAGGCAGCTAAGAGCTACTGGACCGGAGATGCGGTCACTACCGGGGCAGCTGATGCCATACGCTTGTCTCGCTGCCATTAGACGGAGGGGTTGAGGTTTAATACAAATAAAAATCTCGGTGTTTAGTGAGTCTGGGCAGGGGTGTAACAACCTTTTTCAAAGGGAGGGTGGAGGGGGGGTGGTATTGAAGATACGACTGTAGGCCCTCCTCCTTTCTCCTGACTCACTTTTACTGAAATAGCTGCAGATGCTTTTGAACCCGTATACAACAATTTGTAGGCTATAGCTATATGTATTATTTAAATTGCACCGTGTATTGGCTTTCGTGGAAGATAGTTTCACATTGACAGCATTAACAACACAGATGTAAAGGTACAATACTCACGATTAAGTTAGCGTGCCTCTTGCTTTCATGCCGGCTCCATCGGTCGAGGATTTCCTCAAAGGGGGTGTATCGTGCTACTTTATGCTGCTCCATTGACGATATCCAGGATGCGTTAATCAGGACTTGGTCCATGGTCGACCGCAGATAATATTTAATGAATACATTTTAAAGAAGATTTTTTCTTAATTTTTTTTTTACCAGGTTCGGTTGGCGCTCCCAGAATATTTTCAGAATCAGAATATTTACTTAGACTGGAGGAGGAATCTGATGAGCTCTAAAGCTAAATATATTTTTCACAGATGTCCAGTAGGGGCACGGAGAAAGAATGTTACAACAACAAACAGTGCAAAACAACGTTAGGAGTGCAAAGTATAAGAAAGGTAAAGAAATCACACAAACATACCAATAACAAACTAAACCATCCCCATCCATTCCAGCAAAGCCCACTGAGGTATTAATGTATGTTTCACAATCGATCTGGCCAGAAACGACAGCTCAACAAAGTGGCCCATCATTATTGCACCAAAATCATCTCAACATTCTCAAAGCACGCTTCTAAATGTGGAGGGAAAAACCGGAAGACCCGGAGAAAAAGTTTGTGCGACCACGGGGAAAACATGCACACTCCAAATATACAGGCATCGTCAGGGTCAGGGTCGACCCCCCGACGGGCTGCATACCCGGCAAGGAAGATAACACCTTCTTTATATTGACATTAGCCCCACGTTGGGGGCCTCGGTGCCGACGCCGCGTTTCAGGATGAAGGAAGAGGGAGGGAAGCAAACGTGATTTGAAGATTTCGTGACTGCAGAAATTACTCTTTGTTTCTTTCGGTAACGTCACGTGGAAAGAAAATAACTTTAATAATAGATTACGAGGTTTCGATTGCAACACAAGCAACCGTCATCAGGTAGAACTAAATTTGAGCGAGAGGCAAAACACAGACACGGAGACACACAGACAGACACACAACATAGACACACAGACACACACACAGAGAGACACACAACATAGACACAGAGACACACAAGCAGAGAGAGACTCACACAGAGATATACAGAGATAGACTCACACAGAGACACACAGAGAGAGTGACACACAACATAGACACACAGACAGACACACAAGCAGAGAGAGAGAGACAACACAAAGATACAGAGAGAGACACACAACATAGACACACAGACACACAAGCAGAGAGAGACAAGACAGAGACACACAGAGAGAGTGACACACAACATAGACACACAGACAGACACACAAGCAGAGAGAGAGAGAGACAACACAGAGACACACAGAGAGAATGACACACAACATAGACACACAGACAGACACACAAGCAGAGAGAGACAACACAGAGACACAGAGAGAGTGACACACAACATAGACACACAGACAGACACACAAGCAGAGAGAGAGAGAGACAACACAGAGACACAGAGAGAGACACACACAACATAGACACAGACAGACACACAAGCAGAGAGAGACAACACAGAGACACACAGAGAGAGTGACACACAACATAGACACACAGACAGACACACAAGCAGAGAGAGACAACACAGAGACACACAGAGAGAGTGACACACAACATAGACACACAGACAGACACACAAGCAGAGAGAGAGACAACACAGAGACACAGAGAGAGAGTGACACACAACATAGACATACAGACAGACACACAAGCAGATAGAGAGACAACACAGAGACACAGAGAGAGAGTGACACACAACATAGACACACAGACAGACACACAAGCAGAGAGAGACAACACAGAGACACCAAAGAGAGTGACACACAACATATACACACAGACAGACACACAAGCAGAGAGAGAGACAACACAGAGACACAGAGAGAGACACACACAACATAGACACACAGACAGACACACAAGCAGAGAGAGACAACACAGAGACACAGAGAGAGAGACACACAACATAGACACACAGACAGACACACAAGCAGAGAGAGACAACACAGAGACACACAGAGAGAGTGACACACAACATAGACACACAGACAGACACACAAGCAGAGAGAGAGAGACAACACAGAGACACAGAGAGAGAGTGACACACAACATAGACACACAGACAGACACACAAGCAGAGAGAGAGACAACACAGAGACACAGAGAGAGAGTGACACACAACATAGACACACAGACAGACACACAAGCAGAGAGAGACAACAACAGAGACACACAGAGAGAGTGACACACAACATAGACACAGACAGACACACAAGCAGAGAGAGACAACACAGAGACACAGAGAGAGAGACACACAACATAGACACACAGACAGACACACAAGCAGAGAGAGACAACACAGAGACACACAGAGAGAGTGACACACAACATAGACACAGACAGACACACAAGCAGAGAGAGAGACAACACAGAGACACACAGAGACAACACAACATAGACACACAGACAGACACACAAGCAGAGAGAGACAACACAGAGACACAGAGAGTGACACACAACATAGACACACAGACAGACACACAAGCAGAGAGAGACAACACAGAGACACACAGAAAGAGTGACACACAACATAGACACACAGACACACAAGCAGAGAGAGACAACACAGAGACACACAGAGAGAGTGACACACAACATAGACACACAGACAGACACACAAGCAGAGAGAGACAACACAGAGACACACAGAGAGAGTGACACACAACATAGACACAGACAGACACACAAGCAGAGAGAGACAACACAGAGACACACAGAGAGAGTGACACACAACATAGACACACAGACAGACACACAAGCAGAGAGAGAGACAACACAGAGACACAGAGAGAGACACACACAACATAGACACACAGACAGACACACAAGCAGAGAGAGACAACACAGAGACACAGAGAGAGAGAGACACACAACATAGACACACAGACAGACACACAAGCAGAGAGAGACAACACAGAGACACACAGAGAGAGTGACACACAACATAGACACACAGACAGACACACAAGCAGAGAGAGAGAGACAACACAGAGACAGAGAGAGAGTGACACACAACATAGACACACAGACAGACACACAAGCAGAGAGAGAGACAACACAGAGACACAGAGAGAGAGAGTGACACACAACATAGACACACAGACAGACACACAAGCAGAGAGAGACAACAACAGAGACACACAGAGAGAGTGACACACAACATAGACACAGACAGACACACAAGCAGAGAGAGACAACACAGAGACACAGAGAGAGAGACACACAACATAGACACACAGACAGACACACAAGCAGAGAGAGACAACACAGAGACACACAGAGAGAGTGACACACAACATAGACACACAGACACACAAGCAGAGAGAGACAACACAGAGACACACAGAGAGAGTGACACACAACATAGACACACAGACAGACACACAAGCAGAGAGAGACAACACAGAGACACACAGAGAGAGTGACACACAACATAGACACAGACAGACACACAAGCAGAGAGAGACAACACAGAGACACAGAGAGTGACACACAACATAGACACACAGACAGACACACAAGCAGAGAGAGACAACAAAGAGACACACAGAGAGAGACACACAACATAGACACACAGACAGACACACAAGCAGAGAGAGACAACACAGAGACACACAGAGAGAGTGACACACAGCATAGACACAGACAGACACACAAGCAGAGAGAGACAACAAAGAGACACACAGAGAGAGTGACACACAACATAGACACACAAGCAGAGAGAGACAACACAGAGACACACAGAGAGAGTGACACACAACATAGACACACAGACAGACACACAAGCAGAGAGAGACAACACAGAGACACACAGAGACAGGCACACTGTGTTGTCTCTCTGCTTTTGTGTGTCTTTCTGTGTGTCTCCGTGTCTGTGTTTTGTCTCTCTCTCAAATTTACTTCTACCTGATGACGGTTGCTTGCGTTGCAATCGAAACGTCGTACTCTATTTTTAAATTGATTTTCTTTCTACGTGACTTTACCGAAAGAACCAAAGAGGGAGGGAAACGTGTTCCCGACCGATGGCAGCCACGCTGCCTTCCTGCTCCCCGACACAAGTACGATCAACGCCGCAATATTTTGACGATGGGTGCAAAGGACGCGTTCTGAGTCTGTGAAAATGAGCTTTGTAGCTCATCGGATTCCTCCAATGTAAATGAATCGTCTGGTATTCTGAAAAATGACGGTGATCTCCTGCTCTTAAAATGAGCGTTGAGGCATCGGTGGTCATTTCCCATTCGCAGCCCCGATCGAGTGGTGGAGATTCCAGATTCCTATGGTGGGAGCGAGAATTCCCAAAGGACAAGCACTGTTTACTTTATCTTTGGGACCTATTGTTGCCAGTATCAAAGAATGAAAAATAAGAATAGGTTTGACTAATTGAACAGGAAGGGTTAAGATGTGCAAGGAATCAAGTCTGCATTAACCACACAAACTTGTGGCAAAACATGCAAACAATGTATGCTCTGATAATATATGCATTGTACTTGAAACTGAATGACCTGTACCGAAGATAGCCTTCTATATGGCCTTGTCCCACCAGTGTCAGACCAGAGAATGCCAAAAGGCGAACATTACAAAGACAATCGGATAATTTATAACTTAGCAATTATAATTTTATCAACTACAAACAAATGGATGACGGGCTGAGCCAAGCCCCAACCCGGATTGGAACTCGCAACCAGAACGTTGTGGGCCGCTCGTTCTACAGTCGATTCGCCACGCTGTAGAGCCATTAAACAAAGTAGCTCCTCCACTCTGGCGCATACAGGCAGGGTCAGGTATCCCTCTCTTATCTTTCTTCGTTCGTGCGGCTAATGATGTCGATGCTGCAGAGCAACAACTACAATTTCACATTCAGATGTTCAAGCCAAGCAACCGTACGTAGGAGACATCGCTGTGACGTCTCCTACGTATTTGTGGATCGGGCATTGCGTTGTGGTACGTTGTTAAAGCTCTGTTCTGGATGACCACATTCGCCACGCCACCGGGGAGTTTTTAATTTTCCATTTGTGCATCAGGCAATCCCACATCGACAATTTAGGGTGAGGGGAATGCGCTAGAGGCAGCGTGAAGAGGCCCCGGTGCAAGGAGCAATTCTGGCTGCTCTCTGGAGGGGCCTTACGAGTGGGTGGAGAGGGTGGGGTGTTGCGTCATCGATCGCTGCCATCTAGGACTATGCGTTAACTCGGGGCCCCTATAGGAACCTTAAACATTATGGGGGGGGGGGGGGGGGGTGGGGGCATTGTGCAACCTTTAAATCGTGGGTCCCGAGTATGGTTCAGCGATTGAATCGCTGTCGATCCGGAGATGTTGCAATTGACAAATGCACTCATCACCGAAACTGGCTGTGGTTATGAAAATCTATGCTGTGTAAAAGTAATAATCTACACGGTGAGGATTCAAGGCTGCTGGGTTTGACCTTGCTTGTGTGTTAGTCTGTTTTTGAGCACGCGGAATGAAGGGAATTCGGCTCTGGTTGGTTTAGCAGCCAGATTGCCCATTCATATGTGCATACTTTCATCCACGTTTTGTACACAGCCACTTCAAAGGGCAGATGTCCATGCAAGTCAAATCCTTGGGGAAGGTGTACTCTGAGTTGCTTATACAGCACAACGTGTTCATAACTATTTAGAAACAAGTTGGAACCTTTACCAAGCCGCACTGAGATCTGACGAGATGCCAGGCTGGGATGTCCGTTGTTAATTCTGGCCTATGCATTCGATTTGTCTATGCATGTATCGTATGTTGAACTTCTTTCGCACCGTACATCGCCAACCGTGCTAATCGGAGGTTCAATGTTGAGTCCATGGGTAGTGTTAGTCTAATGGTAGTATTAGTCTATGGGCTGTATGTATGTTGAACTTCTTTCGCAATGTACGTAGCCAACCATGCTCATCAGAGGTGCGGTGGAAGGACAACAAACTAAACACAAAAATCAGTTGTTGCCCGATGATGATGTGGCACTGCTTTCGGTGCGGACTCACCGACACAGGTGACCCTATAAGTGACACAGAGAGCACCTTCAGCAGTAATACGATTGGTATCAAGATTTTTTTGGGACCAGACCAGAACTTTGCGCAGTCATATAAGCATGATTATTAAAGATTCCACGGAGTGGAGATTGAAACTCTGAGCGGGTTATGTGCTTTTAGCATCAGCAACATTGCATCAGGGCAGAGCAGTGGAACGGTGGAGCAGTGGTTAGCACACAGTGCCATGAACCAGGGGGACCTGAGTTTGATTCCCATCCACGGCTAACATCAGTGGCGAACAATGTCTGAACCGGTTCGGGGGCCTTCCCTTTTTCAAGTATTGAAGTCTGGTCAAACAACCTCCTCGGGTGGCACGGCTTGGGAAGCCCTCTCAATCGAGCAGGGGATCAACGCATGGATGGAAATAATGCCTTTGTTTATTGAACCGTAACTTACGATCCGCCGTATTACTGGCGAGGATACAACATTCATCGCAACCCCCCAGGGGAAACATTTCTGTGAACCCAAAAATAAAAAAGTTGATATGTGAGGGCATTAAATATCCATTCCCATTGGTGTTCATCGTATTCTTCCAAAACTGTTGTTGAGTATTGTGTGTTTTACGCAACGCACCGTGCAGTATAACCTTGCATTAAATAATTAACCATACATATATTTTTTAATAAAACATAATATCTTTGCAGCCTATTACCAAATATTGCACCTGATCTCATCAGTTCTCAGAAGCTAAGTAGAATTGAGCCTGGAAAGTGTTTGGAAACGCAACCACCATGCACACACCAAACCATCGATCTATATTTTATTTTACCAGGTAAGGCCCACTGAGTTATATAGCTCTTTTTTTAAAGCTACCTGGCCACAAATGATAGCTCAACGAAGTGGCTTATTATGTGGCAATTAATAGCAGCCAAATAATCTAAAGGCGTATTTTTAAATGTGGAGGGAAAAGCCAGAGGACCCGGAGAAACATCCACGCGACCACGGGGAGAACATGCAAACTCCAAATATGCATGCGTCAAGGTCGGTATCGAACCAACGACTTGTATACCGAGCGAGGTAGTTAACATCTCGCTACCATGCCATAGGGCTGTGGGGCTACGTAGTGGTGATACGTAAACTGAGGTCAACACGTGCAATACACGTGTTCAATTTCACGGGCTGGAGCGGTGCCCTGCTAGTTGGTGAACTGCACGATGAAACCGGGCAACCTGAGTTTGATTCCTGGCCACAGCTAACATGAGTGGCGGGTGATATCTCAACCAGTGGCCACGATACACAAATCGATTGCCATAGGGCACCTGGGGAACGTGCTGGCCAGTATCTGGAGAGGACAGTGTACCAACTTCTATTGCTGCACTGTACTTCTATGTTTCCACTTTATTCTCCCTGTCTTTACCCACCCACACTGACCAGCCATGTGAAGTATGGCCAAATAGCTCCCATGACTCAAACGGTATGGGGAGGCCCTCATCCAGCAGTGGATTGACAAAATGGCTGTTTGTGTGCATTAGCTATTCGCTCCAGTATATGGTATAAATTTATATTGCACTAAGTAATTCTGGCTGATGAGTTAATTAACAATTTCTGTCTGTGTTGCTTTCCAGCTATGCTGAGATTGGAACCATTAAACCCAAAACGAACAACAAATGCTTTTCAGAGGTAAGCCCCAAAATGCACGCTCACAAATGTGATTTTAAGTTAACATTTACAGCTAAATGTGAATGTGCATTTCTAATGTCTCTGTTTATTTAGAATGTTCTCTGCTTTGTCTCTGTCTGACAGAATCTCTTTCTCATTGCACATGAAGTATGTTCTCCTATAACGAAGTAGTTGTGTTCCTGAAGAACACCGCGTTATTGAAAAGTCACCTTATAATTTATAATATAGGGTAAAGCACAGTTCGTGATAACACGTGAGATGCGTATGCAGGCCGAACAAAGACTGAGGCCTATGGGTAGCATCTAGAAGCATCCAGCAGCATCCCGCTGCCTTGTGCGATGATACGCCGAGGCAGCTGTACGACTGCTTTGGCCAACTCACGCGATGCAGTTCCATTCACTCAATCGCGTTATAAAAAAAATGTGTTCCCCAATGCATTCATTGCGTGATATCCAAATCGCGTTATGAATACTTACACGCGTTGTAGGAGAACAGACCATATCCCTCCCTGTGCACTTTGTTGTCTCCGCTAGTGAATGGAAATCGATCGAATAGATCGTTCACGTTTGTCTTGTCGGGCAAGAATATTGCTGACCTTTGACGCTGTCTGCTTGACATTGCGCGCCACGTGTCGGGGGAGTGAAAGGGTTCACGACAACAGCCTGGCCAAATCATTCCGCAGTTCCAACACACACACAAAATATTACCAATCACAATGTGTGTGTATGTACTGTATGTTGAACTTCTTTCGCACCGTACGTAGCCAACCGCGATTATCGGGGGTGCGGGGCGGGGGAAGGGAAAAGACAACAAACTAATCACAAAGAGCATTCTAAAGAAATTCGTTTTCAATGTTGGTTTGCGAAAGCCCGCGTGGTTAAGTTCACAACCATAACAATGATTTGCACTTATAAGGCACACTTTCAGAAAATGTCTCAAGGCACCATAACACATCCTTCTTTGACTTAAACGAGTGCCCAAGTAATCCTCTCAACTAGCTCCTTCTCCCTTGCCATCCCTTCCCCTTATATAAAAAGTCCGCGTTCCTGATCACACTCCCCACGCAAGTAGTTCCTACGCAAGTAGTTCCTTCGCAAGTAGTCCCTATGCAGGCAGTCCCTGCGTGAGTAGTTCCTTCGCAAGTAGTTCCTATGCAGGTAGTCCCTACGCAGGTAGTTCCTACGCAAATCGTCCCTACGTAGGTAGTCCCTACGCAAGTAGTCCCTATGCAGGCAGTCTCTGCGTGAGTAGTCCCTACGCAAGTAGTCCCTAGGTGAGTGGGGTGGCGTGGCCCATTTCTCGCCCTGTCCCCAGAGCCGTGTGAACACTGCGTTTAGGGCTTCTGCCCACGGAGTTTCTGTGCCCCCCCCCCCCCCCTTAACTTTTCATTGCTCGCACTTCATATCCGGGGCTCTTGTCAAAATGCAAAAAACTACATAGATATTAAATACAAAAAAACTACATAGATATTAAATAAAAAAAACCTACATAGATATTAAATACAAAAAAAACTACATAGATATTAAATAAAAAAAACTGCATAGATATTAAATACAAAAAACTACATAGATATTAAATACAAAAAAATACATAGATATTAAATACAAAAAAAAACTACATAGATATTAAATACAAAAAAAACTACATAGATATTAAATACAAAAAAACTACATAGATATTAAATACAAAAAACTACATAGATTTCGGTTTAAAGCTTTCGTGACTGCAAGGATTCATCTTCTTTGGTTCTTTCGGTAAAGTCACCTAGAATGAGAATAAAATAATAAAATAAAACTACACAATAAAATTCTCACGACGTTTCGGCCACAACACAAGCGGCCTTCTTCAGGTGAAAGGAACAAACCTGTTGGGACGACAGAGCTTCAATAAAACGCTGTTAAGATTCGCAGCGTCTTTTAAGCTGGTCAAGGTGCCTCACTTCTCTCAACCAGCTTAAAAGACGCTGCGAATCTTAACAGCGTTCATTGAAGCTCTGTCGTCCCGACAGGTTTGTTCCTTTCACCTGAAGAAGGCCGCTTGTGCTGTGGCCGAAACGTCGTGAGAATTTTATTGTGTTATTTTATTTTATTATTTTATTCTCATTCTACGTGACTTTACCGAAAGAACCAAAGAAGAACTACATAGATATTAAATACAAAAAAAACTACAGTTCTGGCTACAGTCATCTTTTCTGTGTCGCACGTTTTAGCAATGCCAACAGAGCGCCGTGACTGGGGTGCCGGGGGCAGGTACTGCACGCTGTTTTGTTTTAGGGCTCTAAACAAACCTGCAGACGGTCCCTCCTGTTCCCCGCGTTGTCTAAACTTTGCCACAAAACACGCTTCGTCGCTATCCCTTTTCCGTCGTGGATAATCTTATAAACGTGGATCTCTTTTGGACAATTTAATTCCCCAAAATCATGGCAATCCATAATATTGGGGTGTTATTGTGAACAATGTGGAATTCAATACAAATGTTGATTCGTAGATAATCTAAATACCAGTCCATCTCAAGAAGCAGGGCCGACACGACAGCAAGGTGGATGCCTCCATTAACATCCAGTGCATTTCTGGGTGGCTGTGGATATTATAATTGATGAACTGTGCAAAATATGCTCTCCGATATGATATCCAAACGCCTACATAGAAACAACTTGATACGTACGTCAACACGTGCAATACACGTGTTTAATTTCACGGGCTGGAGCGGTGCCCTGCTAGTTGGTGAACTGCACGATGAAACCAGGCAACCTGGGTTTGATTCCTGGCCACAGCTAACATGAGTGGCGGGTGATATCTCAACCAGTGCACGGTGGCCACGATGCACAGATTGCCATAGGGCAGCGTGGCTGCGTGGTGGGCAGTAGCGGGAGAGGGCAGTGCACCAACATATATTGCTGTACTCTACTTCTATGTTTCAACCTGTATCCTCCCGACCTTTACCAGCCCACACCGTCCAGCCGAGTAAAGTATGGTGAAACAACGCCCAATGACTGAGACGGTATGGGGGAGGCCTTCATTCAGCAATGTATTGGCAAACGTGCTGTTAAACATGAGAATTAAAATGTATTTAGTGTAACTAAACAACAATGTTCAGAAGCATCATTGTCCAGTGTTCACCCGTGAGTACAGGACCCTGACGCCTGATACATATTTGGAGTTAGCGTGCTCTCCCCGTGGTCACGTTGATTGTTCTCTCTGGCTCCTCCGGTTTTCCCCTCCACATTTGGAATCAACATGCGTTTTAGAGTATTTGGCTGCTAGAAAGGTTCACGCGATAAGCCACGTCGTTGAGCTATCATTTGTGGCTAGGTCGCTTCTGAAAAAAGAGCCACATCGCTCAGTAGGCCTTACCTGGTAAAAAAAAAATAGTTTAAGTGAGGCTGGTTTTGGGTGGCTTGCTGTCACGTGGCGGCTATGCTGCTTGCTTACCTTGTCTATCGTTTTAAAATCGATGTCGCTGGCAAACAACAGACTCTTGATACAAGGACCACTGTGCTGCGAACGGACGCCTGTTCTCGAGCGTTCCAGGAGACTCTCAAAAAGACTTTCCATCTTTTGTTCGGGACGGATTCGAGAGTCTATCCACTGGCACGGCCATTGCGCTGCGCATCATTGGCACGGACGCAGACACCAGCTCGTGTCCACGCTCCTCATTCGGGCTTTCATTCAAAATGAAAAACTATTTTTTATTTATTTTAGCAGGTAAGGTCCACTGAGCTATGTAGCTCTTTTACCGCACCTGTTCATACACATGGTGCTCACTCACCCAGCGCTATCCAGGCTCAAATCCTGGCTTAGTTTCCAATGTCTGACTGGGATCGGGCACATTCCGGGTGATTTTCTCACAGGATACCGAACACGCTAACACAGAGGAATGCATTCCCAACGAGTGCCTCCAGCCTCACTATTCATTAACTTCGAACAAGCTTACGAGCCACGGCACAGTTCAGGTTCGTCGAGACAAAAGCGCTTATAATTTGATTTGATTTTACATCGAAACTGCCTTTCTCGATCCAACGCAAAAAAGTCACCGGTCCACTGAACCTTAAAAAAACCCCATAACAAGTTAAACACTTTTCCAGCCCCGGCTGTAATGAGTCATCACCACGAGGCACAGTGAAGGCTTTTCTCGCTGGGTCAAAACAAACGGTAGCGGAAATATTGCTCGCTTGTCACGACCAAAGCCTTGTTTGTCCTTCCTCTCGTGGAGAGCAGTGCTCGGTTTCCTGCAATTACGCAACCTGTGACGGAATGGTCCTCTCAGAGCAAAGGGCAGAGCCGGGGCAGGGCCATGGGATGTGGAATGCATGGGCGGAGTTTGCGGTGGGTGGGAGGGGGGGGCACGGAGGGGGGGGGGGCAACGCTCCTCCAAACCTGGGCACATTTAATGTGATGGGACAAAGCGAACCCCTGCCCCCCCCCCCGTAAAAATTGAAGTCAAACTCCACCTATGGTGGAATGCCCCCCACCCCTCCATCCCCCACCCCCTGCAATTCACGGCCCACATTTCCCCGTGGGGGGGGGGGCTCTTTCCCTCGTCGCAAGTGCAGTCGAGAATGTCATCAGCCTGCTTGGACGGGACCTCGTGTGCCAGGGCCTTGTTGGTGTCCGAGTGCGCAAACGCCACCTGCGATGAAACAAAACGAACAGAACACCTCTCCAGACACCGTGACGCCCCGAAGTGAAGTCAACGGACGCATTCAACATCAAGTTCGGGCAACCGGAGCGACATGGGGCCTTCCATGGCATCCACCCGACTGGCGACGGAGAAGATTCTTCAGGACACAGCCGTTGTGGTCACCCGTGAGCAAAAGAGAGCGTTCACCACTCATCGGATTCTTCCGGTCCAAAGATTGTGATTCCGGTCATCGTGGTGCAACGCCGTGTACTTGCCGACCTTGGTGGGGAGGAAGAGGCGATAGGGATGGCAACGCATAAGTCGTTCATTCGTTAGCAAAATGCGTAACGCGCACAAATTTGACTTAAAGAGGACATTCGGACGTTTGTGGGAGAATAAATAAAGTAAATAAACAAGTTTGACAAGTAGGCGATCTAACCCAATACAACCTTCATTATGCATAAACAAGTTTTCAGTTTAATTTATTTGGTAGAGCCCTGTGAGCCATTCGGCTCTTGAATCGGGTGCAACCGCAACAAAGAAAAAACAAAAACATGAACAAGCAAACATCTTAAAGTGACTATGTGACTTTGTGCAAGCAGAAAATCCAAAAAAAGACATCAAAATATTGCAGAAAAAGCACCGTACACCAACGCTGTGTGCAAAAATCCCAGTGGGATGCAAGTCAAACAACAACAACCACAAGACAACTTAGATTAAGGCCATCAGTCTAACTCCGTACTACAACAAACAAACATGGTCAAACCAAACAACGTTTTCGAAATCACCAAAATAAAGCCATAAAAGCAATGTAAGTCTTCAGATTTCCCACAGATGGACAACACCGACGCCGAGGTGCGGTGCCGTGAGAGAGGAGGCGACGCATTCCAGACGACTGGAACTGCTGCAGAGAAGCCACGTAATTTACTGGAGGTTTGAGCTATTTCCGTCATTCTAGATATTTGCATTTAAAAGGAGGCATTGCCACCAGCCCCTGCTCCTTTATTTGGGCTGTTAAATATTTTGCAACAATGTTATTCCAGGTTTGATAGGGCATGTACAATTCCAGATGCTGCAGTACTCCGATGCTATAGCTCTTTTTCAGAAGCGACCTGGCCACAAATGATAGCTAAACGAAGTGGCTTATCACGTGTAATATTTATTGCAGCCAAATACTATATGATGTGGAGGTAAAACCCAGAGGCGCCTAAAAAAACCCACACGACCACAGCGAGAACATGCAACCTCAAAATATACAGCAGGCGTCAGGGTCAGGATCGAACCCACAACCCGCTGAATGCCAGGCGAGGTAGTGAACATCTCGCTACCGTAGCTGCCCGGACGTTGGCCTTGGCCAAGAATTAAACTCGGGTGTCATAGTGCGGTGCACGAACGTGGACTGCTCAATCTGCGGGTATATTCCCAATACACATTTGGGGACAATTTTCACCCAATGGAGCGAAAAGCCAAATTTGCGTCCGGCCCTTCACGACAGCTGCGTCATGGTGAGCACTGTTGACTTCCGCCGATTCATTCTCCCAGCAAGGCGCTGAAATCAATGGTGGCAAGTTCCTTAAAATCCACTTGTGTCCAACACACAGTATCTAAATGGTTACACCACAGAGAGTCATTGGCAGATGACGTACGGTGGGGTAAAGTGTGGGTACTTCCACCTCGTCCAAGACATCTGGTCAGTGTGACAGAGCAGCTCCAATACCCTGTACAGGAGGGTAGGAGCGCTTCCTCTATGCAGATGTTCTTCATTTCAAGGCCCGTGGGCCCCTGGCGGCCGCTGGTGGCCTTTAGTGCGGGCCCTGACGTGCGGCAAACCCCGACAATACACGGACGGTGAAGACAGCCCCCACCCATCATCATCATCGTCCTCGTCGTGCTGCTGTCAAACCCGACAATGCTTTCAAATGGCGTGGCGGCCACTCACGCTGATGATGTCTCATCGGCGAAAGTGACCCCCCCCCCCTCTCTCTGAAAATGAGTGAAGAACGCTTCTCTTCTGAGACCCTTCCGCCAGCAGTGGCGTGAGCGAGAAATTGCAGGGCCGCACCTTTACCTGTGGCCAGAGACCCCCTTCAAGCAGTTTTATGAATTAACATTTAATTGTTTATTTACCTCCAGCTCCCCCCCCCGCAATAGAAACCCCCCCATCGTCTACTTTTCAAGGCCCATTGCGCATCAGTGGCTGGTGGTGGCTCTGTTTGTATTCAGTCTTGGCAGGGGGCAGGGCAAGGTGGGGGGGGGGCCTCCACCTCCACCCCTCCGTGCTTGGTCATCGCGCAGGGGTCGCTTCGGGGTGGTGCGATGCACCCCCACCTCGCCTCCCCCTCACCCTCCTCCACCCCCCGCTAGCCTCCCCCAAGCCCCCCCCCGTCCTCCTGCTCCCCGCCCCCCATGACCCCTCCGCCTCCCCCCGCCCTCCTCCCCTATGCGCCCTTTCCCCCTCCCTCCCCGCCCTCCTACCCCTCCCATGCGCCCTCCTCCCCCCTTCCCCCCTCCCTCCCCGCCCTCCCCACCCCCAATGCGCCCTCCTCCCCCCTCCCACCCTCCCCTCCCCCCCCCAATGCGCCCTCCTCCCCCCTCCCACCCTCCCCACCCCCAATGCGCCCTCCTCCCCCCTCCCACCCTCCCCGCCCTCCCCACCCCCAATGCGCCCTCCTTCCCCCATCCCACCCTCCCCGCCCCCCCCCAATGCGCCCTCCTCCCCCCGCCCTCCTCTCCAGCCCGGTGCTCACAAACAAGGCGCTTCCCGCTCAGACGCTCTGTCCACCTGGCCACTCGACCCCGAGTGGCTTGGCGCTCCCGCTCTGTGTACACACGCGCGCGCCTTGTTGCGTCGAAATCAAGGCGTCGTTGCATCGGCATGTGGCGGTCAGCATTTCCATTCTTCTTCAAGTCGCCTTCAAATAATAATAATAATCACGATAATAATCATAATAATAAACAATAGACTTTAAAAAAAGCATTTAAATAATATAAATACATGCATGTGTCGCCTCCAGCGCGCGCACGCCTGACGTTATTTGACGGCCATAAGCAAGGTGACACGTAAGGGTTGGAGTCGTTCAGTAATTTTCCCTGCCCTGTTGATACTACGCAAGTAAAATGTGTTTGCTGCGTCTAAAATTAAGTTGATTTTTGTTTTGCTTCATAAAGACTGCCAGCTTGAATGGCAACCTATGGAGTCAAGCATGAATCAGAGCATTATGTCTTGACTGCGATGCTACTTTGAAGCTGGACCTCTGTGAAAAAGAGCTTGATAGCTCATTAGATTTCTCCAGTAAAAATCAATATTCTGGTTGTGAAGTGCAATGCAATTTTTTTTTTACAGTTTGTTAAAAGTTTGAAAAAAGAAGACAACAGCATCTGGTCGAGCACCAATTGCGTCGAGGCTCAAAAGAAAGCCGTCCCTTGGTGTGGACCAATCAGTTTCAAGGACAATGCCACATATATTATCATAGTATGTTTTTTGTTTGCATTTTGACTGCAGGTGTTGTGGTTAATGCAGACATGAATCCTCGTAAAAAAAGGTTTCAGTTTTGTTGCCAGAAAAAAGGGGGGAAAACCTTATTATTATTATAACTCCAAATACGTTTCTTAGTGAGAATCTTGAAAAAAAATGTTATTGTTGTTGCAAAGTAAAAAAGCCAAACTTTCCTGGGGGCCCCCCTCCCACCCGCCGACGGGGGCCCCGCGGGTCAGGTGACCGCTTCTTCACGCCGCGTGCGGGCAGATTAATTTTCTCTTCTTTGGTTCTTTCGGTAAAGTCACGTAGAATGAGAATAAAATAATAAATTAATAAAATAACACAATAAAATTCTCACGACGTTTCGGCCACAACACAAGTGGCCTTCTTCAAGTCGTCCCGACAGGTCTGTTCCTTTCACCTGAAGAAGGCCACTTGTGTTGTGGCCGAAACGTCGTGAGAATTTTATTGTGTTATTTTATTTTATTAATTTATTATTTTATTCTCATTCTACGTGACTTTACCGAAAGAACCAAAGAAGGTGAATCCTTGCAGTCACGAAAGCTTTAAATCGAAAAATCAGTTTTGTATGTCACCCAAACTCGAGCAGAGAGCAGTGGGACATCTCTACGCGTGTTGGTGCACACGCGAAAGAAGAGGGAGATTAATCCAAAGTCCGTATCCGCGTTTGTCCACCAATTTAAACTTACTGTAAATCTCTTTCCACCTCGATCAGAGCTAATCAACGATGTGTGTGCATGTGTGTATTGGGGTGGGGGGGGGGGGGGGCGGTAGTGTAGTGGTTAACGCGCTGCGGTACGAACCTTGCGACCCTGGTTCGATTCCAGCTCACGGCCAACACCAGTGACGATTATCTTAACTGGTCCTGGGCCTCCCCTAGGTCGACTCAGCCTCAAATGAGTACCTGGTGCGGTGTGTAAAAATATCGTCACTGGGGAGACAAAGGCGGTCGGGCGTGGTGCTGGCCACCCACCCCCTCGTGTGCCGTTGCAGGCCTTCATTGGGTGCTACTCGCTATCAGCACTTGCCCCAATAGTATGTTATAGCTATACGGGGGATCTTTGTTTTTTGTATGATGAAATTCTTTAGCCAACTGTGCTAATCGGAGGTACTCAGACAACTGGTATCCGCCAAGAGTTGAGTGTCGTAGGTTAAAACTTAAAACCGAGAACCCCTTTAGTATAGAACTGAGTCTCTCGCGTTTCACTGGCACATCGGGAAACCCATTGTCTCGACGTTAATAAATAACTAACTAACTTTTTCTTTCACTAGTTAAGGCCCACTGAGCTATACAGCTCTTTTTCAAAAGCGACATGACCACAAATGACAGCTCAGTGAAGTGGCTTATCATCATGTGGAAATCTAAAGCAGCCAAATACTCTCAACGCAAGTGGATTGTAAATGTGGAGGGAAAACCCGGAGGATCCGGATAAAAATCCACGCGACCACGGAGAGAACCCACAACCTACTGTATACCAGGCGAGGTAGTTAACATCTCGCCACCGTGACTTGTCATGGCCTTGAGCCGTCACCCACTATCAGCTCTTCCCACGTAACACCAGTGTCTGCTGTGGCCTTCTGATGGAACCACAAAATCCTGACTAGCTGCAATGCCGGCTAGTTTGGTTCCAGCTCATGATCAATAATCAACAAAGTAATACACAAGGAACCACAGCAAATGACTCCGGCCTACGACGTCAAGGTTTTGAGCTTCGAATATCGAAGAAGTGTTACAAATACACGAAGAGTGCTGACTTAGCTGCATGATATTGCAAATGAAAGTGGGAAATGCCATCCGCTATTATTTTAATCGTGTTGTGAAGTTTATTCCAATTTGTTTTACTCCTGGAAGTGTGTTTTGTCCCTAAAATAGAGCCAAAACAGGACGGCTTCACGTTTCTGTTCTATCTTTCAGTGACTTGAGATGCGGTTGCATTTTGACACTCTACAAATCTGAACTGTCAATTGCGTTGTGCGCCACACTCGCTAATGGGTCTATGTACTGTCCATCGCACAACATGTCGACAAACTCTAGGGCGATCCGTGGTTAGGGTTAGGGTGGTCTGTGCCTCTGATTAGCGCGGTTGGATACATCCATTGGGTTAGATTCATTGGCCCAGACAGATCATAGCATTTTGACATAAATGATGAAAAACAAGTTTGATCTCATGCAAATTTTGACTGCTTACTTTATTTACCTTGCTTCTTACGGATAACATCCACACGTACAGAGTTACTGAAATGTATTGTGCGGTAGGGTTAAAAATTACGACCTCATACTCGGTAAGATGAAAGACCCCTTTCACTATTCCTTGCTTTACTCATGGATTTTTCGAAGCCTCCATTCCGAACAGGAGTACCCAGAGCACGCACACGCAGCAATCAATTGTGTCCTTGGTAACGCCGCATTTCACTGGCACTGAAGCTACAATACGGCATTCTACCCAAACAACAGAATCAATATTTCGAAATGGAAAGCTTTACAATGCATTTTAAGTAGTTATCACTTTGCCCCAAAGTGATGATGACTACAATTTTAATGGTTATTATGCAGTGTATCACTGAGTCTCGACTTCCTATCCAAAAACAATATCTCGGACCCATATCTCCTTGTCTATGAATATCAGCTTGTAAATCTAGATTGAAAACTAATTTCTTTAGAACTGATTTTTGTGTTTAGTTTGTTGTCTTTCCCCCGCACCTCCAATTATCACGGTTGGCTACGTACGTTGCGAAAGAAGCTCAACATACACATGTACATATCTGGCAGTTCACCAGCATTGGTTCAAGCAAGGCTGACTGCTGATGATGACGAGACATCAGCACTCCCAGAATGCCGTACGGCAGATGTGATATGTAAAATAAACTATTATGTTTTTTTTACATAGAGGGACTTACAGTGTGCTTGGCTATTGTGTAACACAGATACAAGATGTCCACCATGGGAATTAACCTCGAGTTAGACTTAGCTGTCTGAACTGCATGGTTGAAATGTAGGCAACATGATCTTTATGCGTTTTAAGTTCTATAAACTTTAAATCTTGACTCATTGTCAACAGCAACCGACAAAAATCACAGCTGACGTTGGTTACCACCTGGAGCCCTTCTCAAGTCTCGAGTCCCGAGCTGCAGAGTGATGCGACTCGGTCGATAAAACCTTCACACGCCGAGTGAGATACCTGGATGGATACCATGACCATCCCTTTGTAAAAGGGAAATCCGATGATTGATAGTGTCTCCTTACTCAAAAGGGCAGCAATGGGGTGGCACTCGTCTTTCTGCTGGTGACATCGACGCAGCGGTGGAAATTCCACATTCCCATGGTGGGGGCCAGTCTTACAATATGAAAAAAAACACAATATGCAAACTTGAGCTTTGGAGAGTTTTCTAGTTCGAAGCATGTGCTCCACTGTAGTTGTGTACCAACTATCCAATCTTCAGCCTTCAATAATATAATTGGAATTCATATTACTCACCCAATCAGTTAGGAGCAGATGAATGCATACCACAGTTGTATTAACCCTTTCCCATTCCGTTGACGTATGTGTACGTCATCAGTTTTTCTTCCAAACCAGAATTAAAACTAAAATTAAATATCTTTATCGCTACCGAGGCTCCCACAAGGCCGTGCGGCAGGGCGTGTGGTGGCACAGTCTGGCACCAGATGTCAATAAAGTGCTTTCATGTCGCTACGGTTCTCCACGGTGAGTAACGATGTCGTTTAAAAACACCGGCGCTATACGGTGCGAAATAAGTTCTACATAGATACATGAGGAACGTGACCTTTGTTTCAAGTGCCGCGCCAGGAGATCGTACCTGCGACCACTGGATGAGAAAGTTCGGTGCGCTGACCGCACGTGACACCGCGGTAACGTCGAGGCATACTCCTTCATCGGAACGGAAACCAAAATGTGTGTTTACCGAGCCAGCTGCCTGCGTGTCTGGTAGCGTGTGCCCAGGAAACCACTGGAGCCCTGTTGTGTGTATAACCCGGTCATTGCTGAAGCTAGTGCTGCTTCTGCTGTAGGGAGCACGGCTTTGTGCTCAGCAATGCAGGCATTTAAACCCTTTCCACCCTTCCGAGACGTCTGCAAGTTGCAGGGTTTTGGGTGTCCCCCTCACCTCTGAATCTCGGAACGTGCAAGCAGCACAGCGTTTCATGACATCGCTCCTCACCGTAGAGAACTGTCGTGACACGACCGCCGCACTCTACGATAGCTGGCGCCAAACTGTGCCACACACAGCCCTCCCTCCCTCCCGCGTGGCCTTGCGAGAGCCTCGGCACTGATTATGTTATTTTATTTGAATTTTTCTTCCGGTTCCGTTCCGATGACATACACATACACGGTCGTCACAAGAACGGGGAAGGGTTAATAACGCCAATCCCTTCCGGATCACGAAGTGCACCAGCTGAACTGGGCTCTCCACAGCGATGCGTGACACACGATGCCGTCCAATCATTCATGAAGCCAAAAGCACAGCTACGTGACCCCCAGGTTGTCGTGTACAACGTCGCATATCTCACTCGCTGTGGACCGAGGTACAGCATAGGTCAGGGGTCAGCTGCGGAGCCGCATGCGGCTCCTCAAGGATCGCTTCGTGACGTTAGTTATGAAGGACCACCTTTGGGTCTTTCGGTAAAGTCACGTAGATAGGTACAAATTAATAAAAATAATAAATGTATATAAAAAAACAAAAAAACTACGACGTTTCGATCACGACACAAGCGATCGTCATCAGGAGTAAAGCTGCTGAACGCAGACTGCTTTATAGGTTTAAAATGGGTCTAGTGCTGGGGTCATAAACGAAGTGGGCGGGGCTAGCCACCCGCACACTCGTCGCGGAGGCCGCTCTGCGATCTTACATTAACATTATGCTAATTTCTCACATTAGCATCACTAGCCCCGCCCACTTAGTTTATGACCCTAGGACTACGCCCATTTTAAACCTATAAAGCAGTCTGCGTTCAGCAGCTCTCCCCCTCTTTCCTCCTGATGACGATCGCTTGCGTTGTGATCGAAACGTCGTAGTTTTTCGTTTCTTTTATATGTATTATTTATTATTAATTTGTACCTATCTACGTGACTTTACCAAAAGACCCAAAGAATATGAATTCATGCAGTCGTGAAAGCTTTAAGTCAAGATTTAAGGACCACTGTCTCGTATTCACCACGTGCATTGCGGCTTTTGATGTATTTTTTTTTTTTTACCGAATTCGAAAAAAAATGCTCCTTTTCGGTTGCCGACACCTGGTATAGGCGGATATGTAAAGAGGGTGGATACGTGGACGTTGATAGAAATTGACACTTTGATTGGTCGAGGACGGATACGCGACGCTCGGCTATGCGACGTCGTAGTGTAAGTTCGCACGGAAGCAACAAAAACCCAAACTAGCCATGTGTTGACACGGGCTGGGACGGGACAACGGGACCGTGACTCCACTCTCGTCACGCGCGCAAGAGACTTCCCCGCTCCGTTGCCACTCGTCCTCGACACGGTGGCTCAGGACAGGACGGGATGGGTCGGCGTGGTTGTAGCTCCAAGGGGCTTGTCCATCGGTGGTTGGAGGGAGGTGGGGGAAACGCCAGGAACAGGCGAGGACCGGATCACAGCGCCCTCTGTGGCGGCCTCGCCGGGACGGAGGGAAGTAGTTGAGGCGAGGGGACTAAAGCATCCACAAGAGAGGTGATTTTGGGTTAAGTCGCGTACGCAAAGCTGTCAACCCATACGCTTTACCCGTATTTTTGAACAGGCAAATTGCGTTTTCAGGGCCATACGGCGTACAGCCGTTTCAATATAGGAAACAACAAAACATGCATACGGCCAAATAAGAAAAGTTGTGGGATGGCTATTTTTTTTTATTAAGTTAAGCAGCAGCAGCATGCAAGAGCAGAGACAATAGCATGATAAGTCGCATAATTGACACCAATGATTAAAATAAATACGTAACACAGTTGCGTAGTAAAATCATTTTTGTCTATTTATTTGTGTTTCTCCCTTGTGATGGGACGTTGTAGGATGAACGTTGAGATTTATAAGGGCACGGGGTAACCAATAAGGTGTGAGTTGGTCTCTAATTAGGTAGGCACCGAAAAGGAGTTGACAGGTACAATGCGGGAAAAAAGTATTTGATCCCCTGCTGATTTTGTACGTTTGCCCACTGACAAAGAAATGATGAGTCTATAATTTTAATGGTAGGTTTATTTGAACAGTGAGAGACAGAATAACAACAAGAAAACCAAGAAAAACGCATGTTAAAAATGTTATAAATTGATTTGCATTTTATTGAGGGAAATAAGTATTTGACCCCCTCTCAGTCAGAAAGATTTCTGGCTCCCAGGTGTCCTTTATACAGGTAACGAGCTTAGATTAGGAGCACACTCTAAAAGGGAGTGCTCCTAATCTCAGCTTGTTACCTGTATAAAAGACACCTGTCCACAGAAGCAATCAATCAATCAATCAGATTCCAAACTCTCCACCATGGCCAATACCAAAGAGCTCTTCAAGGATGTCAGGGACAAGATTGTAGACCTACACAAGGCTGGAATGAGCTTTGTGAGAAGGTGACAACAGTTGGTGCGATTATTCGCAAATGGAAGAAACACAAAATAACTGTCAATCTCCCTCGGCCTGGGGCTCCATGCAAAATCTCACCTCGTGGAGTTGCAATGATCATGAGAACGGTGATGAATCAGCCCAAAACTACACGGGAGGATCTTGTCAATGATCTCAAGGCAGGTGGGACCATAGTCACCAAGAAAACAATTGGTAACACACTACGCCGTGAAGGACTGAAATCATGCAGCGACCGCAAGGTCCTCCTGCTCAAGAAGGCACATATACATGCCCGTCTGAAGTTTGCCAATGAACATCTGAATGATTCAGAGGACAACTCGGTGAAAGTGTTGTGGTCAGATGAGACCAGAATGGAGCTCTTTTGCATCAACTCAACTCGCCGTGTTTGGAGGAGGAATGCTGCCTATGACCCCAAGAACACGATCCCCATGTACCGTCAAATCTTGGGTGAGAACCTCCTTCCCTCAGCCAGGGCATTGAAAATGGGTCGTGAATGGGTATTCCAGCATGACAATGGCCCAAAACACACGGCCAAGGTAACAAAGGAGTGGCTCAAGAAGAAGCACATTAAGGTCCTGGAGTGGCCTAGCCAGTCTCCAGACCTTAATCCCATATAAAATCTGTGGAGGGAGCTGAAGGTTCGAGTTGCCAAACGTCAGCCTCGAAACCTTAATGACTTGGAGAAGATCTGCAAAGAGGAGTGGGACAAAATCCCTCCTGAGATGTGTGCAAACCTGGTGGCCAACTACAAGAAACGTCAGACCTCTGTGATTGCCAACAAGGGTTTTGCCACCAAGTACTAAGTCATGTTTTGCAGAGGGGTCAAATATTTATTTCCCTCATTAAAATGCAAATCAATTTATAACATTTTTGACATGCGTTTTTCTTGGTTTTCTTGTTGTTATTCTGTCTCTCACTGTTCAAATAAATCTAACATTAAAATTATAGACTGATCATTTCTTTGTCAGTGGGCAAACGTACAAAATCAGCAGGAGATCAAATACTTTTTCCCCCTCACTGTATGCGTAAATATATAAACTCACCATCACCCAGCACAGCAAACTTAGTAAGGTTTGTCACATATTCTTGGTTCTTTCGGTAAAGTCACGTTGAAGGGAAACAATAAAATAATAAAATATATATAAAAATATATTTTATTGTTTCCCTTCAACGTGACTTTACCGAAAGAACCAATAATATGAATCACTGCAGTCACGAAAGCTTTGAATCAAAATTTAAGCTTTGTCACGTAAACAAAATGTAGCAATTCGTTACTAGTACAGCACACCAGTGTGTTGGAGAGTAAACTCACATTTACAATTCAACTGGCATCATTAGGCGAGGGCCAGAGTTGTGGAGAAATCCTCTTGTTCCAGTGTTAAATCGAGGCGTTAATGGGATGTCGTCACGTTGACCGTTTTACTCGCTGGAAGGTTGTGTTGCTTCCTTGTGAGTGGAGGTGTAATTGAGGGATGCAATGTATGTATGTTGAACTTCTTTCGCACCGTACGTAGCTAATCGTGCTCATCGGAGGTGGCGGGGGCCGGGCAGGGGAAAGGACCACAAACTAAACGCGTAAAAATCCGTTCAAAAGAATTTCGTTTTCAATCTGGAAATCGTGTTTGTGTGTGATTTATTTAGCGAATGCTTCTTATTTACACGTGACTCTTACGCAGCTAGAGCAGCACATTGACAGTAAATTATATTTGTTAAACAAACGCATATGCACGTCGATGTTATATTGTGGGTGGACGTCAGCCCCACGTAGCCACACAGCAACGTGACAGCCTCCTTCTCCAGTACGTGCAGGGCAATGAGGGTGTCCATCGACAGGCGTGCCACCTCTATAGAATGTGTAAACAGACAAACAAACAAACAACAGCAGCAGCAATATCCCCAATCTTACATGGCTTGTCTAAGTCACGATCATCCTACAGATCAGTGAAATACTCTCTCCTCCCCCACTCACCCTTACGCATAACAGACTGTTGGGGAAAGTGCTGTTAGCGAGTGGCCCCTGTTGAAGGCCGACGTGGTGCACAAGTGGGGTGGGTGGCCAGTGCCGAGTGGCGATGTTTTTACGTCACACCAGGTCGTCATTTGAGGCCGAGTCGACCTAGGGGGGGGGGGAGGCCCAGGACCGGTTTTGTGTCGGTGACCACGAGCGGGAATCGAACTTGGGTCGCCGGATTCGTAACACTCACCATAGGCGAGTGCTGATCATGTTCCATACGTTAAGAATTTGCTCTCTGGGCTGCACTCTTGAGAGTGCTGATTTATTTACACCACGTGTTGCACTCGTCACTCAACGGTTGCATGGCGGGCTAAAGGAACGAGTCAAAGATTCCATTTTCCAAACGAATAGTGGCTTTTTACTTAAAACTCAGGAACACGAAGCATTTACACTCAGAAACAGGAACACTCCGTCACTGCTGCCAGTACCTGGACATAGACACGCATCTCCAGGGATGTAACCCTGCCTCACTTCCTGACATCACACATCTTGTGATTTCCTTCCTCTGCCAATCTACAAATAAACATCAAAGGATCCATGTGTGAAAACTAAAGACTAGACACCAGAGTATATTTCATATAATTTAACCTGTGAAATGTAGTAACACAACCAACTGAAATTTCCCGCTAAATGTGCTGTGCTGTACTGTATATTAACTCATCATTGGGGATATGCTCTTTTAAATCGAGATTGAATGCTCATTTCTTTTGAACTCCTTTTTGTGTTTGGTTTGTTGTCCTTCCCCCGCACCTCCGACTAGCACGATTGGCTACGTACGGTGCGAAAGAAGTTCAACATACATATTTGTATCTATCTATCTATTTGACTGGATGGCTCACCTGCAACATATTATTTAAAAACATTACACTCAGAGATGCGGTCTCCATGCAGCCACACACTTCACCATGCCAGAGGCTGCATCACCACCAGCTGGGATCATCCTCGATGTTTGATGCTTCCCGGCTGACAATTTGTCATCCTGATTGGCACGTATTGCACGACCAATGATCTCTTACGATCTTGTAAATGATGAAGATTGGGTGATGCATGATCGGTGATCGTGGATGATGGCACAAGATGATGGTGGATCATGACAATGCTGTATTTCACATAAGGTTCCCAAGGTATACACTCAGTACTTTAAAGAAGTTAATAATAAGCAGATGTTATATCCCCATAAAACATTTCATTACATTCTCATTCGACTGGAGTTTCTACTCATACCCAGATTTACTCCCAACTGCCAAACATTCACAAGTAAAAAAAATCCCCGAACTTCCAACACGAGAACCGTCCTGAAAGATAGTTTGAAGGCACCACGAGGCTATCCGGTCTCAACAAGGGGCATGCGTTTTGTCGTTTATTTTTTTAAATCACAGCATGCATAGCCCTGTGGTGTGTTTTCAGGAGGTGCCACACGTTGTTCGGGCATGACGCCCGAAGTTTCCCTCCACGTGCTGGGATCTTCTTCAGGAACTGAATCGAAGAAGCTTCCGGCACGTGGAGCGAAAATACAGCGGATAGCTAGAGCACAGCCATGAATACCTACACATTAGTAGGGCGCGCCAAGGTGCCGAGATGTTAACTACATCTCCAGATCTACAGGATGTCATGTGTTCAATCCCGACCCTGACACCTGCATATTTTGAGCTTGCATGTTCTCCCCGTGGTCGTGTGGAATTATCTCCGGATCTTCCGCTTTTCTCCCTTCACATTTAGAATAAACATCATGCGTCTGGAGTATTTGGCTGCTATACATTTCCATGTGATAAGCCACTTCGTTGAGCAATCATATGTAGCCAGCTGGCTTTTGAAAAAAAAAAGCTGTATAGCTCAGTGGGCCTTACCTGCTAAAGTAAAAAATAGTAAAAATAGTTTCGGTCAGTTTTTAGAAAAAAAGAAAAATAATTAGTTAGTTTTTTTGTTGTTGTTAGGGTAATGCTTTTGACAAGCGATCCGAATGAAGAGGGTAACGGGTGGCCGTGTTGTGCTGCGTTCAGATCAAGCCGGTGCTACACAGCAGGGTGGTGGTGTCCGCCCGGTGGAGGAAGTGCGCTCCTGAGCCCTGCTTTATATTGTGAGTCACGGGGCTTACGCCCTGCCTTCATGCGCGCGACCACACGACCACGTGCTCCTTCACCTCTTTGCACATGTCACCACAAATGACCCTCCACCCCCCCTCCCCAGGCTGACTAAAATGGCACGAACTAAAGACGCATTTGTAATTTACTGAGCTGAAACTCGAGAGACTATCTTCTGCGCAGAGCGCTCAGATCGATTCGTCATCACCACCGTCGTTTGTTGTTTAGACCGCGCCTCGCATGGATTACAGCTCGAGGCGGCGGGACAAAGGGGAATTGGAAGCGATTGCTCGGCCAGGGAGGGATTGCAGACTAAATACCACGTTTAAATATAAATATACGGGATAGACGATGCAAGCAACGAACGGGAGCGAAATGAAAAATTTAAACTGTGGTCGAGGATGCTCTCCTTGTAGTCCAGTTAATTTGAGTCATTCAAACACTACCTGAAAATAATGTCTCTAAGTTAGTCGTAAATTGATCAATTGTGGATGCAATAACAATATTTTCAGGTACGCTGTTGCACAACTTTGGAGTCAAACCACCAAATGCCCATTCAGTAAATGGCAACATGCTCATCATTACGCTGACTTTAGAGGGAAACAAATATATCAGCATATACTTTGATACTCGCAAAAAATGTCCCACGCAATATATATCACAGGTGACGTTTGGGGTAATGGCATTTCGTCCAACCAAGTGGCATGAAGAATGGCCATTATCCATTTTTTGGAAATATCACTAATTATATTTTGGCTGCAGGATTTTTTTTCCTTACGTGTGCTTGTGCACGGCTGCCAATGAAATATCACCAAATAATCATACTACAAATAATCCGTTATCGTAGATAAGTTGAATATCAGAGTTCACACCGGGTGAACGTGGGGGGCTTGCTACTCCACAGCAACAGCTCCCCCAGGGGGGGAATTGATTGCCGGAAAGACCCCCCCCCTACCTCCACCCTACCTCCCTTCTACCTTCCCACCCCCCGTGATGACTCAGCTCCTGCCTAATTGGGCTCAGTGCACTGACAGCGGGGCTATTTAAAATGCAAATGAGAGCTCAATTTATTTATTTAGGTCTAAAATATTTAACCGTCCGACCTGCAAGTGAGCTGGGAGCTTCTTTTTTTTCCGCGTAAATGGACACAGTTGACGATGCAGCAAATGTACGCGACAGACTTCGCTTGAGGACAAACGTTAACATTTGACGGCCCGTGCACATTAAAACCATCCGTGTTAAAGAAACTACACCAAAAAAAATGCGCGACCAGGTTATGGAACTGACATGCTTACGAATATTTTACTTGGAGTGACAAGGTGAGATGGAATAGGAAGTGCAGACATAAGCAAGAACATGAAAGGTGGAACTGATATCACAGTAGTAGAAAGAAGGAATTACACTTACTATTTGTATTTAACCAAGTAAGGCCCACTGAGCTATAGAGCTCTTACTCAGAAGCGACCTGGCCACAAACGATAGCTCAACGAAGTGGCTTACCACGTGGAAATGTGAAAGGAAAACCAGGAGGACCCGGATAAAATTTCACACGACCACGGGGAGAACTTGCAAACTCCAAATATACAGACAATGCCGGGGTTGGGATCGAATGCAGGACCCTCCTGCATACCATCTCGCCACCGCGGTGCCCTAATTGAGGGATGCAATGGCAAACAGGAATCGAGGAGAGTAAATGGCTAAGCGAGTGGAAGGTAACAGAGGTTGGTGGGCGACCGAGAAGGAGTGTCGGAGTGGAAGAGGCAACAGCACGGAGAGGAATGACACGGAAGCATCAGCAGCGGATGGGACATCGTAACGACGATGACGACGACAATTGCCGACAGTGGAGGACATCTTCTGCTGCTGCCGAAAGTCCATGAACCCAGCAGCCTCGGTAAAAGGCTTGGAAAAGGAAGAAGGGAATAAGCCGCATTAAAGTTAAAACCCCGATTAGTTTATTGGTTACATCGGATGGTAAACTCTCGTAGGCTATATTCATATTACTCTTTGTTTTTTTTCGGTAAAGTCACGTAGGTAAAAAATAAAATAAAAATAAATGAAAAAACAACTAAATTAAATCACGACGTTTCGGAGGCAACACAAGCTTCCTTCATCAGGTGTAAAAAAGCACAGCAAAATAACTGTAGAGAGTTATTTGTGATGATAGACTGTTATATAGGGTAAGAGGAGGGGGAGGAGCCAGGGAGGACGGGCGCAGCATGGGGGGGGGTTGTGGGAGGAGCCAGGAGGGTGAAGCTCGTCCTAGAAAACATCAGAGCCACGGATGGGGGGGGACGCGGAGCGGGGGAGAGTAGCAGTTGAGGTTTAACATAGTTAATCACATCTTTCCAATTATTTCTCAATTTTAATCCATCTTCTCGGTTGAAGTTATGTCTATGTTTGTATATCTGTATGGCTTCATGGACAAATCTTTGGTGGTATCCAGACGGCTTGCAGAGTACCTTGGTATCGGAGAAAACAATATCATAATAACCCACAACATTGTAACAGTGATCAGCTACGGCAGAATAATTAGTTCCGCCGTGTTTCAAATCTGATTTGTGCTCGTGAATTCAGTCAGAAATATTTCGTTTCGTCTCCCCAATATAGCAGTCACCACAGGTACAAGTCAATATGTAAACACCGGGGTACTGTAAGTCAGGAATGACATCCTTTACAGATGGGATCAGATCACGGATTTTGTGTACTGTATTGAACCGGACCTGGATCTTGTGTTTATTTATAATTTTGGAAATCTTTTTGGTAACGCCTGCTATGTATGTCAGTGTGATAATTTTAATTGGCGTTTCAGGTGGTTGTTTTTGTATGGTGGGAGAAACAGCTTGGCGGATAGTACGGTCTGAGTATCCGTTCATCTTGAGGGTCAGATGTACACGTTTTAATTCACTGGCTAGGTGGTGTTGGTCAGAGATGCAATGAGCCCTATGGCATAGAGTTTTGATGAGATAATTCTTTTGAGCCGGGTGGTGGTGGGAATCAGGCTTCAAGTAGGAATCTGTGTGGGTGACCTTCCTGTAAATAGAATGTCCAAAAGAGCCATCAGGCCTCCTCTCAAACAGAACATCCAAGAATGTCAGCTTGCCATCTTTCTCCACTTCCATGGTGAATTTGATGGATGGGTGTCTGGAATTGATGTGGTCCATCAAATTCACCTTGGAAGTGGAGAAAGATGGCAAGCTGCCATTCTTGGATGTTCTGTTTGAGAGGAGGCCTGATGGCTCTTTGGGACATTCTTTTTACAGGAAGGCCACCCACACAGATTCCTACTTGAAGCCTGATTCCCACCACCAACCGGCTCAAAAGAATCCCCTCATCAAAACACTATATCATAGGGCTCATTGCCTTTCTGACCAACACCATCTGGCCGGTGAATTAAAACATGTACATCTGACCCTCAAGATGAACGGATACTCAGACCGTACTATCCGCCAAGCTGTTTCTCCCACCATACAGAAACAACCACCTGAAACTCCAATTAAAATCATCACGCTGACATACATAGCAGGCGTTACCAAAAATATTTCCAAAATTCTTAACAAACACAAGATCCAGGTCCGCTTCAATACAGTACACAAAATCCGTGATCTGATCCCATCCGTAAAGGATGTCATTCCTGACTTACAGTACCCCGGTGTTTACAAATTGAGTTGTACCTGCGGTGACTGCTATATCGGGAAGATGAAACGACATATTTCTGACCGAATTCGCGAGCACAAATCAGATTTGAAACACGGCAGAACTAATTATTCTGCCGTAGCTGATTACTGTTACAACGCTGTGGTTATCATGATATTGTTTTCTCCAATACCAAGGTACTCTGCAAGCCGTCTGGATACCACCAAAGATTTGTCCATGAAGCCATACAGACATACAAACATAGACATAACTTCAACCGAGAAGATGGATAAAATTGAGCAATCATTGGAAAGATGTGATTAACCATGTTAAATCTCAACTGCTACTCTCCCCCGCTCCGTGTCCCCCCCCCCCCCATCCGTGGCTCTGATGTTTTCTAGGACGAGCTTCACCTTCTTGGCTCCTCCCACAACCCCCCCCCCCCCCCCCATGCTGCGCCCGTCCTCCCTGGCTCCTCCCCCTCCTCTTACCCTATATAACAGTCTATCATCACAAATAACTCTCTACAGTTATTTTGCTGTGCTTTTTTACACCTGATGAAGGAAGCTTGTGTTGCCTCCGAAACGTCGTGATTTAATTTAGTTGTTTTTTTCATTTATTTTATTTGACCTACGTGACTTTACCGAAAAAAAACAAAGAGTGTGAATCCTTGCAGTCACAAAAGCTTCAAATCTAGAAATATGTGCATATTGCTTAACAGAAGAGTGTGCGAGGAGGACCTTCGCACAATTGAGCAACTCCCCCCCCCCCCTAAAATCCCATTGTCTCGACTCGTACGATACCCCTCTGGCATAATTAATCCAATTTCTCCGCGGCAAGGGGAAACGTACCGGGGTGTGGGGCCCAATGTTGTCAACATTGCCGCCGGCGACGACCTCACGGAGATTTGTCTTCCCGCCTACGCTCAGAGGCAGTCGACGACGCAGCTTCATTAATCCCGCCCGGCAATAATTACCGAGCGGGTTAACCCGCGGGGGGGGGGGGGGGGGTAACCCCCCACAATGCACTGGCCCACATCGGGTCAGCACGGGAACCGCGAGGTCGTCACCGCGTGCGCACGACGGGGCTCGCGCGCTTTCTGTACGCGAAGAGCGACGGGCCGTAGCCTGGCCGCAAGCATCATCGTCGTCGTCGCTTTAGGCCAGTGGTTCTTTGCCTGGGGGTGCGGTGCGTGATTTCCCTTTTTGGGGGTGCGGGTCATGGCCAGATTTTTTTTAGAAGGTAAATAATCGAAAGCACAAATTTAGCACGGGCACGTGAGTGCAACTACTTTGTTTAATCAAACCTCTGCATTTAGGTGAAGAACCACTTCTTTAGGCCTTTTCTCTATCCACGTGATGATGATAAAGCCACTTCGTTGAGGCAACAATTTGTAATTGCCAGGTTGCTTCTGCAAAAACTGAAGCTAATATCTCTGTGGGCCTTCACACCTGGTAAGATACAAAAAATTGGTTAGTTTTATTTGTATATTTTTTTGTTAAAAGTGATTTATTTTCCTTTTCTATACTTTGATCTCCTATCGTTTTTTTTAATTGTTGTTGTAAAGTTCTGACCAGCCCCAACTGGACATCTTTGAAAAAGAGCTTTGTAGCTCATCGGATTCCTCCAGTACGAATAAACATTCTGATTCTGACTGTTGAATGATGGCCTTCCCATGTTGAGTTGACTGAGGAGGTCGTTTGTCCACACTTTGCCAAGCTAACCTTGGTACCACCACTCCACCACAGGCAGAGCCTATTGTAATAATATACAGTGTCTATCTTGCAATGATTACCAATGGGAAGGCACGGAAAAAAGCACACAATTGATTGCTTTAATAATTAACCGTACATTTACATGCAAATCAGACCCGTCTCAATGGGCCTTCACTTGGCTGAAAGGCTATTGTTTGTGGTGTTGGGAGAATTACGTGTGTAATTTCCGGATGTAGACTTTTTGGCCGTGAATGAGCAAATGAATGCTTTACTGCATGAATTATTGAGTGGTTTAGTCAGTGAGTAAACGGTCTGGTGGATGAGTGAGTTGATGAGAGTGAATGAGCGTGTGAGTTAACGATTTGGTAAGTGAATGTGTGAGTGAGCGACTGAGTGATTGAGTGAATGAGCATGCGAGTGAATGATTTGGTGAGTTAGTGAGGGAGTGAATGATTTGGTGAGTGAATAATTTGGTGAGTGAATGAGTGAGTGAATGAGCATGTGAGTGAATTAATTGGTGAGTGAGTTAATAAGTGAATTAATGATTTTGGTGAGTGAGTGAATGAGTGAGGTCATTATTTATTGAGTGAGCGAGTGAGTGAATGATTTGGTGAGTGAATGATTTGGTGAGTGAATGAGTGTAAATTAATTGTAAATATTGTGGGTTTACTCTCCAACACATCGGTGTGCTGTGCTAGTAACAAATCGGCATGTTCTGTTTACGTGGCAAGCCTTACTAATTGGCTGTGTCGGGTGGTGGCGGGTTTAACGACACATTTATTTTGACGCGATCTAACCCAAAACAACCCCTATCTTGGACAATATTAGTCGCTAAAGCCCTACTACTGTACGTGTTCAACTGAATGAGCGAGTTCACGAGCGAGTGAATGATTTGGCGAGTGAATGATTTGGCGAGTGAATGATTTTGGCGAGCGAATGATTTTGGCGAGCGATGGCGCCGCGTCACTCCTCCCCGCCGTCTCCGCTGGCAGCTTGTTCACCAATGGGGACCTGGTGGTGCCTCCGGCGCGGTTGCTCATCCCGCGGCGCGTGATGGCCGACTGGGAGCGCGTCCTCGCCCTGGCCACCGAGCGCCTCAACCTCCGCACCGGCGCCGTGCGCAGGCGAGCACGCACGCACGCACGGACGCACACGAGCGCGCGCGCACGCACATGGACATGCACACAAACACACATACACGCACGCACACGCACGCACATATGGACATGCACACAGACACACATACACGCACGCACACGCACGCACATATGGACATGCACACAGACACACATACACTCACACACACGCACATGGACATGCACACAGACACACATACACGCACGGACGGACACGCAAGCGTCTCTGTGTGTGGGGAGCGGTGGTGCAGTGCTCAGCGCACTGCGCTTTGAGCCCGGCAACCCTGCTGAACCGCGCCTACTGGACATCTTTTAAAAAAAGCGCTTCATAGCTCATCGGATTCTTCTTCCAGTCCAAATCAAGATGCCGATTCTGCCCTGAGTTTGATTCCCGTTCACGGGCAGCATCAGTGACGATTAACTCATTTTACACTTGTTTAGATCGGCACAGCGCCTCGCTGCAAAGGGGCTTCACGACAATTCTGACCGTGTGCGTGAGATGATATCGGTTGAAATAAAGCGTGGGGGTTAAGTGGCGGTATAGTCATGGTGACAGGAAGAGAGGTGCAAGTGGTTAAGGAGGGGTTGGGGTAGGCCTGGTCCTAGCCGAGGGGCAGGGATAGCAGTAGGTATAGTGATAGAGGTAGTGATAGGGGTATAGTGAAAGGGGTAGGGATAGGCCTGGTCATAGCTGGGGAGAGGGGTGGGGGGTGCTAGGGAGAAGAGATGGGTTTTAAGGGAGGAAGGGAAACTGGTCCTGGGCCTCCCCTAGCTCGACTCAGCCTCAACATGTTTAGCTGGAGCGATGGTGTAAACATCGCCACTGGGGAGACAAAGGTGGCCCGGCGTGGAACTGTCTGCCCACCCCCTCCTGTGCCATGTTGGCCTTTATAGGTGCTTGATAACAGCATATTCCCCAGCAGTATGTTTAAGGCTCTATGGGGAATATGTCTTTAACTTGTTTTATGTTTGGAGCGGTGGTGCAGTGGTTAGCGCACTGCACTTCCAAATAAACTGTTTTAAATTTTGACTTAAACTTTCGTGACTGCAGGAATTCATATTATTTGGTTCTTTCAGTAAAGTCACGTAGATAAAATAAAATGAAAGGGGTTAGCCTCGAAAGGCAAACTGTTTATGAAGGTTTGGCGTAGCTCAAGTGTATCAGCAGCACCAGCAGCATGGGCAGGGCAGCATTGCTAATGCAGCAGCAATGCCAATGTAGCAGCAATGCCAATGCAGCAGCAATGCCAATGCAGCAGCAATGTCATTGCAGCAGCAATGCCAATGTAGCAGCAATGCCAATGCAGCAGCAATACCAATGCAGCAGCAATGCCAATGCAGCAGCAATGCCAATGCAGCATCAATGCCAATGCAGCAGCAATGCCAATGCAGCAAAGGGCCGCCAGGAAATCACTGCACCCCGCTCCACACACCACACTGCTGACGGTGGATGTTGATTGACAAGAAATCACAAGTCAAGTCATGACCCAAAGTGGTTGATGACATCTTTCCTCTCGGTTGAAACTGTGCCTGTGTCTGTATATATGGATGGCTTCATGAACTAATCTTTGTTGATAGCCAGTAGGCTTGCAAAGTACCATCGTCTTAGAGAAATCTATTTCGTGTGAGCCAGCCGCATTAAAATAATGATCAGCCACGGCAGAAGAAATTGGTCCTGCCGTATTTCAAATCTGTTTTATTTTACCAGGTAAGGCCCACTGAGCTATATAGCTCTTTTTCAGAAGCGACCTCACCACAGCTGATGGCCCAATTAAGTGGCTTATCACGTGGAATTGTATAGCAGCCATGTTTCTAAATGTTGAGGGGAAAACCGGAGGAGTTGGATAAAAATCTGCGCGACCACGGCGAAAATATTCGAACTCCAAATATACAGGCGACCTCCTGTATACCAGGCGAGGTAGTTTACATTTCGCCACCGTGGCGCCCGACGAACCCGGCGACCCAATTTTGATTTCCTCGCACAGCCAATATCAAGAATGAATATCTGAACTGGTTCTGGGCCTCCGCTTGTGCAGAGGTCTATGCCAACTTGTCAACATCGTCCCTATACATTGGCACTCGCGAGTTCGATTCCCAGATTCGGCCGACATCAGTGGCGAGTGAAAACAACTAACCTGACCCTGTGCCCCCCTTTTGCATGTATGTATGTTGAACTTCTTTCTCACCGTACGTAGCCAACCAGCGTGGTAAAGTACGGTCAAACAATTCCTTATGACTAACATGGCATGGAAAGACTTTCATCTCGCAGTGGACGAACAACAAGGCTCTAAATAATAATTATGATTCAGCATCATCACAATCCATGGGCAGATAGGTGTCCGCTGCTCATTTCGTCATTTGTTTCCACTTTTCTCTGTCTTGTGCCACTATGCTCAAGTAGCACCTCATCCTTCTGGCATCAATCTCTTTATGTCGTCGTCATCAAGCCACTCTCTGTGAGGTCTTCCTCTCTTTCCGGTCCCTTCCATTTATCCGAACAACAACAACAAACTTAAAATTTTGATTTAAAGCTTTCGTGACTACAGTAATTCATATTCTTAGTTCTGTCGGTAAAGTCACGTTGAAGGGAAACAATAAAATAATAAAATATATATAAAACAATAAAAATTCTCACGACGTTTCGACCATAACACAAACGGTCGTCATCAGGTGTGTCGGTTTTACCGAAAGAACTAACAAACTTTAAATTTTCCTGTTATTGTCCATCCTCCATAGTGCCAGTTTCCTCCTCACCACTGCCTGCATAAGGTCTTCTTCTATTGTGCAAGCTTTTTCTTACTTTGCATTATTATTGTATTATTATTATCATGTAAGCTCGTGTACATCAACACAGCAGGTGATCGTTCTTCCTTGCTAGGGGAAATACAGATCATGAGGCCACCAGTGCGTCATTCTGAGCAGCTGTTAGCACTCACACACTCTCAGGCCGCTGCCCCTGGCTAAGCCCTTCATCATCATCATCAATATCGTGAGCCGTGATCTATTTGCTGTTGGATGATAGCTTGTATGTACGTATGTAGAATTTATTTTAAACGACAAACTAAACTAAAACATTGCTTCACGGGAGATTATATGACCGTAGTAGCTATAGGAATGGTATAAAAAAACAGCATCACTATGCACCTATTGATTCACTTTATCTAGCGTAGTGTTTACAGAATTAATGCGTTGTAAACGGCATACACACGAGCGGATTTCACCACTCCAGCTGGTCGTGCTCGCTCTCGGACAGCTTCGTCTCCTGTGGCCGCCACTGCACCGTTCGCCCCCGTCACCGGTCGTGCTCTCACACCGTGATAATTCCAGGCTCTGTCCAACTCATGCGTGTATTGGTTAGTGTATTCAAGACCTTCGAGTGCAGGTCAAGTGACTGAAGTCACGCTGCTAAGCAACTTCGAGAGACTCGTAGCTAATCCCGGAAGTGAGCGCTCAGGGATAAACAAACCTGCCGGGGCTGCAGAGTAATGTGTCTTTGCAAAACGACGGGCGCCATCGACCCAAATACGATCGCTCCATTTACAGATGTGAGCGGTAATGAAAAGTAGATGTTTGTAACTTTCCCATGACTTCCTTAATTGATTCACATTTTTAAAGTTATTCATGAATTACCAATTAATGGCAGTTTTTTTGTCAGACCAAAATGCTGCACATGGGCCTTCCCATGCCACGTCGATCACGGAGACGGCGTGATCATGCTTCAACACGCCTTGGTGATGGGAACACCCTCTAGGCCAGGGGACGGGAACCTCTTTGGCTGAGAGAGCCAGGAAAGCCACATATTTTAAAATACATTTCCGTGAGAGCCATGTGATATTTATTCGTCGTGATTTTTTGTTATTTTATTTTCACCTACGTGACTTTACCCAATATAACCAAAGAGTATAGCCATATGATATTTTTTAACACTGAATACAACTAAATGCGTATATTTTTAACTAAGACCACCAATTGTAGAATATAATAAGTCTCTGAATGTATCCTTTTTAATAACGTTATTATACCAATAAACAATAATAAATAAAATACTTCTACTTTGGTTCTTTCGGTAAAGTCACATAGAATGAGAATAAAATAATAAATTGATAAAATAAAATAACACAATATTCTCACGACGTTTCGGCCACAACACAAGCGGCCTCCAGACAGTCTCGTCCCTTAACCTGATGAAGGCCACTTGTGATGTGGCCGAAACGTCGTGAGAATATTATTGTTATTTTATTTGATCAATTTATTATTTTATTCTCATTCTACGTGATTTTACCTAAAGAACCAAAGAAGATGAATCCTTGTAGTCACGAAAGCTTTAAATCGAAAAATACTTCTTACCATTAATGCGACTTCTGGTGCTGCATGGTTTTGCTGATGGCTTTGTAGTCTGGTTGATACGTGGTGAGGTTAAGCTTCATGCAGGCGTTGAGGCTTTCATCCGTTAAACGGGATCGTAGGTTGGTCTTGATGTTTTTTAGATGTGAGAACGACTGCTCAAATGAATACGTAGAACCAAACATGGTCAATACAGCAATACTCACACGCTGCAGTGTGTGGTATGTGACAGGAAGCGCGTTCCATGTTTTGACAATCAGCTGGTCTGCGGGTTGAAGTTTTCTCATTTCTGTCCACTTGTGTTTGCTCGTCAGCTCTGCTTGCTGTCGTTCAAGTCTTTCCAAATCTTCATTCAGTGACTTGAACTTATTCACCCACATGTCTGAGGCCTTCAGGTCAGCAACTTCCAGCTCAAAATCTCTGATGGAGACACCAGGGATGTAACTCAGGTCGGCTTTGTCCACTGCACACTCGTGTGGATGAGTGATGAACTTGAAAAGACGAGTGTGCTCACGAAATTCTCCAAAGCGTGCTTTGAATGACTGCTGGAGATCAGATGTGAGGCCAGCTAGCTGCTGGAGATCAAAATGTTGAACGGGGTCACTTGCTGTGTACGCATCTTTAAATTCTCTCAGTTTTTCAAAGTGCAGTAAACGACCTGTTTTAATATCCACGATGAAGAGTTCCAGCTTGTTTTCAAATGCAAACACTGCTTGTTGAAGGGATAAGACTGTATTTCAAATGCCTTGCATTTTCACATTGAGCTGGTTCAGATGTCCAGTCATGTCCACAAGATAGTAAAACTTCAGGAGCCACTCAGTGTTAGCTAGCTCAGGATGCTCGACATCTTTCATTTCAAGAAAAGTCCGGATTTCATGTTGACGAAGAAGCGCTACAAATCCTCTGTTTTTCCCCACCATACACGGGGCACCGTCAGTACACACCGAAATAAGCTTATCCATCGGTAGATTTTTTTCTTTAGCGAACTCAATGAAAGACTTGAATAAATCCTCCCCTCTTGTTGACCCTTTCATTGGCAAAACAGCAAGACTTTCCTCATGCAGTGTGTCACCGGCAGCGTACCTTGCAATCACACTGAACTGGGATAAATGACTTACGTCTGTTGACTCATCCAAGGGAAAAGTATGGCGCTGCATTTATGTCCTTCACTTGTGTTTCCTCCACTTGATTTGCCATCATCATGGTACGATCGTGAACAGTTTTTGCTGACAGAGGCATGTCTTTTATTCATTTGATTGTCTTGTCTTTATCTGAAAAGTCGTCAAAAAGTTCGTTGGCCACATCAAGCATGAATGTTTTGGCATACTGGCCATCTGTGAATGGCTTTCTGTTCCTCACAATTGCTAAAGAACCAGCAAAGCTAGCCGAATTGCTGCTGACGAGCTTGCACTCTGGACAGTAGCTCTTGGCATGCCTTCTTTCTGCTGTCCCCCGCTGGATATTTCGATGCAAATGTAGCATGGCGTGTGTCGAAGTGCCGCTTTATATTTGACCGTTTCATCGATTAAATTTTATCATTGCATATTAGACACACCGCAGAACCTGCTCTCTCCACAAAGGCGAATTCTTCTGTCCATTTGTGCTGAAATGTGCGGTACTCCTCATCTCTTTTTCTTTTCGCCATCTTCTTCATCAAAAGGGTTTGCTCTGCATAAATTATCTAGCTGACTATTTGATTAAAAGGACAGAAGTTTACTTCTTGACCTCACAACGACCCGCAGGCTACCGCATTATCCAATAAAAATAGAGTTTTGGTGTCGGACAGCCAGGATTGGCTGAGCCACCTGCAACCCTGAGCAGGAGCGGTAGAAAATGGATGGATGGATTAAAATGCATGAGAATGTTTTGTATTTTAAACGTTATTTTTAACACTGTGATTTCTGTAATGTTTTACTTTAATGTCAGCGGAATTATTCATTACTTATGTTAAGAAATCTTCTTTGGTTCTTTCAAAAGAACTAAAGAAGATGCATCCTTGCAGTCACAAAAGCTTTAAATCGAAATTTAATGTTAAGAAATGTCAGCTAAGATTTATTTGCGAGCCAGATGCAGTCATCAAAAGAGCCACATCTGGCTCGCGAGCCATAGGTTGCCAACCCCTGCTAGTCGAGGCAGACAGAGATACCCCACGTAGATCGATACAGCGGCTCCAGTTCATGCAAAATGCAGCCGCCCAGATGTGCCTACGTACGTGTGTTGAACTTTTCTTTGCACCGTACATCGCCGACCATGCTAATCGGAGGTGTGGGGGAAGGACAACAAACTAAAGACAAAAATCAGTTCTAAAGAAATTTATTTTCAATCTAGATTTAAAAAAGTATATATGATGATCAGGGCGGGTTAGCCGATCTGAACAAACTACGCCTACGCTCCGCGGCTTGCACTGGCTACTGGTCCGCTTCCACATCCAATATAAGGTTGCTGTTTTCCTAACCTACAAAGCACTGCATGGCTTGGCTACTGTGTGCCTGCAAAACCGCATCACCCTCCAATCCTCAGGCACATATACACTCCGTTCATCAGGAACGGCAATGTATGTATGTAGAACTTCTTTCACACCGTACGTAGGCAGCCATGCTAATCGGAGGTGCGGGAAAAGGACAACAGACTAAACAGAAAAAGCAGTTCTAAATGACTAAGTTTTCAATCTGGGTGATTTAAAAGTACATTTCTCCAATGGCTTCCGCATATCGGAAGGAAGAGCGTTCCAGACTGCCGCAGAAGTGCACCTGAAAGCGCCACGAGATGCGATGACTGTCTTTGTTCAATTGCCAGCCAGAAGCTGCAGTGAGAATGACTGGAGTTTGTGTGATGGTTTACGCTCCTTTACGAGATAAGCAAGATATTGTGGTTCATTTGTGGCACAAACTTCGTGTGTAATGATTGCGACCCTATAATGTATTCGTTCAACAACCGGAAACGAATGCCAGACGTCCCGTATAGTAGTGAACTGTAATAATCAAGCCTTGTTGATAAATGCTACATGCCGCCGTGTTGGCTATGTCACAACTCAATAGTGGCCGAATGTGTCGTACAGTCCTGATATGAAAATTGCAAGACCTGAGTAGATTTTGCATGTGGTGATCAAACGACATTCTGGTTGGGTCTGGTGCCCAAGCACCAAGCACTTTCGCCTGAGCCTGAGTGCCAACCAGCAGAACCTCCGATTTTTTTGGGATTAAGCAGCATTTCGTTTTGTGCAAACCACACGTGCACCGCTCACGTGCAATCTAACTTTGACTTCACTGCGATGCACAATTGTGTATCATCAGCATATTGATGGAACTTGATGTCATGCGATGAGATGACATCGGCGATCGGAGAGACATATGTTGAACATAGGAAGGGCCCGAGAGCAGACCCATGTGGTATGCCAACTAGGGACGGAATAGGGGATGACTGTTCGTCATCCAGCTTGACGAACTGTGATCGACCATGTAGGTATGACTCGATCCACCCCAGTGCCGTATTCACTGAACCTTGACCTTAGCCGCCCGATGAGTATCTCATGGTCGATGGCGTCGAAGGTGGCTGAGAGATGGAGGCCAACCAACATCAGGGATGCATCAGTGATCTTTAGTGGAGCCATCTGAGTGCTGAGAAATTTCCGGTACGCCGACTGCAACGGGTTGAATCTGCCTGTCGCAGCGACGTGGGATGAAGTAACCGCTTCAGACAAATGTGCTCTATGACCTTTGAAATCGTACTCAGTTTTGAAATCGGGTGATAGTTTGCGGGGTCACTATGGCACAAGCCTGGACTTGCCCACCCCAGGATTTTTTCACCCGACGCTTGGGGGATGAAGCCTTCTCGAGCGCAGCCCCAAAAATCTGGAACACCCCGCCAGCCTGTACTCAGAATTGCCTTCCCATACTATAAATTATATTTATTTACTTATTTATTTTCGTGTACTACTTACTTTTTATGCTATTCGTTGCGCACGGTCGCAGTTTACTCTGTTCAGTCAGTGGTAGCCGCTGAGGTCGTGACGGGTTTCCCTTCTCATTCCTGTTGCTCTGTGCCCCACCCCGTTATCGTTCCCGTTCTTATGGTAACGTGCACCGATGCGATATAGGCACGTAAAATAAAGGTCGATTGATTGATACGTTGTCACGCCGGTCAGTGCGGGTTGGTGAAGGCCCCAGTTTAGATATCATTTGCCGCTGATGTTAGTTGTGGCCGGGAATCAAACTCAGGTGGCTGGGCTCATAGGGCAGTTCGCTAACCGCCGCTTTACCCTGCCGTTGTACATGACTCTAATCATGATGATAATTTGTATTTACACTACGTAAATATTATGTACACATTGAATTACGTTAATACGGTAACACCCATTTAATGAATTCATTTATTAAAGCAACAGTAACAGCAATGCACTATATACTGTAGCGCAATATTCCCACATTTTAACAAGAAAAAAACTAGCTCTGCTTATGATGTATCGAGCACAGGGTCTGGATTGCTTTCAATTTCATCCGTCCGCGATGCGTGGTGCATTTAGGGTAATTGTCTATTTCACTAATGGGTGAAAGCCAACCTGTATTAAATATTCACAAGAGGGCAATGAAATAATTGGTAAAACTCTAAGGTTTCTGCTTGGGCGCATTCAAGCGCGTGCCGCTGGTACCGTTAATTGTTTATGGGTTTAAGTAAGTTGAACCCAGCTTCAAAATATAATTGCTTAAGTGTGACATTTCATGGTCATGCTCAATACTTCTTTGCGGTGAATTATAATTTCTTACGTGGTGTACAGAGAACAATAAATTAGCTTCTGTTTCAATATGAATGCCAATTGAAACCAAGAAAGTGGGTACTTGATGGAATCATGAACAATATTTTCCTTTTCTCCATTACGCATACATCTGAGTTGTCACCTGAGGCCATTAAATTTAGCTTTTCACTTAATTTGGTACAATTCCAGCGCTGGGAATTAAAAAGCGGAGCTTGTCGGAAAGTAAAGCAGCCCCGAGTGTGGATAAATTACATCACCAGAAGGGATCTCAGAAGTAGTTCTGTAATATCTCCTTCCATGAATCCTTCTCCGAAAACGAGGCTCCACACAGATATCAAATTTTAACTACACTAAACTTATTTGTATTTGTCCAGGTAAGGCCTACTGAACTATATAGCTCTTTTTGAGAATCGACCTGGCATCAAATGATAGCTCAAAGAAAGTGGCTTATCATGCAGAAATTTATATCAGCCAAATACTCTAAACGCGTGATGTTGATTCTTAATGTGGAGGGAAAACCCGGAGGACCCGGAGAAAAATTCACACGACCAAGGGGAGGGAGACACGCAAACTCCAAATATACAGACATCAGGGTCGCGATCGAACCTACGAACCCACGGACCAGGTGCCACTGTAGTGGGATGTTAACTACCTCGCCTGGTGTACACGAGGTCGTAAGTTCGATCCCGACCCTGATGCCTGCTGTATATTCCGAGTTGACATGCTTCTCCCCATAGTCACGTGGATTTCTCTCCAGGTCCTCCGTTTTTCCCCTCCACATTTAGAAACATCCATTTACAGTATTTGGCTGCTATACATTTCCACATTGATAAGCCCCTCAGTTCAGCTATCATTTGTGGCAAGGTCGCTTCTGAAAAAGAGCTATATAGATCAGTGGGCCTTACCTGGTAGAATAAAATATAGTATAGTAGTAAGACGTCCTGTATACCAGATGAGGTTATTAACATCTCGCCACCCTGGCGCCCATTTAGAATAACGTTGGCTAAAAAATAAAGTAATGACAACATAAGCCTGTCTGTTCCAAGTCACCTTTGGTTTAAGTGGGATCTTGGTTTTGAAAAAAATATGTCCAAGTGCGTAAAACACCTTTAAAACAAGAAAAAATATTCACGGAACAATAAATGATAACATTCGAGTAGTGGTTTGAGCAAACCGAGAGCACAGCTGCCTTCTGGGAGGCTGGCCAGGCGCAAGTCGCTCGCATCTCGGTGCCTTTGTTTGCGCTGATAAAGCCCCTTTTTGGCATCGCTCTGTTTTGATCTGCTGCTAAGTAACTGGTTTGATAATTTCAGCTCACGTTCCAAGCAAGCTGGAGCGGATAAAGCGGGGCAAAAGAAAGGGCAAGAGAATTCAAACTGTGCCTGCCAGTCAATCGCATAGGCGTTTACTTCAGCCTAAATCTCTGCATTCGCGTGAGTATCGTCTTCCATTGAGACAGATGTACAGAGCCCCCACACATCCCACTATCGTGTATATATCGAGCACGATACAATGTGGCCTAAGTTACGATTCCAGAGCTCCGATACAACTGAGGGGTTACGGAAATGACTTTGCTGTGTGTGATTGAAAACTAATTTCTTTAGAATGTATTTTTGTGTTTAGCCTGTTGTCCTTCACCCGCACCTCCGATTAACACGGTTGGCTACGCAGGGTGCGAAAGAAGTTAAATGTACAATACATGCATACGTTGTGACCCGTACCTGACTTGACCTCGGGTTGTCACCCGTCCTGGATTTTTTGTTGAGGTAGCCCTCCTGGGAAATCTCTAAGTGTCCCCGTGATATCAAGCTTCAAGAGTCGTCCCGCTCGTTTTGTTAATAGCTACATGGGGTACTGCCTTCGTATTCCCAGTTGTCTTGACAACTTTGCAAAAGCTAAGCCACATCAAGCCTCGTAATGACTTTATGTAAATCCCTGTCTTAAAAAAAAAAACATCTAGTACCCATGCTAAACTGTGACCTCTTGATGGTCTGCACGGTCCATGCATTACTGCATCGCGAGTTTGAAAACAGACGTCACCTCCCGTAGATTGTTGTTGTCCGTGCACAGAATAGTTAGTTAATGAATATAAATGTATTTTTTTTATATGCGCAGCCCTTTGTCAATCCGCTGCTGGATTGAAGGCTTTGTCATAATTAGAATCAGAATTTTGATTGAAAGCTTTCGTGACTGGAAGGATTCATTTTCTTGGTTCTTCCGGTAAAGTCACGTAGAAGGGAAACAATAAAATAATAAAAATATAAAACAATAAAAACCACAGCAAGATAATTTTCTTGCTGTGGTTTCCACACCTGATGATGATTGCTTGTGTTGCAATCGAAACGTCGTGAGGATTTTATTGTTTTATATTTTTATTATGTTGTTTCCCTTCTACGTGACTTTACCGAAAGAACCAATAATATAGAATCAGAATCTTTATTTAGACCGGAGGAACGTGATGAGCTATAAAGCTCTTTTCCACAGACGTCTAGTAGGTTTCACAGATGTCCAGCCAGACCAACTATGTTGGTCATGGGGATTGTTCGACCATACTTCACCACACTGGTCAGTGCGAGTTGGTAGTCTATCCACAGCACTGTGATATAAGCGGAATCCAACAAGTGCTCATAGTTTGTACTGTATTAAATCATTGTTATTCATCTTCTTTGGTTCTTTCGGTAAAGTCACGTAGAATGAGAATAAAATAATAAATTGATAAAATAAAATAACACAAGAATATTCTCACGACGTTTCGGCCACAACACAAGCGGCCTGCATCAGGTGAAGGGACGAGACTGTCTGGTAGGACAGCGCTGGAGTGAAAGAGCCACGTTCAGATCGCGACCTTTAAGCTGTGTGAGAGGAAACAAAGCGCCTTGACAAAGGAATTAGCATATAATTTAGCATTGAAATGGCTGAGTGATTAGCTTGTGACTGGTCACAGAAATAGCTATGTTAAAAGTTAAAGCATACACATCCGCAGAGGCACCCCTTGACTTTACCGAAAGAACCAAAGAAGATGAATCATTGCAGTCACGAAAGCTTTAAATCGAAATTCATTGTTATTCAGTTAGTGAATTAATATATAGTATCCCTTACCATATAGACTCGTCAAGTTAAATATTTTTTCTTGAAAGAAACACGCGTGATATTGTACAGAATTCACGGCTGGAATTAATTTGGTGTTCCGAGTTGGAAACAAGACGTTCTTACGACGAGTTACATCACTTCGCCATCCAGGGCCACGCGACGCGCAGTGCAAAAGGTCTCTCAGAATTGTGAAGCCGATGGCGACCGCATTCACAAACCGTAGACGCGATATATAAAACACGTGCCGTGTGAATTGGGTCCCCTACCGCTGGTGCTCTTCGGTGGCCAAACTTTGAGAGCCGAATGTGAGTTGTCATAATAACTCACAAACAAACACCTTGTTGTGAAAGATCCAACGCAGAAGATCCCCGCTCCTGATCTTCCACGAAGCTGATGGTCTATCCTGAACCGCATCTACTGCTGGACAAACCGTGGCAGATGCGGACACCTGATGCACGAGTGGGAAATTAAAAACTCTCTAGAAGTGTGCGACTGCGGCCATCCAGAACAGATCGTACAAACTATAACGACGCAATAATGCCCGACCCACAAAAAAATACGAAAGAGGCATCGCAGCGATACACTCCGCTACTCCTGACGCGGTTGTCTGGCTTGACCACCTGAATGTAACATTGTAGTTGTTGCTCTGCGTCTACATCATCAGCCGTACGATAGAAAAGAAGTCTCCATCTCGCCAGCATTGGTGCCCACGATGGGAAGCCTTCACGCCCCAAATCCACAATGTGGCTTTGTAACGATAATGCAAATAACACAAACTAATGGAATATTAAGCATTGAGTAAAACCATTTTAACGGGGGCCTTATACGTAATGTTTCCATGACAAAACAATAGGTGTATTGTTGGTGGTACAATAACAAGGAGACTCCCAAATGGGATGTTTGTTCAATTCTGCTAATGATTGTTTTGCACGTGGGCATAAACTGTTATGGCCCCGGAGTAAACTCATTGATGCGAGTGGACTACGCTTAAGAGGTCTGCACGGATGGACTCACCAATCCGCTTGCTGTGCTGCCAATGTCCATGTCATCTAGCACAGCAGGTTTTCAGCATTCCACAAAAAACGGCACGATCCGGTCCCGGACCCTTTGCCTGCGGTGCCTTGCCAGGGCAAGGAGAATTGTTCGACATTCTTCGGAAATTACAATCGCCTGGGCCTTGGCCTGGCACGACGAGGACAGGGGAACTCTCCAGCGCGTGCAACGCCTCCAACGTTGGACAGGGCCGGAGGCCTTGTTGTTGTTCGAGAGAGAGAGAGAAGGGACGGCGTTCACTGATCTGCTTCGACCTGATGAAATATCACCCGATCTAATGCGGCGCCCTACCTCCCCCACCCCGTAACAACGAACAAACGGCATTGCACTTAGCGCGGGTGGGAAAGTGGCCCCCCGCCCCCCGCCTAACGCGCCACTGCCACGAAACGGATCCGAGTTAAACTTCGTTAAAGTTTAACTCGGGTCAATGGGTGAAACAAGTTTCAGCATTGAGCAAAGAGCCTTAAGTGCTACGGTACCCCAAAGTGCTTCGACAAACGGTAATTTATTCATACGTACATGACGACCATATTCTCCAGGTTATAAGACACGCTGTCACACACTTTAAATCAAAACGATATGCGGGGCATCTTATATTCTGGAAGATGTGTAGGTGTCTGTATGTGCCCACACATTTGATTTATTACAGCTTTATTGACTCTGGGGACAAGTTTCGGGTGTGTATTGCTTTCCGGAGTGTCTTAAAATCCGGTAACAGAGCAAGCAATGTAATTGAGATTGTCAAGTGTTTATACATTTGGCTCCCTTATGTTGAGTGAAACGGTGCATTACATAGAAGTTTTGATTGTAAGATATTTATCTGTTGCATCACATTATTTGATATGTTGACCTCATAGCTGTCAGTCCCACGCATTCCATACAATGTTTATTTGCTTTCTATGGACAGGATTTATGCAAGCCTCGACTTGCCTGCTCTGGAGTTTAATCTCAAGGTACACAAGCATAAGCCCTCGCTGTTTAATGTCCCTGCCACTTTAATACGTTTTTTTTTTCCCCACAGATCACTAGACATTCTTTGTGGTATGAGATATTTAATGCATTTTTTGGTTAACCAGCAACGGGAAAACCTGAGACCTACAAATTCAATTAAGTGCAAAACATTGTGGCACGTCTATTAAAGATTTACCAGCTGGACTCTTGTAGTGTTCAACACCATCAGAATATCAACATGACCATATGTTCTCAAACCTGTGTTGTTCTGTAGAATACCAGTCCTGTCCTTAAAACCATGATGAAGCCGCTCATCAACGTAAGCCTGATTCCCATCAAGCAAGATTCTTAAAGCAGGTCGCTTATCGAATGAGATAAGCCACAGCAACTAATTAATTCCCGCACTCTCTCCAGTGATGTTCTCGTTCACATCTATATCTATATTCTTAGAATGCTCATAAGCACGAAGTCAATTGCCTAAAACAACTTTCTTTTTATTTGTTTACGTTAGGATCTTCCATCAATTCTGCCTCCTGCACTCTTGTCAGTAAATAGACCGATTGTGATTGATGGCAAACATGTCAGTCTGCTTGGATGTGACTTCACTATGAATTCAGCTACATTTTAAATAACTTTTAGTCAATGTTATTTCAGACGAACCTGGCTTAAAACAAATACACTTGCTGGCTCAGAGCGCGCACGTCTCCTGGTGGGTTCAGTGCGTGTGTCTTACGATCCAAGTGCGGACTCTGGCGCCCGATGCAGGATGTGAATAACATCGGCAAAATTCAGAAATGTAAACGATGCCGATTCATCTTCTTTGGTTCTTTCGGTAAAGTCACGTAGAATGAGAATAAAATAATAAAATAACACGATAAAATTCTCACGACGTTTCGGCCACAACGCAAGCGGCCGTCTTCAGGTGAAAGGTACAGACCTGTCGGGACGACAGAGACATTGAAGCCGCTTGCGTTGTGGCCGAAACGTCGTGAGAATTTCATTGTGTTATTTTATTATTGTATTCTCATTCTACGTGACTTTACCGAAAGAACCAAAGAAGATGAATCCTTGCAGTCACGAAAGCTTTCAATCGAAAGATGCCGATTCATTGACTGAAACAAATATCTACGTTCGTGATATCGTGAGCATGAAAAAAAAATCGTTATTGCTTTACATCACGTGCACGTCGAGTGAATTTGCTGTTATCTGATTGGTCCGTTGTGAACTCTGCACCCACCAGGGGGGCTCTACATTCACCACATTGCCAACACACACCTCTGACCGTCGCCTGATGAAGCCAGTTGTAATCACTGGCGAAACGTCGTACTCAGATTGTAAATGTTGCGGCTTTGCTCTCCAACACACCGGCGTGCCGCACTAGTGACGAATTGGCCACGTTCTGTTTACGTGACAAACCTTACCAGTTGGCTGTGTCGGGTGGTTGCAGGTTTAACGACACATTCATATATTTATGCGATCTAACCCCTAAAAACCTGCATAATAGAGAAAAAAGACTTGGCAACTCTAAAATTGTGACAATTTATCGAATCGCGTGGGGGTAAATTGTTAAGAGTCTAGTTGTAGCCCTGCTCACTCTCCCCGCTCCGTGTCCCTCATGTGGCTGTATGGGAAGGCCCCTGTGAGTGAAAGTAACCTCGAAGCCCATGGGCAGAGAGCAGTGAACCAGGGAACGGCTTTAGTCTATGTGCAGTGGATTGCTTCAATGCTTCCGTTGAATGTTCGAGGGTTCACAGTGCTTCATTGCTATGTGCGCTCACACAATAATATGAGACCCATAGACTCAGATGCTCATAGACTCACACACAGGTCCATAGACTCGCATAGGGACCATCAGACTAACATGGAGACCCACAGACGCTACGTACATAGAGACCCGTAGACTCACATATAGACCCATATGTTCTTATAAAGACCCATAGACTCACATAGAGATCCGTAGACTCACATAGAAACCCATATGTTCTTATAAAGACCCATAGACTAACATAGAGATCCGTAGACTCACATAGAGACCCACGGACTCTACGTACATAGAGACCCGTAGACTCACATAGAGACCCATAGACTCACACAGAGCCCCATGGACTCACATAGAGACCCACAGACGCTATGTACATAGAGACCCGTAGACTCACATAGAGACCCATAGATTCGCATAAAGACTCATAGACTCACATAGAGACCCGTAGACTCACACAGAGACCCATAGACTCGCATAGAGACCCATAGATTCACATAGAGACCCATAGACTCACACAGAGCCCCGTGGACTCACATAGAGATCCACAGACTCTACGTACATAGAGACCCGTAGACTCACACAGAGACCCATAGACTCGTATAGAGACCCATAGACTCACATAGAGACCCATATACTCACATAGAGACCCATAGACTCGCATAGAGACCCGTAGATTCACATAGAGTCCCATAGACTCGCATAGAGATCCGTAGATTCACATAGAGACCCATAGACTCACACAGAGACCCATAGACTCACACAGAGACCCATAGACTCACATAGAGACCCGTAGACTCACACAGAGACCCATAGACTCGCATAGAGACCCATAGATTCACATATAAAGCCATAGACTCGCACAGAGATCTATAGACTCGCATAGAGACCCACAGACGCTATGTACATAGAGACCCGTAGACTCACATAGAGACCCATAGATGCGCACAAAGACCCATAGACTCATATTGAGACTCAGACTCGCATAGATACCTATAGACTCGCATAGATACCTATAGCCTCGCATAGAGACCCGTAGACTCACATAGAGACCCATAGATGCGCACCAAAGACCCATAGATTCATATTGAGACTCAGACTCGCATATATACCTATAGACTCGCATAGAGACCCATAGACTCGCATAGAGACCCATAGACTTACACACAATCCACGGTAGTTCACGACTATGTGGTCTCACATATTGGTTCCTACACTTGCATTGGTTCATGATTTTGTGGTCTCACATAACGACTCAAAGACTCACTTGGCGACACAGACTCACGTGGAGACACACAAACTCGCACGGAGTTCAAAGTGGCTCACCGCTGTGTGGTGATTTGTTTACCTTGCCCGCAATTTGCACTCCTATCGTGTGTTTGCATTATTTGTTGTTGTGACGCCTGTGAAAAAGAGCTTCATAGCTCATCGGATTCCTCCAGTATGAATACATACGGTGTTCTGATTCTGTTCCCGCAATGGGGCTTTCATCCGTCTGTCATCCTCGCCACCTGCTGGCTCCTCTGACGCAGCGCCATAGGGTCGCTTCACCCCTCCTGGTTTGTTGCCCTGCACGTGGCTGGGTGAGGCTGTCACGTGGCTCTGTCGTGGCGTGGGGCTGACGTCCACACACATGAGTCACACATAGACCCATTGACATACAGGGACTCCACTACTTACTAACATTCGACTTACGAACTTTCAGAGATACGAACACACGTGTCCGTATGTTCAGTTTCCTGCCATATTTGGCGGTGGTGTCATCTACATCTGCAGAACGTGAAGAACCAGTGGCATCTGCATCTACAAGGGATTATACAACTTTTAAAGCCATTCCGGCGTGTTTAGTGCACATGTCGTACAACGTGCTTGGAATCGACAAGAGTAACGTTGGACTTACGAATAAATCGACTTACGAACAGACCTCCTGCACGCAACTCGTTTGTAAGTAGAGGAGTCCCAGCACGTAAGCACCAAATATGTATTTATTTGCCTTGTGTATCCAGGGCTCTCGCTGTGTTAAAGTCACGTGCAAAAGCATTCGCTAAATAAACTACTCATGTTGATCCACACTCGGGGCTCACCGCCGATGTGCCCTTACACAGAATGCGTGCGCACGCATCAACCAACGCAACATTTTTAATTCAGAGAACAGGAAGATCTTTAAATGAAGTGGAAAAAAATAAATAATAATAATATCACTGTTGGTCTTGTGCAATTGTTGGTGGCCAGTCTGTGACAATAATTTCACTTACAAATAAGAAACCGATGCAATAATTTCGATTTAAAGCTTTCGTGACTGCAATGATTCATCTTCTTTGGTTCTTTCGGTAAAGTCACGTAGAATGAGAATAAAATAATAAATTGATAAAATAAAATAACACAATAATATTCTCACGACGTTTCGGCCACAACACAAGCGGCCTTCATCAGGTGAAGGGGCGAGACTGTCTGTGTTGTGGCCGAAACGTCGTGAGAATATTATTGTGTTATTTTATTTTATCAATTTATTATTTTATTCTCATTCTACGTGACTTTACCGAAAGAACCAAAGACGATGCAATAATGTTGTGGCTGAAGCTCCGATTATAAACCAACGAACTCAGTGCTGCCAGGCGCAGTGCTCTGACACGTGGCATTCGCCTCAAGTCACCTCCACGATTCCCAGTTTCTCAATGAGTTGTTTTCTTTCTTTCTTTCGGATATGGTGGGAAATAGACGGGACGCGCGGTTATCGCACACTCTCAGGGTCTTAAACAGGTCACAAACGTGTCTGCTGCACTGCCGTCGACTGACGACTTCGTAACGCTGCAGGTTGGAAGGCACAAATGAAAGGCACAATCTGGGTGCCTTCGGATTCGGGGGTTGGCGACCTTGCAAAGAACAGGAAGAAGCAGAGGCATTTTTGCGTGTTTTTGTCTTTGATTAAACTAGTTCGGGAGCCGCATCACGCGCAGAGTCACTTGTACACAGACACAGCAGGTATACAGCAGATGACGACACATTCTGACGTGAACAAAATAGGCGATTGAATAAACTGCGTCTATTTAGTATCCCCCCCCCCCCCCACCGCCTTTAGTTATTCTTTGGCAATACAGTACAACTGCACATTGTATTATTCTTAGCTCTTTCGGTAAAGTCACGTTGAAGGGAAACAATAATATAATAAAATATATATAATAATAAAAATTCTCACGACGTTTCGACCATAACACAAACGGTCATCATCAGGTGTGAAAAACCAACGGCAAGAAACATTTGAAAGAAGTGGTGGTCCGCGTCCATTTATTTATTTATGTATTTATTTATTTCGAGCGGTGTTTTTTTATTTATAAAAAAACGTTAGCGCCACGCGCAGCGATTTGGCAGTTTATTTAGAAGGACTAGTCCATCTATGTTCTGAAAAGAGGAGGCGGGAGACGAAAAATTAATGTATGCTGTCTGAAAGCCACCGTAAGCGTGAACAATCAATTAAGACCTGAAATGGTTTATCAAATCTTTCCAATGATTGCTAAGCCAGAATCCATCTTCTCGGTTGAAATTGTCTCTGTGCTTGTATATGTGGATAGCCTCATGAACGAATCTCTCATGGTAGCCAGATGGCTTACAAAGAACCTCTGTCTATTTTATTGTTTCCCTTCAACGTGACTTTACCGAAAGAGCTAAGCATATGAATTACTGCAGTCACGAAAGCTTTAAATCAAAATTTGCACATTGTATTGTCACCAAGACATTCCACAGTGACCCATATTTATTCAATTATTTTTTTTCATAAAATTATGTTTTAAGATTTATGGTTTGAAAAATGAAAAATGGTTGCCCGCAAGGGGGCAGCCAAAAAGCCGCCTGTTGCCAACCCCTGCGCCAGAGCCTTAGAATTGACGTAGGCACTGCCATGCCAGGCCACACTGTGGGCAGTGCTGGATTATAATCCGAGTAGTAAAAGTAGCTACACATGTAGTAGCTACGGGCCCCACACGTTCAAGGGTCGCGCGCTAAATGCTTTCAAGCTATCAATTCTGGTTCAGTGATTCTGCACTTGCTCTATTACTATAGTACTATACCGCCTTATACTTTTACGAACGACTGGGTGTTTAAGGTTAGCGATTTGTCGTATTATTTGGCTGTATAGCAAATGCAAAAATACAATTGCTTTACTATGCAAGTTAAAAATGTGTTTTAATATTTATGTTTTTTTAGGGCCTCTTAATAACATATGCTACAGGCCCCGCACTAGCTTAATCCGGCACTGACTGTGGGTATTATTCTATTTTGGAACAGAGTACAACTCTTTAGCACCTATCATGGAGCACGAGGTTCCGGTGTCACCATCCGGCTGTTGGATGGATGCGAGTTCACAGCATGAGCTGTCATTGTTTATTCACCATTTCCGTTTATTCGATGTTCATTTTGTAAATGGTTAGATTTAATTATTGGATTTATTCAAACTTTCAGTCAACAGCGCTTTTTTCACATGCTAAACTAAAATTACAGTGAATGAAAACAAATCAAATCCCAGAATTGATACAACTGAGGGATATCTCGATAAAAAATATATACATACCGTCTTCCATTGAGACAGATGTACAGAGCCCCCACACATCCCACTATCGTGTATATATCGAGCACGACACAATATGGCCTAAGTTACGATTTCAGAGTTCCACTACAACTGGTGGTATCTCAGTTGATGGCGCTGTTCGAGAAATTACTATGCTGTGTGTGATTGAAAACTCATTTCTTCAGAACAGCTTTTTTGTGGTTAGCCTGTTGTCCTTCTCCCGCGCCCGCGATTAGCCACGTTTGGTCACGCGCGGCGCGAGCGAAGTCCAGCTTTCATACGGCACATGAATGACGCCGCAATAAGCCGGGCTCAGAAACGCAATAGCAGAACGTGAGCTCGCGGCAGTGCGGCGCGGCGTCGGAGGCGTGTGATCGTTCGCGTTTGCTCACGGCCCCACTTTGTGTGCAGGCTGTGCCAGCTGGAAGGGCTGCCCGTGCGCGGGGCGAGCGAGCTCGAGAACGGACACTTCTACGTGGCCGTGGGCAGCGAGCGCTTCAAGCCGCTGCCCTACGGGGAGCTGGTGGCGCGGTGGGCGTCACGCAGTCGGGTGCGCAGGTACGTGGCCCGTCACGCGGAGCCACTCTTCGCTCCGTCGGCGCCAATGTCAACTCGGTCCGTCGTCGTCGTCGCCGTCGTAGCAAGTCGGAATAAAGCGCGGTGCAGGTTCGGGAGGTGCGGTCCCCGTGCGGTAGAATGAACACCCAAGCGTGACTTGTGAATCCTTTGGAAACCCTTTACAGATTACGCACGTTGAACTTCTTTCGCACCGTACGCAAACGATCGTGCAAATCGGAGGTGCGTGGAAAGGACAACAAGCTAAAAGCAGTTCTAAAGAATGTTTTTTTTTAAATCTAGATGATTAAAAAATGCACAAATCCAGTGGCTTCTACTATCGTAAGGAAGAGCGTTTCAGACAGCCGCAAAAACATTCCAGACAGCCCCATCAACGTCGTCAATGCGTGGCAGTAGGCAGCACTCCCAGCTCCAGGTACAGCATTGGGATGAGGAGGCCGTCACATGCTCGCGGTTTGGTGTCTCCATACTCCAGCAGTGGAGAGCGGACCTCCTGCCTGCTGCCTGCTGCTCCTCCCGCATCCCACCACCTCCCCCTGTGCTTTGTAGCTTTCTCGTTTGAATAAAGTGGAGGGGACCCAACCTGGATACAACTCGGGATTGGCCCTTGCGAACTCCTTGTGGTGCAGATGTACGCTAAAAAAACTCCACAAACACGACAAAGCTCCCCCGTATAGCCTTGACAGACGGCTGCGGCAAGTGTTGTCGGCGAGAACCAATCAAGGCCGGTGCGGCACATGAAGGCGAGCACCACGCACGACCGCCTTTGTCTCCCTCGTGGAGATGTTTACTCTTTAGAGGTTGAGTCGACCTAGGGGAGACCCAGGATCGGTTCAGATAATCGTCACTGATGTTGGCCGTGAGTGGGAGTCGAATTCGGGTCATAGCGCAGCGTGCTAACCACTACACTACCACTCGTCAAACAGGAGAGACCATCACACACAGCGGACATTCTGTCGGGGGATGGGAATTCTGCTTCACATCGTCACACTCATAATCATCATGATCATCATCATTGCCATGATCATTATTTACTTCAAGCCAATGCTATCTTTTTCTCTTCTGATTGAGTCGTCTGCCCAGTGGCAAGCTCAAACAATGCTGCCGAAATTATTCTAATCTTGTCGGAATGGAGTCTTGACACTCACGTCGACGGGAAGCAGCGGGGTTCTTACCGTCATTGCACGCGTACCAGGAGGACGTGTGCATGTGCAGGTAGTACAAATCTGTTGTCTTTAAGGATGTCAACTCCCTCGCTTGGTATGCAGGAGGTCGTGGGCTCAATCCTGACCCCGACGCCTGTATATTTGGAGTTTGTGTGTCTCTCTCCTCGTAGTCACGTGCTTTTTCTCTGGATCCTCCGGGTTTCCCATTCACATTTAGAATCAACGTGCATTTAGAGTATTTGGCTGCTATAAATGTCCACATCATAAGCCACTTCGTTGAGATATAATTTGTGGCCAGATCGCTTCTGAAAAAGAGCTACGTAGCTCAGTGAGCCTTGCCTGGTAAAATAAAGAGTAGTTTAGTTTTCGTATAATGTGGGGATTTGTGAGTAGGAAGTAAAGAGATGACTGCATTAGCAAGCTATGGACAACATTAACAACTTCGGGAACCTGGCCATGTCAATTGTAATGTTTGGACAGGTTCTTGTGGCTACATGAATGCCTGTTGCTATACGGGTTAGAGAACTGCCCTTGAGCGAAACAATAACAACATAATCTCGTGGCTTTTGAACGCAGTTGCTTGTGAAGGATGCAATACGTTTAATGGGAGGAGAGGTGTAAGCAGCTTGGTGGCTCGGTATAGAATGTGTCAGGAAAGCTCTGTAGACATACCTGTGAAGCCCTTATCAGTGCCCTACCTTATTACAGATCATTGCAGACCTTATTGGTCACCCGGTGCCCTTATACATCTCTACGTTAATCCTACAAAGTCCCATCACAAGGGAGAAACACAAACAAATAGACACAATTGTTTGCCCGTATTGAAAAGGCTGTACGCCGTATGAACCTGAACACGGATTTTCTCTGTAGAAGAATACGGGCAAACCAAATGGGTCGACGCGGTGTGTGTAGATGTAATTGTGAAGAGGAGGTTGTGGATGGGCGGAACACGTTTGCAGGAATTAGCAAGACAGGTTCCTAAGACAGGGATAAAGGGAGCACAAGAGGGACTCACTTTTCAAAAACATTATCGCCATCATGATGGCTGCAAATTGTTCACAGCGTTACAACCAGTATCGTGTCGTGTTAGAGCTTATCGTGGGGTTTTTCCCCATGGTAAAAATATATGGTGGGCAGAGCAAAGGTACCTTGGTGTCACAGCGGATGCAGGTAACGTTTAATTACTCTATTGTTGCAAGCTTCTCTCTCCCACTAAGTTGTATATTCAATAAATTAATAACAGTGCTGTACCTGACTGCTTTTTGTTTTCTTCCAGATCCAACCGTACTTCTCTTCCGCCAGTGTCTTCAAATTGGAAGAAGAAATCAGAGGTAAAATAAAAAAAATTATTACTCAAATGTTATAGTGATGCAGCTTCTCAGCTGAACTAGTTTCGAAAGCCTGACTTTGTGAGCAAACTTATCAGACCGAGAACGTGTTATAATGCAGCGAGGCGGCTGGATGGCTCAGAGATGAAAGCACTGGGCCAATGACCACTGAGAACTGGGATGGAATCTGGGTCGCCTCCCATTAATAAACATGGAATCTCACGTGTAACTAGTATAAGGCCTCTGCTCAGTCACCAATGATGGCACAAGAAACCCATCACATTATGATTTTGTCATTAATTTTCTGAAATTCGACAAACTAATAGCAGAGTGAACGGGAGAGTGCGGCCACAATTGTGTGAACGATTAAAAACGTCACTTGAAGGGTTTTGCCGAAGAACTATTAAACGTCTCATGTGCAGCTGGAGGTGTACAGTATTTCTCCTCTTTCACAGTGGCCAGAGATGTTGGAAGAAGTGGGGGTACCCACACTTTACCCCACCACACACACAACCTGCCAATTGGCTAACGTTGGTGCCCCCAGTTCATGCTACTGGGTGGACAGAGGTGGAAGGAGATTACAAACAAAAGACGTGCCCATTGCTTCAACTGCCATTGCCGGGACATTTAACCATTGACTTATGGATTTCGAGTCCAGTGTGGTAACGATTTCGTCAGGGCAACAGTCCTGCTTTAGTGCAGTTGAGTAAAAAAAAACATGAACAGTGCTGACAGTGCCGAGACATTACAACAAAGTGTTGTAGTTATTTATCCGTTGGAAGTTATTTATTAGGCATGAAATGTTGTTTCCTCGAACATTTGCTGAATGGTCACAATTCATTTAAACGATCGGTAATATTTAGCCTCTTTTTGACTGTTTCATTCGCGTTGTGTCTAATTGTTCCCCCCCCACCCCCCGTCTTGTTTGCCCAGTTTTGGTCACTCCATGGCCAGAAATGTAACAGCCTTTCATTTTCACGAATGGTAAATAAATTACTCTTTTTGGTTCCGCGCGGTCTCTTGCGTTAGCGCAGCAGAGCTCTGTCGGTCTCTCTCTCTGCATCCCTGTGATCAGATTAAGAGGCTCAGCCAGTCGACAGGGGGAGTCAGTGACTCTGTCCTAATCTCTCCACCTCTGCAGGTGAGCCCCGAGTGCTTTTGAACATCAATCACAAAGTGTTCACTTGCTTTGAAAACTAAAATCCTCGAGAATAAATATATCGCTTTCGTTGTTGGCAGCTCCATGATTTACGATAGACATTTAAGACTCATTCGTGTAACCGTGAAGTGTATTTTACTTGGGCAAAGTGTGTCAACCAATTAGGACGTAAGCATATAGCAATTTGTTTACATTTGCCGATAAGGGAGACATACTGATTTACTCTTAGTGTATATGACAATAGCTTATTTTGTGATTGGCTGTGTTTTTTTCGACAACTATATAAAAAAAGCTTGTCTCTTATCCACACTTTGCATGCACAATTTTTTTTTAAAACTCTCCACTTTCTGAAATCGGAGACACCAGGCTTAGACCGTGATACCCCTCACACTCGAAAGTGATCTTTCATTTTTAACGAGAATTCAAGATCCAAACCCTCGAATCTCACCGGTTGCTCTCTCAGTATTTCTTATTGGTTGTCAACAACTTTCATTCGGCGCTCGACCCAGTGAAACCTCATTCTGAAACTCTGTTACAAGCCAAACAGTTAGCGTGGGGGTCCTGTAAGTTCAGTTCACGCGTTAGTTTTGTACGTATGGCTATAAAGGGGGGGGGGGGGAGGGTGTCGAAGTTCCATCGCTCACGTAAACACGGCGCAATATGAACAAAACTTTGGGGGAAAAGTTGCCATTACTATTAGGGACTTACCATTATTGAAAAGCAGCCAAGCACATACAAGCTTTGCTCCAAAAAACTGGGAAGACACAAACCAAAGCAAAAAAAAAAGGACTCCCTTGCGAACATGCCAACTAATTTTCACAGTGATGGCGACTCTTCAGCTCCTTGCCTGTTCAATACTTCTGAAGAGAGACACGTGTTGCAAAGCCTTACACGTGCCCTGCGCGTGTGTGATTTTATTACATTTTTTCCCAACCTGTTTTCTCCACTTTTTTTTTCTTCGCATCTCGACGTGGTGGTTTCTTCGTGCGTGTATGCGTGTCAGGAGGAAAACCGACACACGCGCTCCACAGGTGACGTGCGCGAGGGGGCCTCGGATGGCCCGACCAGGCCTAAGGCGGCGGGCAAGAAGGATGAGGAGGGGAAGGGCGACCGCACCGACTCCGACGCGGTGTTCCACCCCCGGCCAGTCAGGGTGAAGCGGGGCAATGGCGGCAGGCGGTCCTCTCACTCCCCATCCTCTGGAGGTGATGAACGTTCCTTCCGGTTCAATGGCGGCGAGCGGAGGAGATACGGGAGATCGCACAAACTGAAAAGCACTCGAGACACGGATGACCCCAAGTATAACGGTCCAATATGTTGTTCGTGTCCTGGCTTTTTTGATTTTTTTTGCTCCTTTTCCAGACGAGGCTGGGGTGTTCAAGGCACGGCCAGGCCGAAGGGAGATGCAGGGGGCACGGGAAGTGAAGGAGGACACCAACACTAAGGTGGAACTTCCACTGGACCAGGTGAACATTGTGTTTCTGCTACCTCCAACACCTAACCCCCCCCCCCCCCCCATATATTGAAATTACTAGGTTAGGCCCACTGACCTATGTAGCTCGTTATTTAGAAGTGGCCAGGCTATCAATAAACTAAACTGAAACTAAACAAATGATAGCTCAACCAAGTGGCGTATCACGTGGACATTTATCGTAACCAAATAACTCTAAATGCATGTTTCTAACTGTGGAGGGAAAAACCGGAGGACCCAGAGAAAATCCACGTGACCACGGGCAGAGAGGCATGCAAACTCCAAATATACAGCCGTCAGGGTCGGGATCGAACCCACGATGTTCTGCACACCAGGCGAGGCAGTTAACATCTCCTAGCCACCGTGGCACCTGCGGCCCGGGCGCTGGCCTCACCTTTGCAAGGCCGCGCTTTGCACGCACAATTTACGCTCGAGTCATCAACGTCCCATCCCGCCCACGGCCATTGATGCGCCCTGGCCAGACGTTCTGAAGGAGGTGGGGCTACCCACACTCGACCCCAGCACACGTGACCTGCCCAACGACCAACCGCGGTGTACCCATTTACACCGCGGTGTGGGCAGAGGCGCGGGGCGTTAGTGAGAGTACAATTGTCCATGGGCTGCGTCGATTGCTGCGTGATAATAAGACGTACCCATGCGTTTTACTGAGTGTGGCATACCCTGGTCTCGCTCTGTAGAGGGCAGCAGAGACAGTGGAAGAGGACCTGACTGAACCCACCGCTAGAAAGAACAAGGTGAGAGCACTCACCCACGGAAAGGTACAAGCTCGGTTGTCAGGGAGAAGGTTGTCATGATTTTATGAGGTTGCACTCATTACCACAATACTTTTCTGATCTCGTCAAGGAGCATAAACCATCACGTGAACACCGGTCATCCTCGCAGCAGCGGCTTTTGGCTAACCATCGAACAAAGATGGTCACTGCATGATCGCGTGCTTTCAGATGCGCTTCTGCGGCTGTCTAGAAAACTCTTCCTTCCAATATTAATAAGCACTGGAGCTATGAACTTTAAATCTAGATTGAAAATACATTTCTGTAGAATTAATTTTTGTGTTTAGTTTGTTGTCCTTCCCCCGCACCTCCATTTAGCATGGTTGGCTACGTACGGTCTGAAAGAAGTTCAACATACATAGTTACATGTATGTCTTTGTAAATATAAAATGCAAGTGGCTGTCATTTACTTCATGGTATAAATGTCATTATTTACATTGTCTTGATTCACCAGAGTTTGGGGAAATAGCAATTGGACCGCTATACTTTCCTATACATCTGACTCAAGCGCCACCAGTTTCCGAATGTCTTGCGACTTGCGCAAAGGATTTAGATGAAGGAACAAAAGAAGACACGGCACATAAAACGTCAGCACGGTAAATTGTGATATGATAAAAAAAAATCCCCAAGCAAAATGAAGCAGAATAAAACGTGGAATTTACAGTGCCTTTTTTTCTTTTAGGATTTGAAACGTTGTACTGAAATTGTCAATGTTGTGGATTTGCTCTCCAACACACCGTTGGGCTGATGCAGTAACTAATTGGCGTGTTTTGTTTACGTAAAAAAAACCTTACTAATTGGCGATCTAACCTAAAAAAAACTATTATTATGAATAATATTTCTCGCCAAAAGCTTTCTACGTGTCAGACTGGGAGGCTTTATGTGAAATTAGGCCAGCCCAAAGGTCAAACGAGATTTAAGGATTATTCCATTAAATCTTAGAATCTGGTCAAGATACAAATTTTGGATTGCCCCGAATGTTTGTTATTGTTTTGGATTGATTGGTAAACACGTCATCGGACGCTGTCACGGACATCGTGTCGCGACCGCGCTTTTACCACCAGAAGTGGTATCACATGGTATCTGGCGATGTCAGTTTTGGCAGCACGAAGACACATTACATGATTCACAAATGTGAATGATCCGAAAATATGAAAGAGATCCAAAATTATCTGAAACAGCATATAAACAAACTAAATCACTGAACATTTTTTATATTTTACCAGGTAAGGCCCACTGAGCTATACAGCTCTTTTTCAGAAGCAATCTGGCCACGAACGATAGCTCAACAAAGTGTCTTATCGCATGGAAATGTATATTATCCAAAAACTATAACCGTATGTTGATTCTAAATGTGGAGGGAAAAACCTGGAGGGGCTGGAGAAAAATACACGCGACCATAGGTGGAGAGGCACCACACAACTCCAAATATACAGCAGGCCTCAGAGTCGTGATCAAACCCACGACCTCCTGTGCACCAGGCGAGGGAGTTAACATCTCGCCACCATGGCGGGCCACCTAACCGCATGAAAGATGATGACTATGATGATGATGTCCCTCCGTGGTGCTACGTATGTAGGTGGCTCACAGCAAGGAGAGCCCACCTTTTTCTCTCCGGCCCGCGCGTGTCAATCACTCGCCACATCTGGCCGCCCTGGTCAACGGCAACGGGCCTCGGAAGCAGGAGAACGCGGACAGCTCCGGCTCTCTGCAGCTGCCAAGGGAACCCATCGGCCCTCACTGATAGAGGGGCAGCCTGAATACCGGGGCTGCACATCAACGCCGTTCGCTTGCGAGCGCCGTGAAGGGGGTGACGTGACGCACGCAGAACTGACGCTGCGTTGTGTTTGCGGCCTATTTGTTGCAACGCCTGTAATAGAATAACATGTATCATGATCATCATTATCAGCCATTGTCAATTTACTGCTGGATGAAGACCTCGCCATGTTTGCCCTAAAATAAATTTAAGAAAATATTTAGATCTTTCTAACTAGTCTGTCAGCCAGTTCTTCAACAGTCCATTCAGAGCCAAATGAAATTATTGTTTGTCATCGATGTTTTTTTTCAATTTTCATCAACATCACTTTCTTTTTTAATAGGCAACAACAATTTCACTTTAAATTTCATCGCTGTGTTAGCTGTTTTTTGTTTTACCTGGTTTCTCGGTGATGCTGCCCGATTACCCCTGGCACCTGGAATGATGCCAGCTGCCGGATCAGGTCAAGCCGAAGTGTCTCAATGAGGAAACAACTATGGAGCCACGCTCATCCGCTTTTGGAAACCCTGAACCATTGCTGGTGCATTCCAAATTTAGACGGTGGGTGCCAGATTATCCACAGTACGACGTTCGTTGAGATTTCACAAAGTGTTACCCATTTTATTCACCGAGTCCACCACAAAGTGAGGTTCAAATTCATGACCATCCCATGGTGATTTGCAGCCATTGCCCACTGAAGCGCTGCTGGCCAAACTGATGACCGCAACCAGCTCAATAATACAACACTGCGATAATTAAGGGTTATAGCATCCACCGTGAAAGTTTTCGTTATGTTGTCGCTTTTTGTTTTTTTTCACGTAAGAATGATTACAATTTTTACATAGGCTTAGCAAGCAATGACAATAAAAAAACGGTCTTGATATCGTGAATTAATAACCCGTAGCCCACTTCGCTGTGAATAACTTCGTGATGATGCTAGCGCTCGTTCATTTTGTGTGCACCGGTTTATAACGCTAGTCAGAATCTCATGAAATGCTTATTTACATTCACATGAAAAGGATTTTAAAACGTTCCGAGGATTAAATACTTTTTAAAAAGTTTCTGCATCCTCATTGTCTAATTTACGCGGTCATGTCAACGAGCAATGATAGTTCAACGTGTTTGGTTAGCGACACTACGGTTGACGCGATGCATTCGCTCTGTCCTTCTGCCTGTCTGCAGCGTTGATTCCCCACGACTCTCAGAAAGACGATCAAAACACGGACACAATTTTGAGCATGAAAGCGGTTGCCACTATTGGGTACTTGCCCTTTGGAAAGCAGGCCAACGTACTTAAAAGGGTTGCTCAGAATTCAGCAAGTGAAAAAAATAACAGCACTCAAGATAAAAGCTTTTTATGTTTTTTAATCCAAGGCGATGACATCACACTTCGTACGCCCACGTGCTGCCCGATCATGTGACCGCGGGCGATGCCACCGCGAGGCATCGCCTCGTGCGGCTCGGCAGGCTTGTGACGTTGCTCAGCCAGGACAAATCCACCGCTCGCCGTAGGCCTCTCGCCAAGCTGCCACCGCACCCACCCCCACGGCGGTGGGTCCCGCGATGGGAGCACTCAACCGAGCCACCTGCGCTCACGAGCCGCTCTCGTCGCTTCCCATCGGCACGGCGCACGTGTTCTCTGGGGGCGCATTCTCGCCCCCATGATTGTCGTTCCGTCGCTCTTTGCAACCAGCGGCCCTCTTAACGGCGCGTCCCGCCCCCAAGCCAAATTTTCTGAGCAGTCAGTAACCTGCACGCGTCCTTGAAGCCTGTGCTTCTAACCACGAATTTCAGTTTGTGTTCCTTTTTCTTGGTCGACGTCCATATTTATGATGTATGTTGAACTTCTTTCGCACCATACGTAGCCAACCATGCTAAATGGAGGTACAGTAAATCCAAAGTGCAGGATCCATGTCATAGCAGTACGCATTCAGTAACAAAAACAAATACTTCCGAGGGCAAACATGTTGGAAATCTTCTTTGGTTCTTTCGGTAAAGTCACGTAGAATGAGAATAAAATAATAAAATAAATAAGACAAAATTCTCACGACGTTTCGGCCACAACACAAGTAGCCTTCTTCAGGTGAAGGAACAGAACTGTCGGAACGACAGCTTCAATGAACGCTGCTAAGATTCGTAGTGTCTTTTTAAGCTGGGTGAGAGAAGTGATGCATCTTGACAAAGGAGTTTACATATCAAACAGGAGCATTGAGCATTGAAATAGCTGAGGGATTAGCTTGTGATTGGTCACAGAAATAGCTATGTTAAAGTCAAAGCATCCACATCCACAGAGGAACCTAGTACAAGGACGCCAAAGGGGCTGCACTACCCAACTAGAATACAGTAAACCGATGTGAAAAAAAACCTAAGTCTGAATTACATCAATATAATAAATGTACTCAATATATTCTTCAAAAAGCTGAGCTATTAACAGCAACTGGGTATACACTACACTATATAATGAATACCATATTGTAAACCAATAAAAAAACTAAAATATAAACTACCTCAATGTTATCAATAAACTCTATATACTCTCCAATCAGCTGAGCTACCAACAATAAGTCGTTATATATCACAATGCTATATGGCGAAAAAATGGGTGGATTCTTCTCCTCAACGTCAGCACCACGGAGAGCTACGAGCTCCGTTCAGAGGGACGATTCCATCCATGCTCGGAACGGAGGAGGGGGGAGAGCAACAGCTACGAAGCGCTGTTATACTCCATGCTATAAACCATACCATTAACCGTGGTGTGAGAGGTATTAAGAAGCAATGCCAGCGAAAAAGCTGCGGTCTGAAGGTCACCGTAAAATACAATTAATTAAGAACCTAAATGGTTTAAAACATTTTTCCAATGGTTACTAAGCCAGAATCCATCTTCTCGGTTGAAATTGTCTCTGTGCTTGTATATGTGGATGGCCTCATGAACGAATCTCTCATGGTAGCCGGTTGGCTTGCAAAGAACCTCCGTCTTTGAGAAGTCAATGTCATGTGAGCCCACTGAATTATAACAGTGATCTGCCATGGGACGAAGGGGTGATTGGCCTTCCAAAGATACACAAAGAAGATACACCCCTTCGTCCCATCGTCTCTACTATCAACTCCCCCACCTATAAACTGGCACGTTTTCTTGCTGATATACTGCGACCTTTCACTGGAAAAGCCACCTCTGCGGTACTAAATTTTACTCACCTGGTATCGACAATCAAAGGCATTTCCCTGTCCCCAGACGACCTGCTTGTCAGTTAGGATGTGGTGTCCTTATTCACCAAAGTTCTGGTACCTGACACCATGGCTATCATTGAAGACCTGGTTCATCAAGGACTGCATACTGATGTAGTTTTTTTCACATCTGTATGATAGTTGAGTAGTGCAGCCCCTTTGGCGTCCTTGTACTAGGTGCCTCTGTGGATGTGTAGGCTTTGACTTTAACATAGCCATTTCTGTGACCAGTCACAAGCTAATCCCTCAGCTATTTCAATGCTAAATGCTCCTGTTTGAAATGTAAACTCCTTTGTCAAGGTGGCTCACTTCTCTCACCCAACTTAAAAAGACGCTACGAATCTTAGCAGCGTTCTTTGAAGCTCTGTCGTTCCGACAGTTCTGTTCCTTCACCTGAAGAAGGCTACTTGTGTTGTGGCCGAAACGTCGTGAGAATTTTGTTGTCTTATTTTATTTTATTATTTTATTCTCATTCTACGTGACTTTACCGAAAGAACCAAAGAAGATGAATCCTTGCAGTCACGAAAGCTTTAAATCGAAATGTTGGAAATCATTATATAATCCATGCATATGCATGCTTATTCTTCCTTAATAGTCTTGTGTAAAGTGTTGTAGGTAGGTTTCTCGTGCTATCAAAAATATTGTTTGCTATCTTGTGCTTATATTTAAATTGACCCTCCAAATGAGAGGGTTACACTTGCATAACCTCATAACCTTCGAACTGTGACTTGTGCACTTTCCACTGCGTCACACGGCGGTAGAAATGATGATCCTGGGTTCGATTCTACACTATGCCACTATGCGATATATATTTTGTATTTTACAAGATAAGGCCCACTGAGTTATATAAAGCTCTTGTTCAGAAGCGACCTGGCTATCACAAATGATAGCTCAACGAAGTGGCTTATCATCATGTGGAAATTTAGTGCAGCCAAATACTCTCAAACGCATGTTTGTGAATGTGGAGGGAAAAACCGGAGGACTCGGAGAAAAAACCGCGCGACCACGGGGAGAAAAGAACACGCAAACTCCAATTATACAGGCGTCGGGGTCGTGATCGAACCCACGAGCTCCTGTATACCAGGCGAGGTACATTCCATCTCGCCTCCGTGGTACACAATTCAGGCAGGGGTCCTTGATGGAAGAGGCTTCTCACGTGGAGGGGAGAGTTAATGGTCTCAACCCAGACACCAATTGATGAAAAAAACACCGCATTATAGAATTCATTTAAAAACTTTATTCGAGTACGGCTGTGTGTGTGTGAGAGACTCGCCACCATTTGTTGCTTCAGTCGCTCCTCCTGCCATCCGTTCTCCATAGACCACAAAGGTGAGCGAATTAGGAATGGCAATGTAACGGGACCGTGAACGTTACCAGTGAGTACAGCCGTAATGCTTACTCATTGCGACTCTGTCCTAACGGCTTGCTGTAGGCCAGGTGGCTTGTGTAGCAGTAGCAGCAGCAAAGATATATAGTAGCAGCAGCACGCACAATGGCAGCAGCATTTAGCATGCACAGCAACATCAGTAGACTGTTAACAGCAGCAATCTGCTGGCTATGTACGGTGCGAAAGAAGTTCAACATACATCAAGCCTTGTCTGGCATCATATTCTCCGATATCCTTCAGGCTTCGTCAGTCCTAGTGGGGCTTGGTGAAGTTTGGGTAGCTTGTGTGTGACCCTGATATATTGTAGTCCTCATAAAGAATGTCGTCTAGTTAATCGGACATATACCAATAATGAATATGCCAGGTTCCAGACAATAATATACAACCTGCAGTTGCAAGATTAGGCCATGACACACGCTGTGTGTGGGGTCAAAAATAAGTTCCCCATAATCACCGAACCCCAATATGCGTGAAAAAGCCCAAAGTAGATCGGGCGAATCTGATGCCAGACAAGGCTTCTGAAAACAGACTGCTGCTGCTGTACGGTCCGCTGTCTATTAGAATGATTATGCCATTTGTACAACACGACTGCCCATATACAACTTACACAATTGCTGCTTCAGTCGAAAAATGAGTTTCTTCATGAATATTTTGGAAAGTTTGGTGCAATTACATTGCTTAAGCAGCTGTATAGTTGTATTAAGAACTTTTCCCCAAATCAACAGCTCTGTTCCAACGGTTTCCCTGTGATGTTGGAGGAATATTCACCAAATAATGCTGCTGCTGTTAGGCATATTTTAAAGACCTTGTTGGAGTGCTTGAAGATTACGCCATTTTGTGTTGGTATCGTGGTCTGAATATGTACGTTTAAAAATGACCTATTTGACACGTGTATAATACGAATATTTGTTGCTACAGGTCCCCGTTGAAAAATATATAAATACCAATGTGCTTTATTCTGGTTAGTTTGAAACATTGGATAAAATTGTTTAAAATGATTCATTTTCCCAAATCCACGACAGCTACGTGTTTTCTAAAAGTATGCATTGTCTCCTATCACTGCAACTACAAAATAACAGATTATGAATTTAATATATCCAGGATGATGCTGCAGAAGATAAATGTACATCTCTGCACGGAATCATTTGACATAAAAGGTGAAAAACTACCCAATCAACTGCATTCCACCGAACGAAATAATCCGCAGATAGTCAGTCACAACTGCCTTCCTGCCTGTCACACCACGTGTAGCCAACAGTGCAACTCTACCTTTCACTGTTCATCCAGTCTTCACACCGATTCATGGTATTGCCTTGATTTTAGCACCTCACCTATAATTGCCCTGTTGTTAAAACGAACAAACGATCGAGGTCTCATTTCGGTCAACACCCTTTTCATAAGATCGGACAAGCCGATTTTTAAACACTCCAAGAACAGCCACACCAGTGCCACTCAACCAGTTTTTACGGAGGGCTGCACGTTCAGCACCTTGGACAGCGCTACCGGCAGCTTCTCCACGGCACTGGCCCAGCCACCGCGCGCTTTGCCATCGCTGTGTCTCGTTTCCCCTTGCTCCTGGAACTGGAACCAAGCGCCTTTGTCGTCGGCCGAGCGGAGGGCAGAGCACGCCGACATGACGATGCCGAGGGCGAGGGATGTTCCACCCAGGCAGAACAGGATGGCGCCGGACAGCTTGCACATCTCAAGCGCGCGGTTGAAGCGCAGGGCGTGCTTGTCCACCACGAAGAAGTCGGCCTTGCCGAACGACTCGATCTTGGGGGGGATGAGGTAGCCAGTGCACACCACTGCGATCCCAAGGAGTAGAATGATGGAGCCCGTCACAGCTCCGGCCTGCGGGCCCAGGTGAGACATCGCGTTGGCAAATCACACCGTGGACCTGGGAAAGAATTGCTCGCTTTTTCCATGGGGATGTTTATTTAAACCTTGGTGAATAAACCGTCTCTCACCTCGTTCAAAATGAATGCCATTAACTAAATACGGTACAACCAGAGTCTTTGCTTATGTAATAAAACCAAACAATGATCTGCATTGCTATTTAAAGCTTTCGTGACTGCAATGATTCATCTTCTTTGGTTCTTTCGGTAAAGTCACGTAGAATGAGAATAAAATAATAAATTGATAAAATAAAATAACACAATAATATTCTCACGACGTTTCGGCCACAACACAAGCGGCCTTCATCAGGTGAAGGGAGCGAGACTGTCTGGTAGGACAGCGCTGGAGTGAGAGAGCCACGTTCAGATCACGGCTTTTAAGCTTAGAGTCGCGGCATCTCTTCAGAAAGGTGAGAGACTCGATTAGTTGAGCCTTCTTATCCCGAAGTCGTGATCTGAACGTGGCTCTCTCACTCCAGCGCTGTCCTACCAGACAGTCTCGCTCCCTTCACCTGATGAAGGCCGCTTCTGTTGTGGCCGAAACGTCGTGAGAATATTATTGTGTTATTTTATTTTATCAATTTATTATTTTATTCTCATTCTACGTGACTTTACCGAAAGAACCAAAGAAGATCTGCATTGCTGTTCATTAAGCTGACCACGTGGCTCTCAAGCAACGGGTTATCTGTAGAGACGACAGCTGTAACCCACAACATAGGGCAATGCTGGACTCGCATTACAATCAGTCGGGGTAATTTGCTCCTTTAACAATGGCTGTCACCTGCATGCCGCTTTCGAGAAGACATTTAAAAAAGCATTGCCATTAACACCAATACAGGTTTTTTTTTAAATGCTGATGACAGGTAACAACTAAAGCATAAAGGGATAAAAAACAGTAAATGTTACATATCTTTGAAAACAGGCATAGACTAAAATTGAATGCACAGATGGATCCATGCAATCTTTCATTATGCCACGTATGATGGAAGGGTTTTCACCAGACAGAGCCCCTCTTGAGGGTATGTTGGCCTGCTACTCCACGCTGGCTGTGGTGTCCCAATTTGTTTTCTTTGCTAGACAGAGGCATATAGTGTTTGCTGCATATTATGCATGGAATCCGGGAAAGCCTTGCTCAGTTTGAATGTTTCTCCACCTCTTTTCTAAGAAATAATTTGGCATGTTACAGAAAGCTAGAGTACCTGGGGAAAATCAGAAGTGACAGAGCACAAAGGTCTGTGGAGAAGTGGCCACGAACGCATTTTCTGTATGACTCTTACCTTGCAGAGTCTCAAAAAACTCCACACGATCCACCAACCCTTGCCTCCACAGTGCTGGAGTGCAGTCATCTTGGCACAATGCCCGGCCTTACCAAAATATCCAGCATTTAATTATCCAGTCTACTCGGCTCTTAATGGTGCCCTCGGTAATGAAGGATATGACCGTGTCTTTACATTCAGAGCATCACAAAGGATATTCTACTGAAGTCAATAATTGAAAGGGCGCAGTATATAGCACTTACATGAGCAAGTATGTTACTATCAAAATATTGCTGTTAGCTTTAAGATAAAGCCAATTCAGTAACAGAGTAGGTTTCATGACTGAAACTATTAATTGTATAACGGTCAATTTACTAACCAATGTAATTTACTAGTAAAATAGTTAAAATACTAATACAATACATTTACATAATTTAGATTCAAAACTACGATGCATTGCAGTGCATAGGAGGTGAGGCGGACGCTGAACAACAGTCAACGTAATTTAAAAATATGAATTCTCTGAATGTATATTTGAACAATACTCGTGATTTGAAAAAAATTATACCACCGCAATTACCCTCCGAGAATGTAATATTTTTCATCCAGTTTAATCTGGACTACAAATATGTGAAGCACAGAAGTATTTTGCTTCATACAAAAGATTCATACATTATTTCGAGCCATAATTGTATTCCATTTAGTAACGTTGAAAAGAAGATTACCGTTTTTTTTTCTCTTTAACAACACGGATTCGTCTGTGGACCCAGCAATTGTGATTAACACAGAGGCGCATATTATAATAAGTCGTGCCATTTTACATTGGGTTAGACAATTCCCCCCAAGATAACGCATTCGGGTATAGCCTATTGTCCAAAGGTAAATCACAAGCATCACCGACGATGCTGTTGCTAAATCAATAGAAGATCCAGTGGCAATGGTCAGCAGCATGCATGTCACGAGAGCAGCTGACGAGAGATGAGAGACAAGAAGAGCAGCAGCAGCAGCAAAACAGCGCCGCAGAGTTCAGAGGGCACGAATGGACACGGGCAGCTCGGACAGGAAGGGATGGAGCTTAATGGGGGAGGCTTTTGTCCAGCAGCGGTAAGCTCCAGGCTGTACGTGTATGTATGTTGTAAGGAGCCAACCGTGCTGCCAGCAACAGGAGCAGGAGCACCATTATCTAGAGTGTCTGACCTATGCTGCCCATAACTTCCATTACCGGCACTTAGGACCGTGATATTAAAATAATAATAATGACAAGCATCGACGAACCCGAACGATTATGGGGCCGTCCATAAATGACGTCACGCGATTTTGGACGATTTTTGACCGCCCCCCCCCCCCTTCGTCACACGGCGTCACAAAAAGTCAGACCCCCCCCCTAAAATATGACGTCACAAAGCTCTGCCCCCCCCCAAAAAATAAAACATGCTTCAAATCGCTTTAAACTATTGTCATTGTAGTGCGTATTTAATGTGGCGCTGCACTCTGATGTATAGAAAACATTTATGAAACATTGTATTGAAATTAAGTAGAACGTGTTGTCTATATTTATTTAAGTTGCGAATTTTGATGTGACGCCACATTTCTCAACCCCCCCCCCCTCGTCACACATCGTCACAAATGTCTGACACCCCCCCCCTCCACCAGGTGCGTGACGTCATTTATGGACGGCCCCTAACCTTGCTGTATTCCATTATCCAAATCATTACGGAGAGCTCAATTTAATGAATACTTATCAATTGTTAGTCCAACTGTTTAAAAAAAATATGGATCGCAGTACTGTATTTTAAACTCACCTATGACCTTAGTAGATTGGGGAAGTAAATATGTGAATAATAACGGGGGAAACATTAATCACATCAGATGTGCTGAGGACAACAACATCTAATGATAATATTTTGTGCTGCCATCGTTCGTTTTTTTTCGTGATGTTTACATTGGTTGTTGTTGTAGCTTGCTGATCCGCCACTTACCGGACATCTGTGAAAAAGAGCTTCACAGCTCATCTGATTTCCTCCTCTTGCAGTCTAAATTCAAGATTTTGTAATGCGATTCTGAACCGAAGGTAATGTTCGGCCAACGTGACAGAGAAGGGTGTAACGTTGAGCTCAGGGTAAATGTGAGAGAAAAAAAACGAAAGTCAATTTTCAAACAAAGTTCGCTCAACAGTTGGGAGACGACTGCATGAGACTCACAAAACACGCGGGCAGAATGAGCGGAGCCACGAGCGGCACGGAAGGCATAACTAATGAAATAAAGAGACGGATAAGGGCAGTTTGACGTGATTATGGGGAGATGTGTTGCTTTCTCTCAAGCTTTCACTGACATCGACTCCTCCGTATTGTAGCTAAATGAATAGCCGCATGCTTTCTGTAGGATGCTGCTGTTAGGCTGTATCCTGTGTCTGAGTAGCGGTTTAACTCAAATGATGGATGAGGCCCTTACTTTGTTTAGACTATGGTGTTAACTGTAATGTAGATTGATAACGGTTTGGTCGTTTGTATGAAATAAAATCAATCTACGGTTATGTGTATAGAGATATATATAGTGTGTGTGTGTGCTATGTGAGCCGTGTGTATGGCGGTTTCTGCAGCGATGCGTTCATTTCTTCAGTGGCACGTGGGAAGAGGGACGGAATCATCGCCGTCGCTGTTTGACTTGGCACCACGATGCTGACCTACTCACTGATGGATGCCCACCACGCGGCATTTATTTGCAACGGAAGGAAGGCAACGGGCCTTGGGGGGGGGGGGAGCATGTTATTAATTATGAACATTTCTTTTTTTTCTTAAATCTTTCGTGACTGATGATGTCTGTTTTTAGGTGTGACCTTTTTGCCGTTAAAAGCCTCGGCTATGGGCGCCAGGGATGCGAAATAAACTACCTCGCCTGGTATACAGGAGGTCGTGGATTCTCTCCCGACCCTGACGCCTGCTGCTGTATATTCGGAGTCTGCGTGTCTCTCTCCCCATTGTCGCGTAGATTTTTCTCCGGGTCCTCCAGGTTTTGTTCGCCACCACATTTAGAATCAACATCACGCGTTTAGAGTGCGTGGCTACTGTGCAATGCCACGTGAGAAGCCACTTTTTGTTGAGCCATCATTTGCGATAGCCAGGCCGCTTATGAAACGAGCTCCATCAGTGCTGAGCGGGCCTTACCTGGTAGTAAAATAAAAACCCCGCAAGTTTAGTTTCTAATTTCGTGTGGAAGCTTGCCGCATGGGTAGGCTGTGGGGCTCGGTTACTATCTCAGCCTCGTCAAAATCATCCCGACGGCCCCCATGGCTGGTGGAGGGGGCCCCTGGGCCGTAGCCCCCCCCCCCTGCCCCCCGTTCAGTGGTGGGCTGATGAAAGGGCAGCACGGCGTAGCCAGCCGGCGTTGCGAGGCTAATGAAGTTGTAAAATTAAAAAAAAAAAGTCTAAAAATAACATGAGGACGGTATCGCGTGCACAACCCAGGGTCAACACGTCGATAAGCAATTAAGATAGATTTAACGCAGCGCTCGGGGAATCAGCGTTCATTATGCATAATTCACACAGGCACAAGCTTTTAGTGGTGCTATTAAAGTGTTATCATATTGTCCATCGATTGAGCGCCTATTTGTACACATCACATGTTAAAAATATCACAACCGCCCTGAGGATTGCACGTGAATAACCAGTGCTTTATCTGAGTATACCCTGGATGATTTGAGTATGCTACATGTATATACAGTACTAGGAATACGGTTCGGTTTACATTTTTGTCTGACTTCGCATTTGCAGATACGTAGGACCAGTCTCCGTCTTTCGTACGGCCGGAGGGAAAAGCAAGAGATTGTGAATCGTCGCGTGGCAGTCGAACGCTATTTCCTTCAACCAGTCCAAGGAGGCAGCTGCAGGCGCCGTGTGTATGTGTGTAAGTGTGGATGTGTGTAAGTGTGTATGTGTGTAAGTGTGGATGTGTGTAAGTGTGTATGTGTGTATGTGTGGGTGTGTGTATGTGTGTATGTGTGTATGTGTGGGTGTGTGGGTGTGTGTATGTGTGTATGTGTGTATGTGTGGGTGTGTGGGTGTGTGTATGTGTGTATGTGTGTATGTGTGTAAGTGTGGATGTGTGTATGTGTGTATGTGTGTAAGTGTGGATGTGTGTATGTGTGGATGTGTGTATGTGTGTAAGTGTGTATGTGTGTATGTGTGGATGTGTGTAAGTGTGTATGTGTGTATGTGTGGGTGTGTGGGTGTGTATGTGTGGATGTTGGACTTCTTTCGCACCGTGCGAAACCAACCGTGCTCGTGCTCATCGGAGGTGCGGGGGAAGGACAACAAACTAAAGCCATGATATAAATGTTAGATCTACACTTACAAGTGCATAGCTCCCGTTGGCTTCATAATATCCAGTGGCGTAGTAACGACAGTATTAGCTCAAAGGGGGGGGGGGGGGTGATCGGTCAGGTGGGGCCCCAATATTTGATTCGTCTCGCACGGTCGCACCCTGGAGGCTATTGTGTATCGCGGCCTCCTCTTGCCTCATCACATCGTCGTTACGCTCACGGTCTCGAGCATTTAACGCTGTGGGGGCGCTCCCTCTTCGCAAAATAAGTGTTGTTGTTGTTGTTGTTGTTTTACACTGTTGTTGAAAACTTATCTCACGGTGGTTTTCAAGGGGGGCCCCAACTCGTTGCTTTGGCCACGGGGAGGTGGGGGGGGGGCAAGGCACCCCCTGCCCCTATGCTGGTTACGCCAGTTATTACGTTAGTTACGTAAATTACGCTCCTGATAATATCGGAAGGGCTTTCCAGGCGGTCGCAGAAGCACGCGCGATGCAGTGACCGTCTTTGTTCGATGGCGAGCCAAAATCCCCTGCGAGGATGACCAGAGTTCGTGTCATGATGGTTTATGATCTTTGCCTTACGCTTCTTAAGGGCATCAACGAGACAGTACACTCATATTTAGTACTGTATACGAAGGCCATGGGTGGTTTTAGAAAAACTGGCGGATATTGGTTTTGGTGCCATCGGACATGTATTCACACAATCATGGTGACACAATTGCACAAGTGCCAAAAAAAATGCCTGGCAGTGCCTGCTCTGTGATTGGCCTCTTTGTGCGTCAACAAAAAGTCCACTCCAAAATAAACGAGTCTGCTTTGCTGTGTGTGTAATGCACACTGGAAATGGGAATAAATTACTGGGGGAAGTCTTAAATGATTCCCCCCACCTCCAATAGATCTGAGGAGATGGAGGGGGAGGAGCTTCGCTCTGTGTGTGGGTCTCTGCGTGTGTCTGTGGGTCTGTGTGTGTCTGTGGGTCTGTGTGTGTGTCTGTGGGTCTGTGTGTGTGTCTGTGGGTCTCTGTGTTTGGCTGTGGGTCTCTGTGTGTCTGTGGGTGTCTGTGTGTCTGTAGGGCGTTGTGTGTGTATGTGGATCTCTGTGCGTGTCTTTGGGTCTGTGTGCGTGTCTTTGAGTCTCAATGCGTGTCTCATGGTCTGAGCATGCTTGCGGGTTTCTGTACGTGTCTGCGGATTCTGTCTGCGTGTCTGCGGGTCTGTCTGCGTGTCTCTTGGTCTCTGAGCATGCCTGTGGGTTTTTGTACGTGTCTGCGGGTCTCTATATTAGTCTAAGCGTCTACTCGTGAGTAAAAAATAATAATTGATTCCTTCCAGAAGGCAGTCAATCGGATTCAAATTTTCACTCCCATCACAGCATGCGTTTCGGGACTTTCCTGCCGTATTTCCACCGCTGGTAATGGAATAATTTATGGAATCATTATTAAAACATTAAATTAAGTTCCTTGGGCCGCATCAAACAACTTTACACACAGGCATACCACGTGCGCAGTGAAAACTGCAGCGAACGCGACAGAATCCCCTTACATTGTACATGCTGGATGCGCACAGGCGATTATCCTTCTCCAGCTCATCAGAGCATTGGTCATCGGCCGCCCGCGCCGTCTCGAGCCTCGGGTTTCCGCAGGCACCCCCCTCCGACTCGGCGCCGCATCGTCCGCTGCGGTAGAAGTAGTGCAGGTAGGAGCGCACGCCGTACTGGCGACTGTGCACCGCCTCCTTGTGACTGCAGAAGGAACACTCTGGGCAAGCCATGGCCATCTCTGTTGTCTGGCAGACGAGCGATGGCTGGCGACAAAAAAACAAAATGCGGTTATGGTTACGGCATCAATGCAAGATATTTCTCAGAGGCCAAGGTCAAGTGGAGGTCATCAATTGGCAAACATCGCCGATGCCACCGTAAACTTCCCTGTCGCGCATTTTGCACGGTGAGCACTCCGCCACTGAGACCTCAAGGCGACCCATGGTATCGCGTTGGTCTGGCTCAAGCTCTTTGCCCCTGCTCACCAAGATGTGCGTATCCACTTAAATTTCTGTCAAAGTAATCAGCCCCGTTACTCAATCCTGCACACGTCCATAGTGATTGAAGCTCCTCTTCCAGATGATTTTTACCATGCTCCTTTGCAGTATTCCATCGAGAAATACAAAGTTACTTTTGGTATCTTGCTTTCAAAAATGTCTCAAATGTTCTGCATGTACATATACCCAAGGCCAAACGTTTGTGTTCTAGTTGCTTATAGTCAAGCTTTCAATACATCTGCTTTACGGCATCCACCAAATACCTGCCCTGCTTAGGCAATACATTTGTTGACCTCACATTCTTCCGTATTATAATTCATTAGTGAATTATAGAGTACATTATCTTATATTTTCCGAAAGTCATTTATGTTTTTATTAACCAAAACACATTATGCACATTGATGTTGAGCAGATAACATTTTTACATGACATATGCAGAAGAATGTGTTGCTCATGTTCGCACTAACTTAGGATATTTATTTTTGATGAGTTAAGTTGATTCACTTGTTAATTGGGGCGCCACGGTGGCTAGGAGATGTTAACTACCTCGCCTGCAATACAGAAGGTTGTGGGTTCGATCCCGACCCTGACGCATGTTTTTTTTCTCTGGGTCCTGCGGTTCTCCCTCCCCATTTAGAAACATGCATTTGAAGTAATTGGCTGCAAAAAAAAAACGTACACATGATAAGCCACTTCGTTGAACTAGCTATCATTTGTGGCCAGGTCGCTGAAAAAAAAACAATGTAGCTCGGTGGGTCTTACCTGGTAAAATAGAAACAGCTAGTTGATTCGGAGAAAAGCATCGCAGCATGTCCCTGTGTCTCACAGGAGGCTGATTATCAGCTTTAACATCTCATTAAAAAACCATTGTATTGCTACATGATGATGATTTGTTTGTTTGTATGTATGCTAAAAGTACGCGGTGGTATGTGTATTTTATTTATTCAGATTTTCCTGGCCAAAATGCAATCCCACGTTAGGTCAATGTCTACCTGCAAGTGTACGCACACTCAGTCATTTGTTACAACAGCCATTTTTAAAAGGTTAGGCCGGCCAAATTGGATACGGCAAAGCAAATGTATGCCAGTTTTGTACAAATCGGATTCAGAATTACCTTGGGTCGAGCGTGACTGTAGTACAAAAAGACATGGAGGACACATAAGCCTTGTAGGATGGGATAAGACCCCAGGGTACAAACATCCTGCAGTACGCAACACAAATTAATTATTGGTCAACCGCCATCGAGAAACTCTTGCATGCAGCCTCTGTACCATTTGATCAGGATAATATGTGCACATCTGGCCAGAGAGTACCGTGGCAAAGTTCTGAACTCACGGCACAGAATCCTTGCAAGTGTGCGCTCTCGGGTCAAAATGTGAGCAAATATGGCAGACGGCTCAATTCTCCACGTTCTGGTGCAGTGCCAGGACGTCACACAGATCCACGTGAAACGAATTACACAACGGTGCTCCCCCGATACTTAACAACTAACAACGCATTGACGAAAATAATTCAAATGAGAGAGTGTGAAAGCGCTGCACTGCAGCGAACCGAATATGCTTTTTGACACACAATGGACCAATTCCTTTTTCGTAATTTGAACATTTCTTGCTGCGCATGAATGGCTGGAAATCTCTTCTAATGGCACATCCATTCATGGACACTTTGCCCGGTCCAGGGCTGCCCATTCTATCTTCCTTCGGGGATATCTGATGGACGGCGGATAATGACAAAGGCCCATGGTCATGATGTGGGATGCGTGGTACAGTACTGCAAGGAACAACGTGTCCCAGTGCACGAATCCATGGGCAATGCGATGCCCATTCATCTACCGCAGATATCTCCACAATTGACACGTCGAGAGTAATTGTTTATGATTACTATCGGGCGATTATTTGCAACGCTGCGGAATCTTATTCGGGAATTAATTAGGCGTGCGGGACAGTGAGTTTGGCTGTACTCCCAGTGCAAGTATTTACCCGATGCATTTTGTCTCTATGAAGAATCGTCACAAGCGCGAAGTGCGTATGAGCTTCTTTCACACCGCACGTAGCCAACCGTGCTAATGGGAGGCGCGTTATGGCACCACGAGCAATTGACAAATCACTTTCTGTTTCACGAATCTCTTAAATAAGCTTTACCTTTAACGTATTGTGACAAAAAAAATAACTAATTCGATCCACGACTTAATGAAGCATTAATTAGTCGTAGAGCGCATATATTTAACGAGAATCAGTTTGTGCACGGGGGAAATCAACCATGGGATGTTTGAAAATAGTTTGTACGCCTAACAGCTGGCATCAGTGGAGACACTGCTCGCTGACAGCGCTCACCACTCCGGTGCGGTTGAAGCCTCGCTCCCGCGTCCGTGCTACATTTAAAAGACACGTCTTACGTCTTCTTTGGTTCTTTCGGTAAAGTCACGTAGAATGAGAATAAAATAATAAATTGATAAAATAAAATAACACAATAATATTCTCACGACGTTTCGGCCACAACACAAGCGGCCTTCATCAGGTGAAGGGACGAGACTGTCTGGTAGGACAGCACTGTCCTACCAGACAGGACAGCACTGTCCTACCAGACAGTCGCGCCCCTTCACCTGATGAAGGCCGCTTGTGTTGTGGCCGAAACGTCGTGAGAATATTATTGTGTTATTTTATTTTATTTTATCAATTTATTATTTTATTCTGATTCTACGTGACTTTGCAGTCACGAAAGCTTTAAATCGAAATTTACACGTCTTACGATTAATGCAGGCAGCAGAGGTAGACTATACCATACTTATGTGTAATGATGTGAGCTGATTTCGATACAGTTGATTGGCAGTGCCGGTTGGGTTTATCTGACCACATTTGACCAAATCGGTCAGTTGATGGCATATTCGCGGGTGTTGAGCGGTACAGTACAACAATGGAAGTTGCTACACTGCCCTCTGCCGCCAATCGCGTTCACAACTCGACCCAAGGCGTCCAAACAAGCTGGTGTGTAGGGACGGTCACCCATCATCAACGCGTTACCCAGGGCTCCAACTCGCCTAGCTTGCGAGACCTTCCAACGAGACCGGGCGCATTCCGCGCGGCGTGACCAAAGGCAAGCTGTGTCCTAGGACGAAGTGAGGCGCATGCGAGTGGTGTTCGCGTGAGCGGGCTGCTGTGAGCCGCAGATGATGAGCAGGACGACGTGAGCGGTGCTGTCTCGAACGTCCAATCGCGGCGAGTCTGGAACGCTGTCGGCGAGCGGGGCTTAGGGGCCATCCGTTGAGTAGGCACGAAAAAAATCTGTCAGAACTTGACCCCTCCCCCCCCCTCCCTGTACGCACGCGGACTTTTAACACCCCCCCCCCGCATCTCAGTATGTACGCCTGACGCACCCCCCCCCCAGCCCCCCCCCCCCCCCCCCAGAATCCTATAGAACGGCCGATATTTAATCCGCGCAGAAACGATCAAGGATTAATAATATAATCGTGTTTAAGCAGATAGTCCATCGCCGGGCCAACTAACTCATGTGAAGGCCAATGTAGACATTATCGAGGCTTCTCCCCGCCCCGGTTCCGATGCGTACGCACATTGTCCGAAGACCCCCCATACGCAAGCGTACGCATTTGGGTTAACCACCCCCCCCCTCCATGCGTACGTACTCAATGGATGGCCCCTTGCGAAGGTGAGCAGCAGCGACTACGGGGGCTACAACGTCCACACCCTGGATGGGAAACTCCATTACCGGGACGCCCTAGGGGCCAGTTGTCAAACCGCTGCTGCGTCTGTGGCCCGGGAGTGAACAAACCCCGCCGCGAATTGTGGTACCAACAGCGCCAGGCTGAGACGACCTGCCTCTGAATAGGGGGCACAGTGGGGTGGGTGGGGTGGGGGGAGGAGGGGTCTGCTACTGATGCGTAATGTCACCTCGAGAGGTGGGGGGGGGGGGGGGGGTTACAAGCGCCAGCAGCAGCGGCGGCTGAATGAGAGAGAGATATGGCGCGATCACTCATGGGGCGAGGCGAATGCGGGCCATGCATTGGGGAAGTGGCAAGCTCATTTCTGGTGTGGACTGCACGCACGTGGGCGAGGGGCATCAGGTGATGATGCAGTCGAGGCTGGACGGGATGAGGGTAGACTGATTCACCAGAGAGAGAAAGAGAGGGGGGGGGGAGCAGTTTCGTCGTCGATAGCAGTTGCGTAAATCGCGTGGGGCAGACAGGAGGTGGCTTGCACCCCCACCCGAGTTGGTCCCCCCTTGATAAGCACCGTGAGAATTGTTTTCAACAACAGTGTCAAAAGAACAAAACGCTGATTTAAAACGCGGTTCCAAATTATATATATATATATTGTTTAATGAAAAAGCCTTCGTTTACCGTCCGCGTTAATTTTTTTAAAAGTAATTAGAGCAGAAATCGTTTGGCTTCCGCAACAATTTACGCAAATCAAATATTTGGAGAGAAGGGTGGGGGGTGGGGGGCAGGAGGCACCTGACCCGCTTGCCGCACTCCCTGAGCTGATAATAATATTGTCACGACGCCACTGGTCAATAGACAACCTTGAGCGCGGCGTGCAGGACTTGACAAATTCAATTGCAGCTGAGCGCCGTGTCGTGACGATGTGATGGTGTTGGGGGGAGGGGGGACCACGGGTCAGCTGCGGCATCTTTACCCGCGGCCTCAAGGGCCAAACGTTGCGCCTGCACATCGGAACATTTTGGACAATCGTTCGTTCAGCTCGCAAAGCCGTCACTATCAACTTAACCCTCGCTTTAATCCAAAACACCATATCGGCCGAGCTTCGAACTCCCACGTTATTCACTCCAGTACGACTACCCCTACTAATCGTCTACTGCATAGCCCTTTGTCAATCCACTGCTGGATGGAGAGCTCGCGGCATGCCGTGTCGGTCGTGGGGTTTTGTCTGGATATAACCTCGCCACGCTCGCCAGGGTGGGTTGAAGTTCGTTCGGATATCAATCACGACCAAATAAAGCCATGGTCAAGAATCGAACTCAGCTTGCGGGTTTCACAGCGCAGTGCACTAACCACCGTACCACCGCTCCCCCAACGCTGCTACGATCGTCAAGTTTTCTGCTCGTCCCTCTTACTCCAGTACCTTACTGCAATTAAAGGAAGCACCGACGCCTGGACAACAGCTCGGTATAACGACCTTGTTACGACCTTGGGTGGAGGTTTCAGCCAAGAGCGGCTGAACGGTACAGAAGCATCCTCGTGGTAGCTGCTACACCACTAGCAGCAGCTGTAGACTGCTACAGAAAGCAATTCGTGTCAATATCGTTTATAACGAGTAATTGTTTGCCCTGATGAGCCTGTTCCTGACTTGAGTCCTTGAATGCAGTGCTGTCTATATCACAGCACGTATTGTTCTTTTAGTTATACATTCAGTATATTAAAAAAAAGTTACCATTATTTTTAAAGTCAAATATGAGGTTCTGTGGTTCACATCTCATATTACCCGTGCAATTTCTTTCCACATGAAATTAAGGGGCGCCGCAGTGTGCGAGATGTTATCTCCCTCGCCTGTTATGCAGGAGGTCGTGGGTTCGATCCCCACTCTGACGGCTGCAGTATATTTGGAGTTTGCGTGTCTCTCTCCCTGTGGTCGCGTGGATGTTTCTCGGGGTCCTCCGGTTTTTTCCCCTCCACATTTAAAATCAACATCGCGCGGTTTAGAGTATGTTGGCTGCTATACATTTCCACGTGACGATAAGCCACTTCGTTCAACTATCATTTTCGGCCAGGTCGCTGCTGACAAAAGAAAAGAGCTAATAGCGATTTCGCTACTAACATTGTTTTTGTTTAAATTCCCACGGCGACTAACTCATGTAAGGGAAGGCTGCATATCCGTCGTCGATCGAAAAGTTTTCTGTTTGCTGAGCTATTACCGAGCCATCATCGCTGCCTGCCGAGCATCCATCAGGGTGCCTCGCCTGCTGTCGGGTCAATGTCCAACTACAGTATCAAGATTTAATAGCGACGATCCGCCCACGGGAGGGGTTATACGTTGATTGAATGGCAAACACCGGGCACTATGTGCATGCAATTATATTCCACTCTCGTACGTACACACATTAGTGTGAGCGAATCTAAATTCAAAGGCTTACGGATGATAGCATTATGAACAGCATTATAGTGGGTATAATATTGTGGTGATGTCCACGATAACATCATTTCAGTATGGGATACATAAGCCGATGCAGTAATCGCACGATTCAACCTAGGAATCACGTGTGTCCTGAAAAATCGTGCACTAATGAATGTTCGCTCACACGGCACGTGTGGTGTCATATACAACGTAATCTGTTCCAAGGTCGGACGTGCGTCAATATTGACACGTGCTTAAGACTTGCATGTACCCGCGAAAGCCTCGGCGGGCCCTCAAGACCCCAGGCCAATTCCATTCACGAAGTATTTGGGACTTACAGACGAACCGGAGTGCTGGGGATAAATGCCGCATCGGAGAGGGTAACATTCAAAGCTCCGGAGATATCGACTCACGAATCAATGGCCCTGCACTGCTATCCCCTTGCTCGCCTCCTAGCTTTAAACGGCACACGCGTGGTGTTCACCGGGCCGACTCTGGCTCATATCTTTCGTTCTGCCGAGAATATGGGGCGCATTCGGGTTAACACGATGTTGCCTCGATTGTTCTCGTAATTCCGTGACCGCACGGACGGACACTCGCATAGATTTCCGCGTAACACATTTCAATGATTGCACACACACACAAACACACACGTGCCGTGCTCTACGTAATTGATCCGTGATGATTGTCGTAGCGGTATAAAGAGATACGTACCTTTGGAGGTATGCCGATAAGAAAAATACGTTTAAGGCTATCAATTATTTAAGTGTGTACACCGATAACGCATGCAACTGATTAACAATTCGGCACTGCGTCCTGTATGGGGGGTTGGGGGTGACTGCGCGTGTCATCTCTACCGAACAACACGACGTCTCGGACGATACAACGCCAACACGCACGGACGGACACTCGCTCACCGGTCTCGTGCACGGGCTACGCCTGAGAGCTCTGGCGCTGGGACATAGCAGACGCTACTGCTACAGCAGCAGCAGCAGCAGGAGGAGCAGCAGCATCAGCAGGAGCAGCAGCAGGAGCAGCAGTAGCAGCCACCCAGCTGTGCCGGGACAGCCGAGGGAGCGGGGAGTTTATAAAGCGCGGAGGAGCCGGGGCACATTGCGCATGCACAGAGCCCGCCCGCCCGCCCGCCCGCCTCCAGCAGCGTGATAGCAGCAGCGGCCTCCTCCGTGGCCTGTGTCACGATTCACCACCCCTCCCCTACCCCCTCTCCTCCAGCCGCCACACCGCGCACGGCCACCATCAGCATCATCGTCATCATAATAATGAGGGATTAATTTCAGATGGGGCTGTCTGGGGCTGAGCTCCGGAATTGTGATATGGGACCTTTTTGTCATTATAAAAAAATAATAATGACAAAAATAATAGGTTTCACACTGGCTGGCAATAAAATACGAGGTGTTAAGATGTTCAAACACCAAAAATGACACCTAATGCAAGCATAAACATGTCTCTGCTGAAGGCCAATCAGTTTCAAAGACAATATGTTCTTGGAACATTTTTGTTTGCATGTTCACCACAAGTACGTGTGGTTCATTAAGACATGATTCCTTGCAAAAAGGGTTTCCTTTCGGTGTTTGAACATCTTAACACCTGTTATATTTTCAGAAAGGGCAAAACCTATTCTTATTTTTCAAACATGCTCTAATAATATATGCATTGTCTTTAAAACGGATTGGCCTGCACCAGAGACGGCTTTCTTTATGGCCCTGTCTCACCAGTGTCAGACCAGAGAACGCCAAAAGCGCTCTCGGGTTGAACAGGTGTGTCTATTGGGAACATTTTTTCCAGTCTCAAGCAAGAGGCTTTCACATTTCTGACAATAAAACGGGTGTTAAGACGTTCAAATATATGTTAAATATGCTCCCATCCTCCACACACCCCCTCGGCTCTCATCCCGCCACCTCCCACTGTCGCTTCGGTTTGAACCCAGACAATTATCAGCCACGGTCACCCCACTGCTGGATTAAAGGCCTCCAGAAGTCGCCGATGCTGCGATGGATGTTAATGATCCAAGCGGGCACCTGCTCGCTCCGTCGCCTCGGGAGAGATGCTGTCTGCTGGACATCGGTGAAATAGAGCCTCGTAGTTCATCGGATTTCTCCTGGATAAATACAGATGCGGATTCTGTCGAACGCGTTTCATCTCGGCGACAAGATTAAGTGAACGCGACGCTCGGGCCGCGATTCGATGACGAAATCGACTTTCTCGGCTCGTGTTTTACAATCTCGCCTGCACTCACTATTGTGCTCGTCCCATTAGCTCATATGTCACGTTAAAATAGAATTTGCACGATTAAAAAAAAATGTTGATCCTAACAGATGCACATTTCACGTGCCTTAAATATCACGAGCCTTCAGAATCAATACCAATCGAGAGCAATCGATCCGATGATTCCTCGTTGCAGCCCTGCACACAAACTACACAGTGTATGGTAATTCCCCGTTTAACGCAGGAAGATGCGTTCCTGAAAATTGCCACGTGAAGAGATGACGCTTTAAGCGGAAAAAAATTTCGACATAAATAAATCACAATAAAGTTTGGCGAGATACAATGTACTACAGACACACGTTGAGATGGTGGGACAACTGAGAGTACGCCGCCGCGTCACTGCACTATTCAACGTGCTGTATCACTCCGCTCAGCTGCGCGGTTAAAGAAAGTAGTTTGTCGTTGACCACTCAGAAACCGCGTTATAACGGTGCGCGCTTCGCGTTGTGCGGAAAGTATAGGACCACGTAATAGCGAAAACGCGTTGCGTGAACAATGCGCGTTAAGCAAGGACTTGTGGTACACAGAGAATATTAGAGATGCGATCCCCAAGTTTAAGACTAATCCGAAACTTCAGAAAATTAGGCCTAGACATGAAATGTAACGAATTCTTGAATCCAGCATTTGTTAAAATTTAAGGATTCTCTGGCTGTGAAGGTGACCAGAGTGACTGAGTGAGCCACGTGACCTGTGACGACCCCTCAACAGAGCGCCACGTGGGCAACCTTGTCACGCTCTTGCGGATTGATCGTTCCCGGCCCCGGTGTCGGGATTGAATTTTGCAAGGATCTTAATCACTCTCATTCCACTGGAGGTCGTGACTAGCGCGCTGGTTGCACAGCTCGACATAACCTCAGTGGCGAGATGTTTACTACCTCGCCTGGTATGCAGGAGGTCGTGGGTTCGATCCCGTCCCTGACGCCTTTTTATTAGGAGTTTTCGTGTCTCTCCGTGTTTGCATGGATTTTCTGCTTTTTCCCTTCACATTCAAAGACATGCGTTGAGAGTGTTTGGCTGCGATACATTTACACATGATAAGCCACTGGGCTATCATTTGTGGTCAGGTGGCTTCTGAAAAAGATCTATATAGCTCAGTGGGCCTTACCTGGCAAAATGAAAAAAAAAATAGTTTAAATAGTAATATCCGTTACGTGCTTTGGCGTTTAGGCTGTGTTGCGTGACTGACTTTCCATAAAATTGCCCCCAGGTTTCCACAGGGGTAATTGGCTCCATCTTTCCTTACCCCATTCATCTCATTAAGAAAATTGAATATATCCAGGCCAAACGTTGGCGGGTGGTGGCGGCAATGTATGAACGAATTGTGAACTTCTTTCGCACCGTACGTAGCCAAACTGTGCTAATCGGAGGTGTGGGGTAAGGACAACTAAACACAAAAAGCAGTTCTATAGAACACAAATTCATAGCTCCAGTGGCTTCCTAATATCGGAAGGAAGAGCGTTCCAGGCGGCCGCAGAAGCGCATCTGAAAGCGCGCGACGCGGTGACCGTCTCTGTTCGATGGCGAGCCAAAAGCCGTTGCTGCGAGGATGACCGGAGTTCACGTGTAAGGCAATGCGTGATGAGACTCAATGTTTTTTTTTCCACGTTTGTTACACAAATTTAACAGAAACGGAATTTACTTACTTTGGCAATCATTGTTTATTAGGGAAGAATAAAACAAATCCTTCCCTTAGGAAGAACCAGTGCCATCTTGTGTACATTACGAGGAACTACCGTGATTCGGTCTCTGCCAGTCTACCAACGAGAGATCTTGAGAAATGTTTGTGGTACATGTTCGAGTAGGATCTCATTCAGACGGGAAGGAGATGCCAACCGAGTGTGCAGATTATGAACAAGCCGTAAGCTAAAATTATTTTGCTTCGTACAAAAATACTGGGACGAGCAAAATGACCGAGCTACTCCGATGGGGTTTTGGCCATTTGTGAAATCGTCAATTTCCTGAGACGTTTTTAATTGATGAGCAGAAGTAAGATTTCCAAATGAAGGAATACTTTTGCCCACAAGATTCCGACACAATGGTCACTTGTCTACATTGGGGAATTGGCTCTGTCCTGCATTTCTACACGAGCATAGTGAAGAAAATTGTACAAGACGAGATCAAAAGTTGCAGGATGCAACAAATAATGCACTTTACACTTCATTTACACAGCCTGTAATCCAGCAATGTTGTGGTGGATCATTGCACGAATCCTGTGAAACGCCCTTCCCGTGGGCATCGAGGTGCATACCCTGGGTCGCCAGGAGAAGGCAGTACAGCGAGTAGACTCATCACTATCTGTTTCCATCTATATGGGGATAAAGGCGCTGTCCCCGCTCGCGCGTGGGTTTTATCCGGTTCCTCCCACTTGTGAAAGAGCTTCATAGCTCATCGGATTCCTCCAGTATAAATATATATTATTATTCTGATAATAATAAGAAACACTCATTAATTGTCTGAAAACACTTAAAGTACAAAATCGAATGCGGGACCCTCCTGAAAACGAATCCTATGCCTCAGTGTGGCTTTTATGGATATGAAAAATAAATAATACGTGCTTTTTTTTTACATGAAGAATAATATATATTGTTATTATATATTATATATTGGGTAATGATGGGTCGGGGGTGGGGGGTTCGTCTGCACCAGACATTGGGCACCAGGTGTGCAGGTAGTCACGGAAAGGTCGCCTTCTGGTGCTGATGCTGGAGCTGCTGTGGCCGTACATCACATTACATGCAGTACGACCGCGGTTAATGCATCCTCGGGGCACGAAGCTCCTTCATAACGAAGTCGGCCCTGGATAAGCCTTTGGCCGCCCTATTTTTTTGCAACAAGAACAACAAAATTCGAAAACACTAAAATATAAAATGTTAAAGCGATGTGAAAAGAGTCAAACGTTTAATGCTGCGCCCAGGCCCTGCGATCACGACCGAGCGGAGTTTGTTTCACTCTACACGATCAGCAGCCAATCACAGAAGAGCTTCATGAGCCGCCGTCTCCCGCACGCCACCGCTCGATTTCCTCGTGCTGGTCACGCATTTTTTTCGTGTTTTTTTGGTTGTTGCTGCAAGTGATCGTGTGGTCTTATTACCCCCCCCCCCCCATTAAAGCCATCCAAACGAACACCCAGTGTGCGTGGACTTCCGTGGGGAGGAGGGGGGGGGAGCTACTACAGCGTAAATCTATTTCTTTGGAAACGAAAATGCAGATCATACGGTGGGTAGAGGCGGAACAGATGAAAAGCTAAGTGACGTTGTAATAGAGCGATAAAATCGTACACCCGACAAAATCATGTATGGTATTGTGGATCGTGAATCGAGATTCATTGTATTGATTAAGATCAGTCGATCCATAAAAAAAACCCAAGTAAAAACACCGGGTTACTCATAATTTATAATTTGCGAAATAATCGCCGTCTCGATTATTTGCCAATTCATCCATGGGTCGAGTAATGACGTGACACGCCCCCTTCATTTGATTGCCTAATATCAGCAACGAGATCGGTGATTCCGTCGCAGCCCGCTTGTGTTGTACCACTTCGCGTTCGTTAGGGTTAGCGCAGTCCACCTTAAAGACCACTTTTAGCCAAGCAGGCAAAGAGAAGGCTACTGTGCAGCATTGCTTTCATATTGTACCCCCCTTCTCTGAAGTCCCGGAAGGCATCCCAAGGCTTCCCATGCTCTATCTACGAAGTTTCTGATAACGCGGCGACGTCACGGAACGCATCGACTTCGTTAACCGAGGTACACCTGTATATCCCGTTCCTATTACAAACTGGCACCACTTTGTGTACACTATGAGGAACGACGTAGCTCCGCTTACAAGTCTCGACCGGGGGAGGTTGCACTTGAGTGCGTGTTTGTTGTTTAGCCTCGCAAGCCCCATGACAACCTGTGTGTGCATTCTGGTTACTCATCCATTAGAGCACCATCCAGGCTGAAATCCGCTTAGCTTACAAGCTCCAATGAAATTGGTTGCAATCCACAAGATTTGTTCTCAGACATTTACACATTATTCTATGATTACATTATGTTACTGTTGGTCAATGCGTATATTTACATTTTTCCAGCATCTTATTCCTTCTGCTGCTGTCTATAGCCTCGCAAGGCAGACGACAAACCTGTCTGCGTGTGATGGTCACACATCCATTGGGAGCACAATCCAGGCTTACAAGCGCCAATGAGATTGGTTGCAATTCAGAAGATTTGTTCACAGGCATATCGACACTATTCTAGAATTGTGTGAATATTGGTGGGCCTTACCTGGTATATATATAAAAATAAAAAAGTGTTTATTACATTATTATGTTATTATTGGTCATGCGTACGTAAAACAAAAAAAATCAGTATCTTATTCCTTCTGGTGGTGACTTCCAAGTGATTCAAAATCCAATGACAGTCACCACAACCGTAGGGGAGGTGGTGGGGGGAGCGGTGGGGGGAAGTGAAGGAGACGGTGTAAATGGGCGACGGGAAGAGGCCCACTCCGTGCCGATTCGAGAGGCCCCTTGTGACGCAGATGTTGCCATGACGCCAGCCACCCTCTTCACAGCATCCCCTTGACAGTCACAGTCACCGGAAGAAAAATAAAATTGCTCAAATGTTCCCAGCCCAAAATATATACAACTTTCATCTCGAATTGGGGTTTTTTTTGTCGCTTCAGATAAAAAAGAATATTAACCTTTGCTTTTATACAATCCAGTTATTTGATGGTATTCAACATATTAAAAAATATATATAATTTGGAAATTGAAATCGCACGTTGTTAATTACTGCATCATATATTTATTATTCATATTTATTTATATTGCCGATTTGTCAGTCCACTGCTTGATGAGGCTCTCTCCACCCCGCACGGGTCATAGGGGTCATTTGACCATACTTCACCACGCTGGTTAGTGGCGGTTGGTGAAGACGGGGAGCATAAATGTGGCGACCTACAATCGCCGTACAATAATGCGTGTTTGCTATACTGCCCTCTGCTTATCCCACTACTTAGCCCCAGTCTATAATACTGGCTATGCGTGATGTTTGCCATTCAAGAACAATCCAGGCCCAGCCCTGCTGAGAGTCTAAGATCTGACAGAATCAAGCAAATTCTAAACGATGCTTAATTTTGCTTGTTAGTGGAATGATAAATTATGCTGTAGTACTAAACATTTTTATTAATTTTGCACGCACAATCCAGGCCCAACACAAAACTAAACGATTTTCTTTTATTTTACCAGGTAAAGTCCACTGAGCTATATAGCTCTTTTTCAGAAGCGACCTGGCCACAAGTGATAGCCCAACGAAGTGGCTTATCATGTGCAAATGTATAAATGTGCATAGAAAAATCGGAGGACAAGGATAAAAATCCATGCGACTACGGGGAGAACATGCAAACTCCAAATATACAGGCATCAGGGTCGGGATCGAACCCACGATCTCCTGTATCGCACGGGAGGTAGTTAACAACTCGCTCACCACAGCATCCTACTTAGAGTCTGAGATATGACAGGATCAAGGAAATTACGGGTGGGCATTCATATGCTCTGTGAAGGCACAGTTAAAGGACGCATGTTTTTTTGGAGGTAGTCGCTCTCTGTTTTCAACAACAATTTAAGACAATAATGAATATGTATATATTCTTAAGTGTTTCTCAACTCCAGTGCAACAATGCTGGTTAGTGCCATGATAAATGAGGGTGTAGTATTAAATATTGTATTAATTGGGCACGCACGCTATATTTATCCATGTTCCTTTAGCTGTCCACAAGGCAAGGGTTAATGTCTAAATTTGAAACTGTCTCAGGGCATTAATCACTGCGTTAACGAGAATTGTGCTGCCAATGTTTTGGGCAATGCATCTGGGCACATGCGATGTTGTGCACACGACGCAGGCGTTGCAATAAAGAGCTAAGAGCACATTTCCATGAATGATCATGTTTAAAATAGTGTTTCACGAACTAATCGCGTGTTACGATCTCTATCTGCACTTTCATGCATTTCGACGCAACGGAATTGAAGTCTTAAATAGGTGCATAAAATTATAGCTGTTCAAATGTAACGATGAATTGAACATTTACCGCACATAATAAGGCCGCTAAACGACGCCTGAACACTGTTAGGAAATTGCCTATCATTGCAGGCAATAGAATCATAGAATTGTTGTCATTTGCATAAGTTGAAGTGTTTAAATTTAGCTGTGCAAATTACGGGTACACTCAGCAGTTGCTTTTCAAATGCACCGGAATAACAATTCACATAGCGATAAACACTGATGATGTTTGAAGAACACAACAAGTCGCAAAAATGTGATTGAGAAAAAAAAGCACGTGAAAACTAGAGCCCGTCTTACTGTGCATAGTGCTTTGGAAAAATAAGAACACGGCACTGTTGCGGGACTGTGTCGGTATATTTTTACGAGTTTCCCGTGAGCGGATAATTAATTGGTCCTCATCTCCAGGGTATTACCGCCCTCTTGTGGCCAATTTTACGCTGCCAAAATTAATTGCGGTATTTCCTGTTAAGCCATTGATTTGAGCAGGAGTTTAGTTGTGGGAGCGTATTGAAAACCGAACGTTATGATTATTGTATGTATGTATGATGAACTTATTTCGCACCGTTCGTAGCCAACCGTGATAATCGGAGGTGCGGGGGAAAGGCCAATAAACTAGACACAAAAAGCAGTTCTCAAGAAAAGTTTTCAATCGAGATATAAAAGTGCATAGCTCCAGTAGCTTCCTAATATTGGAATGAAGAGCATTCCAGACGGCCGCAGAAGTGCATCTGAAAGCGCGCAAAGCAGTGACCGCCTTTGTTCAATGGCTAAACACAAAAATCAGTCATTATCAATGACTTGAGGGTTAGATGTGATGTTGCACCAACTATGCAGAGGTAGCGTGGAGTGGTGGAGCACTGGGAGATGGAGTTGAACCGATGCCCTCTGGATTACACGTGCAGTGTGCCAAACATTATGTAACGAATGTTAAACTTATTTCGCACCGTACGTAGCCAACCGTGCTAATCCGAGCCATGACGGATTTATTGCGAGGCATTGTATGCGCGAGGCAAACCGGTGACACGTTTTTTTTTGTTTACCTTCATGGGATTATCGGTAATGCAACAAATAGGTGTAACAATCTCATTTGAAACACAGGACATCAATTGACAGACATTCTGATCCATCGTGCAACGTTCTGCATGTTTGGGTATCCGTAATGTATTTCGATTTATAACAAGGCCGTAATTATAATATATTCAAATATGCTCAAAATGTCCCCCCCCCCCCAATATATTGCTATAAAATATATTTCTGTTTATATGATTGTGGTTATGGTTGGACTTTATTAATCCCTAATCTCTGCCATTACATACAATGAAACAAGAAAAGGTAAAAAAATAAAAAACAGAGCAATGTAATACAATATACACTATTAGACATTATTGTAAAAAATAAATAAAAAGTCCATCCTTTGTGTTAGTGAATTTTTTAATTTTAGGCAGGAAACTCGTCTTCAAATTTAGATTTTTTTCTGGGGGGGGGGGACCCCCAGACCCCCTGGAAGATTTGGTCCCCCCCAATGTTGACTCCATGGCTACGGCCTTGATTTATAATGTCTGATTGAGGAACACCTACCACCACTATCATAATCATCTTCTACCCTGCGCAGTCACTTCTAAATTAAACATGGGATGTGGGAAGGATGGCGGTGTGATTTATCAGTACCACTTAAGTTTCAAAAGTCGTTAAGAGACACAGACTCCGCCCTTCTGTACGTAACATCCATCCCGGCTGCGTTCCTGGGGTCAGCGGGCATTTTTGCTGTGGTTGCAACACGGTTGTGGAATTCCCTACCGTAGGAAGTTCGTTTATCCGATGTGTATACTTTTAAGTCACGTTTTGAAACCACATCGTCTTAAGACAGTTTATTCTATTTAGCTTATCCCTCTAATGGCCTTTCCTAATCCGTGTTCTTACAATGCGCCTTGAGACATTGGTGGAAGGTGCCGTACGCATAAATGTAAATTATTATTGTGAAGGCCCTTCCACCCTTTTCACTTCAAAGCAGCGCAGTTTCATTTAATTTAATACGTTTAAATTGTTGTCTACTTCAGAAAAAATGTACGGGCATTTTTACAATATTTATTTTCCATTTAGTTTTACAAAAAAAATTCGTGTCTCTTGTGATGCACCTTTAATATTTGTCTGGTCGGTGGCTCTACTTCGTAGGTTTGGATAGCACTGGTGTAGGCGTACCAATATAATTCGTCAACATTTTCATCTGTGAGTCACCATTCCAATATAGTATCCCAATAGTCCCAGTCCCATCAGGCCACAGTCCTATTTTATTTCAGTTAAAACTGTGTTTTGCATTGGGATACCCATACGAATCACCAGCGGTCCCCCAACCTTGTTGGGACCAGGGACCGGTTTCGTGGAAGACAATTTTTTCACGGACCGAGGGCGGTGGGGGGGGGGGTTCATCATTGAGTCTTTCCCCCTTTTCAAAGAAGCTCTCCAGCGACGTTTGTTTTTTAACTCATGTTGGCTACTAGGGGGTTAGAGCTTGTGGGCTAACCAACACCACGTGACTGAGACAAGTGCGCAGTGTGAGAAAGAGGCGCGGACGGAAATGGTGAATAATAAAACAATGGGAGCGGGCCACGTGCGGACTCACCGCCCTCACCACCTCCTGCTGCTGTGCGGCCCGGTTCCTAACAGGCCACGGCCCGGTACCGGTCCGCGGCCCGGTGGTTGGGGACCCCTGCTCTACACCATTCCAGGTTATATAGGTCTCATGGAGTATTGGATTTGTGTGAAACATCTCTCGACTGCCCTATAGATGGTGCTCTTTATCTCTCTACCGCACGGTGGGTTCGTCTCGCCTTGCATCCCTGGCAATGTTGTAGCTTCACAGGGCTATGTCACAACAACGCTCCGATATTTGCCCTTGTTTCCTCGCTGCTCCTCCTGCATACACACGACCTCTGACTGTTTAACACGTAAGCAGGCTTTTTGCGACCGACATTATTCGTAATAAAGGTTGTTGGGTTAGATGGCGTGAACATAAATGTGTCGTTAAACCCGCCACCAATTAGTTAGGTTTGTCACGTAAACGAGACGTACTAATTCGTGACTACTTCAGCGCACCGGTGTGTTTGGACAGTAAACCCACTTCATTTACAATTTGAGTACGACATTTCGCTGATTACAACCAGCTTCGTCGGGCGATTTGCCTGATGAAGCTGGTTGTGGTTCTGTGCCAGAGTCTACCGTCACCTGGCATTGTAAAAGAAGGACCCCTTGTTTACATTGTCGTCATGCAGGCCAGCATGACGACATTCCAATAATAAACCAATCGTAAATCATCAAATCATATTCTCCCCATGTTGAAGAATCGGTCCACCAGGTTCACTGTCTCATCCACCTTGTTTGAACCACAGCACTGCGGTGCTTTAATAACCTTGGTCAATTCTGGAATCCTGTTGCACTCTTTAGCCGTTACAACGTTGATAGTGCTGTTCGTTGCTGGCCGCTTGATCTAAAACGAGCCTTCGGGAGGGTGCTCAGCAACTCTGTCCACATGTTAAGGTTTTAATAAATAATGGTGAATGTAGTCATTACGTGAGATGTCTGGGTATTTAACGTTCATCGTGTACGTATGCATGTTAAACTTCTTTCGCACCGTACGTAGGCAAATGTTCTAATCGGAGGTGCGGAGGAAGAACAACAAACTAAACACAAAAAGCAGCTCTAAAGAAATTCGTTTTCAATCTAGATAATTTAAAAGCGCATGGCTCTAGTTACTTCCTAATATCGGAAGTAAGCGCGTTCCAGACGGCCGCAGAAGCGCATTTGAAAGCGCGCGATGCGGTGACCATCATCTGTGTTCGTGAGGGAGTCAAAATCTGCTGCGAGTATGACCGGAGATCGCGCGATGATTTACGCTCCTTGAAGAGATCAGCAAGGTATTGTGGTGCATTCGTGGCAAGCACTTTGTGTGTAATGAGTGCAACCTTATAATGTATAACCTTAAAGGATGATACATATATATTTTGGCCGATGACACCACTTCTTCACAGTTTTACTAATTCCTCCGTCAACCCATTGCAGATAAACACCACGACTGCCTCCTGCCGGTGACTTATCAGATCATATTTCCGTAAAGACGGCCTCTTAAAAAAAGCAGGAATAAATCACGAACATGCCCCTTTGAAGTTCAAATGAGTCTGTAAGCACACCACGGCGACGGTTCTACAACACAGCACGTTAACCTGTTGGGGCGCGCCCCTCTTCGAAGGGAGCCAAGGGCATCACAAACATGCCGACAGTCAGAAACCTCTCCTGCAGTCTCTCCTGCACGAGTGTCGCCTGCGAAGAGGCCCGCGGCAATGCGCGCCGGGGCCGAGAGGAGGATCGAGGGCAGCAGGAGAGTCGGTGGCATCAAAAGGGCCGACCCCCCTCCGGCTGTGCGCGTGCGGATTGCACACACTCGGGTAGCTGATGGGATTCTGAATCTCTGTTGCGCGCGTCACATGCAGATACACTAAAGGCTCCGGAGGTTTGGTTGCTGGGGGAGGGGAGGGCTGAGCAGAAATCCTTCAAGAGATTTATTTTGAAAATTGGGTTCTTGCCTGGGTCACTTCTTTTAAGTAAGAATCCATAGGATGTAATTGCGGCTGTTCCACTTTTTAGCTGTCAATGAATATGCAGGTCATTGTTCGTCCCTCCCTGTAGACACTTTAACGTGTTTCTCAATGTCTTAGGAACATCATTTTCAATGCAAGGATGCGGGTTATAAACAACATGGGACTGCTTATACGTGTAGCGTAAATGAATTTAATTTAAGGCTTACACAACTAAAGGAGAGAAACATCCCAACTTTCAATGTGAGTTTAGAATGCCAATCGCGCGTGTACAATTTCGATGTTGCCTTTTTTTTATATCTACGGTGATTCCACAGGGAGCATTTGCCACCTATCTGCTATGGCAATTATTCGTAACGGAAAATCTAAATTTCTCATGTGAACGGTGCCTGCGTATGTGTTATGCGAATTTGCTATCGTCACTGCAATGCGTAGCGTATGCACTTAATAGGGGTGCCACGGTGGCGAGATGTTAACTACCTCGCCTGATATACAGGAGGCCGTGGGTTTCATGCTGACCCTGATGCCTGCTGTGTATTTGGAGTTTGCACGTCTCTCTCCCTGTGGTCGCGTGGATTTTTCTCGGGGTCCTCCGGTTTTTCCTTCCACGTTTAGAATCAACATCGCGCGTTTAGAGTATTTGGCTGCTATACATGTCCACGTGATGAAAAGCCATCTCGTTGAACTATAATTTGTGATAGCGAGGTCGCTTCTGCAAAATAGCTATATAGCTCAGTAATGGGGCTTACCTGGCAAAATAAACATAGTACAGTAGTGGTAGGCATGCAAAGGTAAAGGTGGAGCCCTGCAATGACTTGCTCAGGCCACTGCTGGCGGAAGGACCTCCACTCGAGGGAGTTCTAAAGGGCACCTCTGAAGGGTATGTGGCCTGCCTCCCCGAAAAATATGCGAGTTTGCCCACACTTTACCCCAGCACACGCGACCTGCCAGTGGGCCAACGTTTGGTGGAGCCCATTTAATACTGCTGAATGGACAGAGGCAGGGCGATTAAATAAACTTGCACCGGTCGTTCCGACCGCTCTGACCGGCTATGTAACGGATGACCTCTGTATTTGCAAAATCCACTATGTGAACTATCACACCGCGGCGCATAATAAAGTACAGTTTTATATATTACTATATACAGGGTGTTTGAAAATAATGGACCCGATTTGAAATCGCTATATTTCTGCAATCACGAACCGCCTATGAATGAAACTCTTACCACTTGAAAGGGCGGGGCATAGAGTTTCAAATGATTACCGCTCGATGCCTCTCCCAGCGCACAAAACAGCCCCTAGCCTCAGTCATTCGCAAAACGGCGACCCCGCAACACAAGGGGCGTTTTGCGTTCTGCAGTTCAGCAAGACTGAATCCGTAATTGCGGTGCAGCGTGCGTTTTAAAGGCGTTTTGGCATTGATCCGCCAATGTCAAAGAGCTTTCGTCGTTGGCACCGACAATTTGAAGAAACAGGCTACTGTTTATGTAAGGGGCAGAGCACAGGGCGACCACACACCTCAGAGGAAAACGTGAGAAGACCTTATGAGAGGCGTTTGGGACGAATTAAACTCTCGTCTCGATGTTGTCCGTACAGCAGGTGGAGGGCACATAGAGCATTTATAAACATGGTTAGTAAAACTTGACAACTCATTAAACCGTTCGTAGCTTTTTGCGTAATTGAAACATGTTGCCATCGTGAAATATACTGCTTTGAAATTGGGTCCAGCATTTTTAAACACCCTGTAATTTTAAAACAGCATCGCAATACCAAGCAGAAACGTAGTTAAGAGAGTGGCTCTCCAGCATTAAATATATTTGACGTGCGCAAAGCCCTGTGGCCGTTTTCCTTTTTTTGCGAAGACCTGCAACAGCAGCAGCAGCAACAACAACAACAGACGTTGTCAACACAGAGGAACAACGTCCACCTTTGCTTGCCTGCGCGGAATTGCCCAAAGCGAGCGGCAAAACGTGCAGTTTGAAACTCTAGACGCCCCATCAAACAATTATTTCCAATCACAAAGCGAAACTGTCAGTCTCACAACAAAAAAGGGGGAGGGGTGGGGACTCATTGAAGTTGTCTTTGAAACCGTAACTGCACACACACGCGCACTTCGGTATATGCTTTTATTGCACTCGTGTTTCATTCTTGGAGAGAGAGTTTCCCATCCATAATACAGGTTTGTTGGGTTAGATCGCGTAGATATATAAATGCGTCGTTAAACCTTACACCACTCGACACAGCCAACGAGTAAGGGTTGTCACGTAAACAGAACGTGACCAATTCGTCACTCGTACAGCACACCGGTGTGTTGGAGAGCCAAGCCACAACATTTACAATCTGTCGCCTGATGAAGCTAGTTGTAATTACTGGCGAAACGTCGTACTCAGATTGTGTATGGTGTGGCTTGACTCTCCAACACACTGTGCTAGTGACGAATTGGCATGTTCTGTTTAACGACACATTTATATATTTATGCGATCTAACCCCCCCCAAAAAACCTGTATTATGGATGACATTGGTCGTGAAGCCTACATGTTAGAGTTTCCCATGATGTGCATCCTGTATGGATGACATTGCACGTGTTTGGGCAGTACCTTTGCAGCGCTGCATTATCAGTTGCCCTAAATACATTTTGCATCGCGATATTATATATCATTTACATACATATCAAAGCAATAATACGTTTAAAAAATACAAAACATGAATGACAGATTACATCGCCTCTCGGCCTTTTGGCTCAGATCGTGCAGTATCTGTTCTGATCAGTTTAATAAATGAGAGATTGCTATTTTGATGTAACAACTAAATAGTATATTTGGCTTGACGGCTGCTAAGGAAATCTATCTCCGGTCTTTCTCACCGAATTATTGCAGAATGCAGCCAAATAGGCCCGCAATATATACATGTGGTGTCGTGATTCGAGCACCACGCTACAAACCCGACCACCTGAGTTCGATCCCTGGTCATGGCTTACGTCATTGGCGAGTGATATCTGAACCGGTCCTGGGTCCACATTTTTTCCAAACCCACACTCATGGGCCCAGACGAAATTTTGAACTGTGCTCGTAAAGTAAAAAAAAAGACTTGGGTTGTACCAACAATCTTGAAATCGCCCATGAAGCTAATTATACAATAACCTTGTTTAATAACTCAAATAATCGTTAGTGTCGTTGTGGAGAATATAATTAACAAAATATACAAGTAGACAATACGTCTCCTTAGTACAGGGTGTTTTAAATAAATGGACCCGATTTGAAAACGCTATATCTCTGCAACCACAAACCGCCCATGAATGAAGCTCTTAGCACTTGAAAGGGCGGGGCATAGAGTTTCAAATGATTACCGCGAGATTCCCTTTCCAGCGCACAAACAGCCCCTAGCCTCAGTCATTGGCAAGACAACACCGCCTCAACGTTGGATAGGTCGCACGGGACCCCTAGACTTGGCGCTACACTCTTGGCCCCCAAGATCACCCCCAGACATCACCACACCCTGCGAGTTTTTTTCTTGTGGGGATACGTCAAAGACCGTGGTATTTTTGTGCCACCATTAGCGACTTATCTGGATGACCTCACAAACAGAATCACGGCAGCGGTGACATCAGTGGATGACGTCTCGATGTTGTCCGTACAGCAGGTGGAGGGCACATAGAACATTTATAAAATGGTAGGTAAAACTTGATAAATCATTAAACCGTTTGTAAGTTTTTGTATAATTGCAACATCGTGAAATATACGGGCTTCTCGGAGTGAATAATGTCAACAGAATTGATTCAGTACAAGCAAACTATGGACTGAATCAATGTTAAATCAATGTCGTTGAAGTTATTGACTCCCAGAGGGCCACGGGCTGATCGGTTGTGGACAGACTACTTTTTGTTTACGTGGAGATTTATATGAGGGAGACTGCCTCTAGTAATATGTATGTTCCCACATAGTCCACTTGCATTAGCCATGTACAGAAACCGGCATTTATTAAATAAATAACACCTCTTATACCAAAGTCTCCTCAGGAAAGGTAACTTCAAAACTCTGTATTTAAGCCAACAAAAATGACACACTGGTGTAAGTGTCCACTCGCTGCCACTGGATCGTTAGCGTGCGGTTCGTAGCAACGATGACTCAAACATTACTAAGGGGATGCTGGAATCAAACTGTTAACTGTGCAAACTACGGTCTTAAAATTGTGCAAATCACAACACTTTCCTGTTACACCACAGCACTCATTACATTTAATAATATAGTATACATTTTTATGCACTCACTTATTATGTCTTTGCTTCAGGTAGATTTTTCTAAATGTGATTTTTTTTAATACGAAGGCAACATTAATAACTTGTAGCACACTTAGTAGATGTGGTATGCATTTAGTCAGAGTTAAATGTACAGCCTCCAGAAATTCAAGCTAATATTCATTACATAAATGTTGACTATCATCGCATCAGACAAGTTCCAAACTATGAAGTGTTGAGCTCTAACAAGGTGGCACTGGATTAACAATGTAGGAATTGCGCTGGATCATTTGTAAAATACATATTTTTTTTCATCCAAGTTGCAGTACTCTCTGATGGGAGAACTCATCCCAATGGGAACGCGTGTGCCATTTGCTGCCTGATGGCATGACCACATTTTAAATTATTTGCGAGTTGGTGGTCTCAACAACTATGCAACCGCATGTGCTGCTGTTGAACTGGTGGTCTAGATAAGGCTGAGGGCATTGTACGTGCAGTGTGGTGATCACATGACAATACATGCATGGCATGATGGGAGCTATGCCTTCCTGTTGTTTTTGTGCACACCTTTTGAGTATTATTTCGTCAGTAGTAAAATAAGTAGTGTATGTTGGCACATTTGATTTAATTCCGACACAAATATGCTTTGGTTTTTATGGAATGCTTTAAAATCTAAGTGTCGTGAGGTGGTAACGAGAAAAACGGGTAAAGGGGCAGCCCTGAAACTGCTTGCCCACACCATTGTTGGAAGAAGCGCCTCCTTGCTCTTGTGTCCATGATTGAGTCGTGCTCGAGTTGCCATGGATTGCATTGTGTCGACTTGTGTGCGTCATCATTGTTATGTATATTGTGATGGCAGTAACCCAGAGTCTAACCATAATTTACATTTTAAGCTGTTAAATAATTATTGAAATTGACTTCAAAATTAAAAGGTGTGCGAATACGTATAAATGCTATATTAGGCCAAACAGTGAAAAGTGATATTTGGTGCACCCTTAATTTTAATGCAATTATTTTTGTAGAACATTTAGAAATGCAATAGGCACTATTCAAAATCATTAAATAAAACAGTCGTTTAGTGTTAATAATTGTCCTGGTTTCTGTTAAAGCGTGGGAGTAATAACCATTGTGATTGTCTCCCGTGAACATTATATCAAATGCATTGCTTAGTTGGTTCTCATGATTGAACTAATACACGGGGGAGCGTACACATCCATTGTGTTATTGGAAAGCATGGCCATTTCTTTTTTCCCCCCCCCCAGAAAATTTCAACAAAGATCACATCGCAGTCATCATTTTATTTAGTCTCATAACGATACCTAATATATATTCCCTGATGCACATCATCAGAGCTTTGAAGCTATATTTTTTTACAGACGTCCAGTCGGGGCGGGTAAGAACGTTACAACAACAAACAGTACAACATCATGATAGTCGTGCAAAGTACAATAAATGTAAACAAATCACCCAAACACTTACAAATACAACACTAAACCATCTCCTCCTACCAGGCAAAGCCCACTAAGGTAAACACGTATTTTTCAAAATCGACCTGGCCACAAAGATGGACATTTATAGCAGCGACATAATTAAATAGTCGAAGCGAATGTTCCCAAATGTGGAGAGAAAAAATAAGTGGGCCCGGAGGAAAAAAAATCCACGCGACCACGGTGAGAACATCCAAACTCCAAATATACAGCAGGCGTCAGGGTCAGGATTAAACCCCCGACCTCCTGCATACCAGGTGATGAAGATAACATCACACCACCGTTCGAGGTTTCCATTATGATGTGACCTAGTTTTTTTTAATGGCTTTTTTAACTCGGTCACTGCACTCGACATCACTGCCACGTCTGTCACTCACAGAAGAAACAAAAAGCGCTCTCGGCAAACCGGCGCTGTGGGAGGGCGAGCCACGATCGCCGGGAGCTACTCCGAGCTCCCCTGTAGACGAACAAAATAATCGGAGCACCTCCCACCCCCCCCCCCCCCCCCACCGTGTGATGGACCCGAGCGCGCATGATAAATGACGTCATTTAAAGGTCGAAATGACTCGCTCGCTGGGGGTATGGAGGGGGCTGTGGCCCAAATGGCAGATGGGAGAGAGACGGAACAGAGAGGCCAGAGTGACTTGTGCTAATTTCTGGTGTCCCCCCACCACCACCCATTCAGTGGCTGCCTGAGTCTAAAGGGTTGGCAGGGCCTTTGTATTGATTTGGCTCTGGGGCTCGCAGTGCCACCTCTGGAAGCCTAAATGAGGGAATGATCGAGATATCTGGTTATATTGTCGTGAGCACAGGGAAGCCATTCACATTTCCGATGTCCTTTGGTGGCCAAAAAGACAGACGACTGGAATGTTCCATAAGTCACGTTTAACAATAACAATACCAGGAACGTAAAACTAAGACATTGTGTGGCTATAATAATTAAGTTGCATCATCATTTACAACCTTCTGTCAATCCACTTTTAAATGAAAGCTTCCCCACGCGATATTATGGGCGTTGTTTGACCATACTTCAGGGTGGGGTGGGGGATGGGGGTTGAGATATTACTCACCATTGACGTTAACCACGGCTGGAGGTCGGCTATTGCTCGCTGGGTTCAGAGTGACGGCATGCTAATCGCTATGCCGTCACTCCCCCGTAAATTCCTGGCCGAATCAGGATGAATACAATATCTATGATCGAAGCTGTGCTTGAGCGTCGCATCCTTCAGACTTCATGGGTGGGCATGCAACCTCTGAACCGACGGCCAACTTAGGGGCAAGGTAACACATGTTTTCATAATGGAGGTTTTTGGGTTGAGATCGCGTCAATATAAATGCGTCGTTAAACATCGCCACCACCTGACACGGCCAATTAGCAAGGCTTGTCACGTGAACAAAACATGCCAATTCGTTCCTAGTACAGCAGCAGCACGCCGGTGTGTTGGAGAGTAAAGCCACAGCATTTACGACGTTTCGCCAGTAATTGCAACCGGCATCATCAGGCGACAGCCAGATTTGTAGAGAAATCCTCCTGTGTCGGTCTCAAGTAAAGGGATACATGTGATGTCGTCACTTGTGAGCCAATCAGGCGTGAAGGCCAGAGGGAAGGGGGGGGGTAATGTGTGCCAAGGCCGGAGCCATGGAGTCAACATTGGGGGGGATCAAATCTTTCAGGGGGTCTGGGGGTCCTCCCCCAGAAAAAAAAAAAATAATCCGAATTTGAAAACTAATTTCCTGCTTAAAATATAAAAAAAAATAATTAACACAGGATGGACTTTTTTTTTACAATAATGTCTAATAGTGTATATTGTATTACATTGCTCTGTTTTTTTAATTTTTACCTTTTCTTGTTTCATTGTATGTAATGACAGAGATTAGGGATTAATAAAGTACAACTATAACCACAATCGTATAAACAAAAATCTATTTTATAGCAATATATTGGGGGGAGACATTTTGAGCGTATTTGAATTTTTTGGGGGGGGATGTGTCCCCCTCAATATATTTATTATAATTACGGCCTTGATGTGTGCACACATTTTTGTTCACATTTACTACTTCGTGGCACTACCCAACAGGAGATGCACAAACATGAGAGCAGGGCAAGCTGAGTGGTGAGTCAGAAGCGGTGCTCCATTGTATGCCCGCATTGTGTTTTTGTCTATCTTGCGGTTGTGTCGGCGACTGTCACTATTATTGCCGACGGTCTACTCAGAAGTTGAGCGCCCGTTCAATCCGTGTTTGGGGAGGGGGGAGGCATTTTACATACGCGCATTATATGAATGAAACGGGCACGAGTATCTGGTTCATAATCAAAGGCACGTCCTCCATCATGCCCTGACACTGTGGAGTGGATTTGATATTCCTGAAAAATGTAAAGAAACATAAACATCGGTATGGAAGTACATGGGATAAATATAATCTGTACTCTAGCAGGCGGGAGGAAATGCTCTAAAATACTAAGCTGCAACTGTTGGTTTCTAAATGGGTCACAGTTGTGAGTTATTTCATGGGTTGTGTACATCGTCATATACTTGTTGATATTGTGCTTAGATCTGCCAAACATTTATCCGAGGACAAAACGCGTTTTTAATGTCAATTGTAATGAGGGATGTTGCTGGACCTGAATCCAGAGGTCACCGGATTGACCTCCCAAATTGGCAATTTAAACAATGACGCAAGTTTATTCAATCTCCCCCACGTCTGTCCCACTCTGCAGTGTAAATGGGTGCACCACAGTCGGTTGGCAGATTGTGTGTACTGGCCAGCGAGGAAGAGTAGGCCTATTACCCTCCAGAGGGGCTCACTCTCGAGCGCCCTCTAGTGAGTGTCTTTCTGCCAACAGCGGTGTGAGTACGGAATTGCGGGGCTACGCCTTGACCTTTTACATGTCGATGGACCGGTAGCAGCAGAAGATGAACTGTCTGAATGGGACTGTTAATGCATTGCCTCCGCGTAGTCTTAGTCACAAGCTCAGTCGCTGGCCCATCCAGTCACCCACGACTGGACTCGTGAATAGTACTGACCTTGCCTGTGGAGTAATTCTATAGTAATAATTGATAGCTAGCCATCTTTCAAACAACCATCAGATTTTGTCTACTTTAAATGTTGCATCCGTCTTGCGCATAATTAATTTTAACATCGACGTGTCCTGTCGAGGCCGAAATAATGGGTCCGAAGGCTTACGGACCTCACGGGACGTGGAAAAATAACATTTACACTACTCGGGACAGGACGGGCTGCTGCAGGTGGTTGTTCGTCAGTGTGCGAATGAAAGGTTTCTGTACAAGTGGCATTTGAAAAAGAACAATAACTTTTTAGCGGTTAGAATGAAACATCTCTCATACTTGTAATTTCTCTGAGCGGAGAAAGTTGGTGGTGTTGACTCACCAGCTGTAATCTCAAAGCAGCTCGCTGTTTGGGAATTTTGAAGCTAATTGGTTTTTTTTTAAATAAGGCTGCCAAGTTAAAACTTTGAATTCCAAGAATTCATAAATGCCCAGGGCTTGAAAATAAATCATCAGATACTGTAAACCAAACCACGCAAATGAGAGTGCAGGGAACAATTCACGCAACACATCACAATGTTAAAATATATATTGTGGAAGATTTTAATGTAAAATGAGCATGATTTTCGGTGTGAGCTGGGCTACATTTATATGGTTTCATTCATACAATTCAAAGGCTTTCGCATTTTCCTTGAAAATGTATGATTTATATAAGCAAGTGCCATTCACATACACAATAGGGCTCATTCAGCACCACACGAGAATATTATTTTAAAAACTCATATGCCATCATTGGCATTATGAGTACCACAATGATAAATACAAAAAAGTATTACTATTTTGTTCTTTCGGTAAAGTCACGTAGAAATAAATAAAATAAAATAATAATAGAATACGACGTTTCGATTGCAACCCAAGCAACCATCATCAGGTACAAATGAATGAGAAAACAAACCTAGTAAACCTGGAAATATAATGCAATACAACACAGAGAGTCGGCCAGTCAACACCCCAGAGAGTCGGCCAACACGACAGTCAACACCCCACCTGGTTGATTACGTTCTTCCAAATATTGCTAAATTTGAGAGAGAGACAAAACATAGACACGGAGACACACAGACAGACACACAAGCAGAGAGAGACTCACACAGAGATAAACAGAGAGAGACACACACATAGGTACACAGAAAGACAACGTCTCTGTGTCGAGGCCTTAAATAGAGAGATTAGGGGGGGGGGGGCAGAGGGGGAGTTTTGTGGAATTCCTGCCCATAGCGGCCGGTTCAAAGCAAATTTAGTCAAATTAGGAAGTGTAATGCAATGCAACACAGAGAGTCGGTTAGCACACAGTTAACGCATAGTCTGCTTGTGTGTCTGTGTGTCTCCGTGTCTATGTTTTGTCTCGCTCTCAAATTTAGCAATCTTTGGAAGAATGTAATCAACCAGGTGGGGTATTGACTGTTGTGTTGGCCGACTCTCTGTGTTCTATTGCATTATAGTTCCAAGTTTACTATGTTTATTTTCTCATTCATTTGTTCCTGATTATGGCTGCTTGTGTTGCAATAGAAACGTCGTATTCTATTATTTAATTTAATGTATTTCTACGTGACTTTACCGAAATAACAAAATAGTAATTCCTGCAGTCACGGAAGCTTTGGACAAAAAAGTATGTTTCTCCATGTTGGGTTTTTCTGTGACCTAGATTGTTACATTTATTAGGATTTGAATTTGATCTGATAGTTGTTGCACCCTTATTTGTTCATGAATAAAGGGCCCATTGGGCTGCTATGGGTCCTGGTTTGTTCATACCGAGCACCGCTACTGCTCGGATCACGAACATTATTAGTGCGGCACCCTTTGTCAGAGTTGCCCTATGGATAGACTGGCTTCTGCCATGGTAACGTGTAACGTCCACCTTGAAATTGGGGCTGTCAATTGAGACCAACATCAGCCCAAGCTCGACTGAGTGGACAGGCTATGACTTTCGACTTTGAGCAGCACTCGTCCCAACAGTCCATCTCGGCTAGAATTTGATTTTTTGTGTCTGTCGTTGAATTATCCACACTGCCGCTCCATCACCCCACGACACATGGAATGAGCCATCTGCTCACGAACTGACATTTCATCCTTCATGACAGCAAACCCGTGCCGCTGTGTACATGCAAATTTGGGGATGTCAGAAACACGACGAACAATTTTGAATACACGTGCAATTGTACTCAAATAATACAATTACGTCACCAAAAGTTATTTTCTATTACTCAGGGTTTTTTAAAATGTTTTGCCAGAATTCTGACCGATTATGTGCATAGCCTGCTTGTAGTATGAATGACGGACCTGTATAACAGGTCACACATAATAGTGCCATATTCCAGTGAATTATGACTTCAGTATTAGTATCACCATCAGATAGTTTATATGCACAAATATATTGCTGCATATCAATCGCCATGGTTATATGGAATAGAATTGAATAATAGATCATTCATGACAAAACAATGTAATTTAGATGCAAATATTATTTTTCAAAGGCCCAAAATAAAATGTTTATAAATAGTGTAGGTTTTATCTACGAATACTCAGGGCGATGCAGTGAACTCCGTTTACTTGTTCGTTTGAATGTTATTTAAAAATGCCATGCGAAATCAATTTTTAGTAAATGTAACTCCTCAAAAACTGAGCGTAACGGAAATCACACACGCTCCTGCATTGTATAATGAAGCACTATATGGTTTAATGCACGTAATATATTACCTGCCAGCGCCGGTTTAGATCATTTAAAATGTTGCCATGCAAATGATGGCATGTCGTCTGGCCTCTGCGGTCAGGGGATTTGTAAATTAAGCGGAAGTGGCAGCGGCTGAAGGTGGCGCGCATTGCGGTGACACACCGCGGACTGTTGTTGGACCTTCACGCGAGGTTTCCAACGTCCAACTTGAACCGGCTCTTCCACACTGGAAAGGAGTAGTTTAACATTTAAATATATATTTACATTTCTCTATTCGGTGTTGAGAACATGCCCAATAGGTTAAAATGGAATTAATTGTACTCGGAAGGAAAGAAAATATAATAAAAGTAATGAAACGTATTTTTAAATGTAGTTACCATACAAGTAATTATTTGATGCTGTTATTGTCCATGCTTTATTCTATATGTATATAGGATTGGTAATCCTGAGTAATTTCTCATACACAACATGCCCTGGTATAATGTGTTGAAATATCGAGTGACTCCATGGAGGTGATTTACCACCTCTGATGGAGCTGGTAAATTATGGAATGTTTTGTTTATTACTTAGATGAGGACAAGTACATAAAACATAACCAGATGGAACAGCTGCTAGAGACACTGTCCGCAGGCTGTCTCAACGGCCATAGCCCGGCACATTTGGTTGAGTCGTACTGCAAAGTCTAATGAAGCTGGGTAAGATGAAATCAATTGCAAACACCAATCGAGGCTGCATTGTCACTCATTGCTAACTGGGCTGAGTCCCGCAAACTCATTGCACAAGGGTATCTTATTGACCCCAGTGAGTAATCAAGGGCTCGAACCCAAGATCTCATTCTTGCCGGTTCAGTGCCCTGACACAAGCGGTTAGCGATCCTGGGGAGCCACGCGGTCATCTCGTTTAGTTACAGAACGTGAGATGCGCCACCGCCGCATCGCACCTGACGCGTCGTGCTCTCGTCACCAAGGAATGCACAAAACCCCAATGTTTCGGACCGGCAAGCTTAGCAATGTTTCAAGCCATATACCTGTACATGGTCGCTGCTCAGGGCTGTATGTTAACCCCTGTGATATATAGGCGCCGCGGTGACGATATGTTATCGATCTCGCCTTGTATGCAGGAGGTCGTGGGTTTGATCCCGACCCTAATTCCTGTATATTTGGAGTTTGCGTGTTCTCCCCGTGGTCGCGTGGATTTTTTTCTGGGTCCTCCGGGTTTTCTCTCCACATTTAGAAACATGCGTTCGGAGTATTTTGGCTGCTATAAATTTCCACGTGATAAGCCACTTCGTTGAGCTATCATTTGTGGCCAGGTCGCTTCTGAAAAAGATGTCTATAGCTCAGTGGGCCTTGCCTGATACAATTAAAAATATGTATCGTTTTGTAGATACTACAGCACAGCATACATTTAACAAGCACTATTGCAACTTTAAAGTATGCAAAATAAATATTGCTCAAAGGCAATGACACTGTAACAATATTTATTCTCAATAGAGACAGCACTTCATTGGTCCATGATGTGGATATATGCATCTGTTGATGAAATACAACGACAGTACTGTATATCCAGTTCCGTAATGGACCTCATTACCATCAGCCATTATCTGTCCATGTGAATGAAGGCTTTCCCGCGTCTTCACCATCTTTCGCAGCCTTACGATATCGCAATCCGTCTCGCTCCTGCACACACGCGCTGATATTATCGCTACATCTCTGCCACGGGTGTCCTTATGTCAACGAGATGGCTGAAAAACGCGTTGTTCCTTGATCCATACATTTGCGAGCAAAAGCATGATGGAGTGGTTTTGGGAAATTAAGATTTATAATGAAAATCAATGTTACCAATGCGCCCGAATAGGAACGTTTTCTCTCAGTACGTATTACCTGCAACACAATAGATCATAAACATTGAGTCTGATAAAGAACATAAAACACAAGCTGAAGAGCATAACAAGAAGCATGGAGGATGCAAGGAACTACTCTGCTGTATATCCTACAATGCATTATCAAACATGTACAGTATGCTCCTGGAATGATACTATGCTGTGCTAGAAAACAGTTGTCATTTTTTTTAATCTGTTCACGTAATCAGTGTCACCTTGCGATAACAAAAAAATCCAGAGCTGTGCTGCAAGGTATAGAGTCATGTTTATGATTCTAGTCAACAACAGCATCCTACATCGAAGGCCGCATCCAAACTGTCGTCATCCAAGGAAATCAAACTTTCATGCGAAGTACCTCAGGGTTCGGTCCTCGGCCCTTTGCTATTCCCTGCCTACACCTCTCCAATTGGCCATCTCGTTGAAAGCTTTGGTCTAAATCACAGAAGATGGCCTCCTCTTCACCTTCGTCGGTTCCATCCAACGCCTCTCGACTCGAATGGCTTCCTTTTTGTGTGTTTAGTTTGTCGTCCTTCCCCCGCACCTCCGATTCGCACGGGTCGGCTATGCACGGTGCGAACGAAGTTCAACATACCACCTTGCAGCAGTGATTCTGGGCCCACGATCTCTCTTTGAACGTGTCCAAATCAGAGGCCATCCCTTTATAGCGTATTCATTGCTGGCTCCATCCATTTTCTCCACATTTGACAGCCGACACACTCGACTCCACCTTATCCTTCGACAGCTACATCAACCACATCATCAGATCTCGCAAACACCACCTCAGGGCCCTCCGTAATGTACGTCCACTCGTCACCAATCGAAATCGCCAATACCCTCGCCTGCAGCGTAGTTGGGTCTCGCTTTGACTCTTGCAGTCCGTCCTTGTTCGACCTTCACAGAGTAACCTTAAACAAAATAAAACAACTCCCAACGATTGCAAAACTATCTCTCCCGTATCATCATCATCAGGCGCCTGCCATCCTCGGCGAGATTACCTCGCCTCCCTCCGTTCCCTCCGTTGGTGTCTCATCGTCAGCAGGGTCGGCTACAAGATGGCCTGCTTCTGCCAACGCGCCTCTACTTTTGGTCATTCGCCTTCCCCCGCACCTCCGGTTATCACGGTTGGCTATGTACGGTGCGAAAGAAGTTCAACATACATACATATACTCCTACACTAAAGCTCATGGTAGAACTCTCCGCGTGGTTGGCAAAGCACGGTGCTAAAGAAGCTCAACATATATACATATATACTGTACACCGACTTTTAAGAGACACTTAAAGCCCCACCTCTATCGCCCGGCTTTATAGACACATTGAGTTTGGCTCCGCATCTCAGAGCCATGGTCATTTATGTACCGCGAAATATTGCGCGCATTATCGTATATTATTATCCCTACATTGAAGTTGACAGAATTCACCACGGTATTAATGCGTCCAAAACAAACCATGAGGCACATGATGCGCTATCACGTATTCCCGTGGAAATCAAGAACTAACAATGTAATTAACAATCAGTGATCTAAAACAGTCGCACTGGGCGCTGACCTTTCGTGACCCTGTCAACGGTATAGGGAAGTGTTCGAGCCACGTGGTGAGACTGAGATCATTAACAGGCCGTATAAGTGACTGGAGTAATCACAGTGGCTGCTGGCTTGAACGGTGTGAAATGAGATGTCACAATTCATTTTACAGCAAGCTGCAGTCTGACAGATAGGCCCGCTCACTGCAATTGCGAGAGGTGATAGATTTCAGAGAAGCGCGGCAATGCCGTTTAAATTAAGTATTTCGGGATGACGGTGTAAAAGTTGGCTCATGTCATTTTTAAAGATTGGTCTTGTTCTGCTCGTGCGATTTTGTCCCTTTTTTGCGCGCGGTTCTGTGATCGTTTTTTTCTGCTCCCAACTTAAAGAAGTTGATTATTCCGAATGGAAGCTTACTCAATTTGTACTCTCTGTGTTAGTTTATCCTTTATTACATTGGCTTTATCAGAATGACCAGAGTAGGGCTTGTTTCCCATGCGGGTAATTGATTGTCTACTGTGTCAAATGCTACCTTGTCCCAGCAGAAAGGTAAATCACCAACTGGGAGTATTCCACACACTAGCATACTTCCACAGCTATCCTGTAGTACATAATCTACTAGTTGCACTTGCTAACACTTCATTAATAACACACTTACTGGATGCATGTGTCATGGGAAAGCATGGACCACTTTTAAGGAAAAGGAGCATGAACTTGGTTCCAACCGTGACATGTTTTAATGTTGATTTAAAGTATTCGTGACTGCAGGGATTCATTTTCTTGGTTCTTTTGGTAAAGTCACGTAGAAGGGAAACAATAAAACAATATATTGTTTTCATATTTTTATTATTTTTAGAAGGGAAACAATAAAATAATAAGAAAATATATTGTTTTCATATTTTTATTATTTTATTGTTTCCCTTCTACGTGACTTTACCGAAAGAACCAAGAATGTGCTTTAATGTGGCAATATTCGGTACAGTAACACCCCGATTAACGTTTCCTCATTTAACGTCGTTTCGCAAATGCGTCGCCTCAACCCAACACTGACGTCGCTGACAGCATCATCTTTCCTTTCTCCTATCTGTCGCCTCTCTCAGCCTTCGCAGTCACCTACCTCGTAAATCGCTTTGATTTAAGTCGTTTTGATGATATTCGTCATTGCACCTTTCAGGAACGCATCACCCCCGATGTAAACCGGGGTATTACCGTTTCACAGCTTCAGATGACATCACCGATGTGTATTTTGCTTGGCGATATTCACTTACAATTCAATTGTTTAGCACGATACACCATCAAAATCTGTGAATTTATTTAATATTTACACACGAATGCGATTGCTCTTGTAATTTATGCTGTCTTGGAGACTTGGTTAAAGTGTTATTTTTAATTTACAACACATCCTTTAAATAAAATAGAGTACCCATCAGGTTTTTAAAATGTAAAAGCAAAAGTATAATTACAATACTTCAACAGTTTTGAATCCCTAGAGACACTTGTGAGATGATTATTTCGAACAAATTTAATCTCATCTTGAACATTTCCCTTGTATTAAACATGAATTAAAATTGACGACAGTAAATGTCAGGCGCACGGAGCTGAGAATAAAATATTACCTTCAGAAATACCAACTTGTGGATAGGGAAATATATAATTAAAATGTAACACACCATGTTGATAGACAAGGTAATATCAAAATATGTTTTTATTTATTCATATGTAATGCTTTCCGATACAGTTAACATTATTTGCACCGAATATCACAATGCTGAGTTTGTTTGCACAAATGGATGATCGAGCTTCTTTATGGAATAATCGTGACAATGCAAAATGATATATCAAGGGACATGTTTTGATCTCCACCGTGATAATAATGAAGCACTTTGTAAATGTCAAACGACCCCCACGACCTACAGTGTGGGGGAGGGCCTTCATCCAGCAGCGGCTTGAGCTGTCGATGATTTACATAATGTATAAATAACTAGACAGTGATGTTGGGTTTAGTTTTACATGGCTTTATCTCTGCAGTGTTAAGCACTGCAGGCAGTGTGAGATAATGCCTTGTTTGACCAGGTGCACTGGTCAACGGTGCAGAGTGAAACCCCTCTGGGAGTGGACTTCACCGGTGCATCGGAGTTGAACCCACAAGCCACAAAGAACATATCTATGAATGATCAAAATGCTAATTTCACGAGTGTCTGTGGCACGTGACACAGTCCCGTATTTATGAAAATGAACACTTCTACGAAGCAATTACACATAAAAGGGTTCGGGGAGGTGTGGGGAGCATTTAGTTGTCTTTTAAAGTTTATTGAGACGATGCCACTTCATACATGGGATTAAAGACAGCCTGTTGTAGAGTACAGCCAACAGATGTGTGGGCCATTATTTTCTCACCCGCCTCCGTGACTTTATTTCAGCGTAAAGTATACATTTCCTTTGATATTTTTCGAAAAGCTATTTCACAAGTACAAAATTGCAATTTTTAATGTCAGCCTCCATTATTATGCTTTGGAGAGAGAGAGAGAGACAGTTTCTCCTGATGCATGTCAACGGAATCCAAATGTTTTGCAATTCAAAAAAATGCATCTGTCGTTGTGTTCCTAAATGCATATACCTGCTGTGCAGCCTAATTCAATATAAAATCAATCTGATCGCTTTGGCCTTGCCTGAAAATGTATGTGCATAAAGTGTTCCCATTATGAGCTCTGCAGGTGCGCTGGAAGGGAATGAAAGACGGTAAATCCTCCAATCCCACTAAACACTCATTATTAACTGGCCAAAGGAAATTCTGGGAATCAGCTAAGGCTATTATTTCTCAAGATTATATGGACATTGACTTATCACCCTGATCATCACCATCATCATCAATGTCAAGTATTTACTTGATTTTACTCTTTGCATTTATATCTTAAGATTTTTAAAATTATTATATTAATTGATATGTAAACCCAAAATATATTTATTTTTAGTTAGGATTAGCATTTATAAATGTGATATTTCAGAAAAACTTAATTCGATTTGACATGACAAGGTAATGTATTAAAAAATAATGTCCATATAAGTGGTATGCAAAGTATTTGTAGTGTTTGATGCATTTAAACTTTTAAACAAAATGCTAGTTAATGGAATATATTATCAGGTGGTGTGCATATATATAAAGTGTGCAGTGAATAATATGATGATGACATTGGCTAGAAATGTAATAAAAAATGAAGGTACATTGAAAACGTGTTCTTGGTGCGCTCAGTATGTGTATGCTTCTCTAATAGAGCAACGATTTTCCTCGTGCAGGAAATTTTCCCCACCACCTGCAGCAAAGCAGTGCCACTCCACATGGAACAACTTTTGGAATCCAAAGTTGCAGCTTCCCTCGCCGATCTAACGATCCTTTTTTTCTCTTTTACTATTTTTTATTTAGTTTTACCATTTGAGGTCCACTGAGCTGTATAGCTCTTTTTCGGAAGCGACCTGACTTTCACAAATGATAGCTCAACAAAGTGGCTTATCGATAGCAGCCAAATACTCTAAACGCGCGATGTTGATTCTGAATGTGGATGGAAAAACAAGAGGGCTCGGTGATAAACCCACGTGACCACCGGGAGACAGAGACACGCAAACTCCAAATATACAGCAGCAGCAGGCGTCGGGGTCGGGATCGAACCCACGACCTCCTGTATACCGGGCGAGGTAGTTAACATCTCCTAGCCACCGTGATGATGATGGGAGAGAAAGACGCGCAAACTCCAAATATACAGCAGCAGCAGGCGTCAGGGTCGGGATCGAACCACAGCCTCCTGCATACCGGGCGAGGTAGTTAACATCTCGATGAGGGGACATAACCTTCCCAATGGCAGTGACCCTTGAAGCTGCGTGAAACATTTAAAATACGATTGGCTCACACTGATACATGTTAATTGGGACTGAACTAATTATGGATCAGTGATTACTTTTAATTACGTATGGTTCATTAGAAGCTAATGATATGCCGCTAATTAGCATTCAGCCTGGTGAAATCGGACACCACCTCCACGTGCTGCGTGAATGCTGAGCTTGTACAGAACACAGCCACGTGCGAGCTCTCTGTTTTAACTTTGACTCTTGTTATCTTTCGGACACAATCAATTATATTGTACCGTATAAATTATAGTATACTGCATGCATTATCGTGCACTGTGTATATTGAGTGTGCTGTATACATTAAAGGGTACTGTAGAAATTATAGTGTCCTGTAGAAATTATAGTTGCAGTGTATTAATTATATTGTACTGTATGCATCAGTGCACTGTATAAATCACGATGCACTGTATACATTAGTATACTGCACAAATCACAGTATACGGTGTCAATTACAGTGTATGTACAAATGGGGAGGTTGGATGGGTGGCGAATTTGCTCGCAACACTGCGCTGTTAAGAGATAACCCAAAGGTGGTGTTCCTCGGAGTAACGTTGGGACAGGAGTCTAGACACTGCACCGCCCACACCTATGGCACGTATGGCTGGACGATTTTGGGAAAATATGTAATTGCGATTTTTCTGACAGATCGATTGCGATTTGATTTGCGGTTACATTTTTTCAAGTCAAGCTTCAGTTCAATAATCACTGTGTAATAGATTTAAAACATGTGATGGGGCATTGCCACATGATACCATCAAATTATGAAGTGCTCTATATACTCTAATGCAAGGATGAGAACTTAAAAGATATTAATTGCTTCCAACATGTATTTATTAAAATGTTTTAATTGAAATAGAACAATCAAACATATAACAATTGTTAAGTTAAATAAATAAAGTTATATTGATACAAAAACACAATTCCATAAGAAAGTAATATGACTTTTCAAATCGCAAAAAATCGCAGACTTTACGATTTGCTAATCGCATTGTGTCAAATTGCGATTTAGATTTTAAATCGATAAATCATACAGCCCTACCGGCGAGTTGCTGTTCATGGAACTGGCCGGTGGCCCCGGCTGGCTAGCCCCTGCTGGCTGGCCCCAGCAGGCTGGCCCCGGCAGGCTGCCCCGGCAGGCTGGCCCCAGCTGGCTGGCCCCTGCTGGCTGGCCCCGGCAGGCTGGCCCCGGCAGGCTGGCCACTGCTGGCTGGCCCCAGCAGGCTGGCCCCAGCTGGCTGGCCCCGGCAGGCTGGCCCCGGCTGGCTGGCCCCAGCAGGCTGGCCCCGGCTGACTGGCCACTGCTGGCTGGCCCCGGCAGGCTGGCCCCTGCTGGCTGGCCCCGGCAGGCTGGCCCCTGCTGGCTGGCCCCGGCAGGCTGGCCCCGGCAGGCTGGCCCCGGCTGGCTGGCCCCGGCAGGCTGGCCCCGGCTGGCTGGCCCCGGCAGGCTGGCCCCGGCTGGCTGGCCCCGGCTGGCTGGCCCCGGCAGGCTGGCCCCGGCAGGCTGGCCCCGGCTGGCTGGCCACTGCTGGCTGGCTCAACGTGGGGCGCTGGTAACCCGACGGTGCCTCTCGCTCTGACCCTCCCTGTGCTGCTACTCTGCGAGCAGAACGCTGTCCAACACCGTGTGGACTTGATCAGCTCGCACAAAATTGGTGGACACTCGGCTGAAGTGTCACCAATCAGGACGAACCCATGGCTGTTAACCCATACGGTTTACCCCGTATTCTTGTGCAGGGACATCGAGTTTTCAGGTCCACATGGCGTACAGACATCCAATACGCAAACACCTTTTGTTTTGTCTATTTATGTTGTGTTTCTCCCTTGTGATGAGACTTCGTATGATAAACGTTGACATTTATAAGGGGCACGGGGTGACCAAAAAGGTCTGAATTGGTCTGTAATAATGTTGGCACTGACAAGGAGCTGATAGGTTTGCGAAACCCTACGGCCGTGGTTTCCAGTACTCTGCAACATCCCCCCTCACTCCCCCCGGCCCAAAAACGTGCCACCGGGCTGCAGCGGCCTAGATCCTGGACAAGGTACAACGTGCGGCACCGATCGACACCTTAAAGCCTCCACCCGTGCTGTCCCAATGACCCTGAAGTCCTGAACACCCAGTGTGGGCATTGCCGCAGTCCGCCGGCTCGAGTGGGCGGGAGATACCCGCACTGCCTGGGGTGAGGAATGGAGATGCGTGGATGTGTGCCTAACAAGGGCCTCGTCAATGATCCGTCTGTCCCAGATGCCTGGCTTCGACCTCCCAAGATGCCAGTCGGGCAGTGGGCGGCTCGTGACATGTCCACTAAGTGGGGCTGTTGTGAGTGACCTCTGAAAAGATGGTGTTCCAATGAAGAAAAAAATTCGTCGTGTTATTGGCCTTCCCGTGAAAGTGATATCACTGTCTTATCTACCAACAGTAAGGCGTTTATAAACAATGCGAAAATAAACAACAAAGCACTCAAATGCTTTTACCTATGACCCTCAAGTCCACACTACACAACCCTTTCATACTTTCAAATGGAATATTTAGAAGTGACTCCACGTTGTTCGTTGCTAAATGTTTCGTTTGCTGCACCTGCTGCCATCGCTATTGCTGTTTCCTCCTAGAGCGTGTAGGCTGTGACCTGCTATATTTCGTGACATCGCCACGGGCGCCTTTTTCACCGCCCTGAATGACTGAACGGGGACATCTCTCACTCGGACGCCTTCACAGCCGCACCCGAGACCTCCCCGAGGCACAAATCAGACTGCGGTGTTGCAGCCGTTTATAATATGAACAACTTTAAATGTTATCTTCGTAATTTTTTTATTAGAAAAATAATTTTCTCGGCTCCAGCTGCTTGGTCGTGGCTGCTCCCCAACGTCCCGAGTGGACGAATCGCGCCTGCAGTCAGGTTCATTTCGACCACTTCGCGTGCGACCAGGGGGCATCGTATTACTCCGTGACAGTCCTGCTGTGTGAATGCGAGGAGCAGCAGGAGACAGTGGAGCACCATCGTCTCCGGCCGTGAAGTCTGTCAGGGCGTGCCGGTTGCCGACCCTTGACCATGGAAATGCAGTTCGCCATGGAAGTCCAGTTTAATGTGGGCAGCGGTCGGCAACCTGTGAAGGACCGTCTTGTATTCACGTGCATTTCGGCTCTTGAAATATTGTTTTTTACCGAATTTGAAAAAAATGGCTCCGTGTCTGTGCTGATGCCACTACTCACCAGCGAGTACAGTCACTGTCAACCTCAGCCTACAATTTCTGTACAAATTTACATGCAGATATCCTCATTCACATTTACAAACAAATACGGTCACTTGAAAATTATACCCCATCAATAAATGAGTTGCCAAAGGCAACACACAAGTAGAAATGGTGTGAATAGCAGTGGTGTCACTTAGTGTGGGCACCCGTTATGCGTATCCCGACCCTATGGGTAGATGTCTCCTTTAATCCACATTCATCCACAGCTGTCCACGTGGGTAAGATGACTTTTTTCTGCAAATAAACAGATAATAGCATGCATGATGAATAGTACACCCCCCCCCCCCCTCATAGGTATGAGGAGACTGACAGCCAGACCATGAGAGTTCTGATGAATCCAGTTGAAACCCACCCTCTCGTTTTTAACGACCGCTACAAACTCGTTGCCTCTGGCTTTTTACTATAGACGTGCAGGTCGTGCACAACTCCATAATCAATGCGCGTATGATACAAAGTATTTGGTGATACTGTTAGGCAGTGGTGTACAAGCACAAATCACAACTTTCAACACGTTCATTAATAACATTGCCTCAGAATGAAAACTATATGATAGGCGACATTTCGACTAATGGCAAGTCTTCATAGCAAAAACATATACATTTTTAAACATTTGCTTTTAAGAATGGCCGTTGACCAAACCATCGCCAATTTTATATATACATATTCATGCCACAGTGTTATCGACATACTATATATGGTCAATACAAATGTACACAGAAAACTCATATGTTTTCATTTCCATTACTTGACTTTAAATGTGGCTTAGAAATACAGACGGTTACATTCCTTGCTGTAGATAAGAGGCACTGTGAATATCACAGCCGTTGGTGTGACCTCGCTTGCATTTAAGGGAAGACGGTGTTGCATCACTTAACGGATGGCCATGCAAGTGGTGGTGACAGCCTACACTTAGTTGGAGGCATACGAAACTAATAAAATCACATACACTCCCACCTATTTCTGCTGCACAGGTTTACGTCGCACGGAGATCACTGATTGGTCAGCCGCTGGCTGTACGGAATTCTGGCCCATTGCCTGGGCCATATCCTGCCTTTGTTGCCGCTCTCTGTGCGATGACTGGGACACATTTATCTGCTGGCATGGGGTCCATTGCCCCAGGGACGAAGCAGAGGGCTGGTCCCAGCCATCTCGCAAACACATAAATCCCCCCTACGGCGGGCTCTGTGATTTGGAGGTGAAGAGAAATCAAGTCAGCGTAACTGGCCAAAGCACCCACCCTCTGCCAGACCCAATACACTGCGCATACCGGAGCCTTATCTCTAGGCTACGGTAACTTTAATACATTTGAACTTGTCTCAACCCAGGACATTCCCTCCAGAGTAGGGGTTTCTGTTCTTGCTCTTAAGCCCTCGGCCATGTTGCCCATTGGGAAATTGGAAACATTGTGATAGATGCCCCAATACAATGAGTTGACTGTACGAGTGTTTTCAGATTAATGTTTGACCACAAAGTACTTCACTAGTTTTGGGAATTTGAGGTGTGTTTAGTTTCTGCATTTCATGATTGTTGAAAGGGTCTGTTGATACCGACATTGAGCTGGAATACTTGAGCACCAGAGCAGCATTGTCTAGGGTAGTGGTTCTCAACCTCTTTTGGCTACTGTGACACCCTTGTTGAATGTTGTTTCAACCGAGTAACCCCCACGCATTACCCAACATGGTTCTGAGAAATAAATATATGAATAATGAACATTAATATTTTAACCGATTGTCCATTTTGCGAGGTATCCTAACTGGCCAGTAACTCCAAGCGAATAAAAAAAAATCAACGGACGCTCTGGATCCGTGACGTAATTTGATCACGCTCGCTGGTTACTCTTGGAAACCACATTGTTGCCGATAAATGAGTTTAGAAAGGTATTTTACGTCGTTCTAGGTTACCATATGGATTAAAATGTTATCGTAGTTATATTGGCAGATGTGTACATGATTATTCACCAATGACTCTCACGTGTGATATTATTACACACATTTATAAATGACCCCACGCACCCTCTGGGACATTGCCACGTACCTCCAGGGGTCCGCGTACCCCAGGTTGAGAACCACTGCTCTAGGGGGACACAGAATATACTCGCATGCGCCTCACTTGTAGGTTCGATTTCCTCTTTTCTTTGCCAATGATGAGCAAAGGGATCCCACGACGTCTGACCCCTCTAAGGGCCCCAGTATAGAGTGCGGGGCCCATTCAGGTACCATACCTTTCTGTTGATAAGTATCATTTTAGAAATTACCATTTGCAATTAACGAGATGCCCACCAATGCTGAAATATAATATTCACTTTAGCCAAGAGAGGAACTCTCCTCTCATAGTCCCAGTGAGTCACTCAGGCACAGCCTGGTAGCGATGGCCTTGTTTAAAAGGGGGATGGGGGGGGGCACAGTAAAGTCAATGTTTAACAAATTTTAAACAAATGTTAAACCATGAACAGAATGAGCAACGATGTGATATGCTGTTGTCCATCGTGCAATCTGCTGGAGTCTCCCACCCCTTTTTATATGAGTCAGTCCCCTCCAGTTACCCCCCTCCGTCCCCCCCACGCTAAAGGGCTGCTCTGGCCCTTTTCCACCCTGACATATACCAACCCTTGGCTTCCTTCCCTTCCTCCTTTGAGTCACTCTGTAGCTTCCCCTTAACAGAAAACATGGGTAAACTTGTTTTTACAGATCATGTCCACGTTGGTTCTTGTATGTATGATGAGCTTCTTTCGCACAGTACGTAGCCAACCGTGCTAAACCTTCACAAGCACCTTTGTTTTTCTGTGTCTGTTTTCACACGTGCATGGGCAGTGATGCTCACCCCCTTTGTAAACTCTGAGCGAGTGGTGGAAATTCCATATTTCCATGACAAGAGCCAATATGTCCAGAGAACAGCCAACGGTTGATTTTATTTGCACGCGGTATGTACATATAGCATTTTATTGACTCCAGCGCGATGATGAGCTTTTTCAACTCTTGGCCCACACTTGGGAATGTTCAATTGTGAGCAGAGGTCTGGCATAGCACCAAACCCATAAGTGGCTCAAATCCCCGTAACAAGCCGTGTATCTGTCAATTAAAAAACTGGAAGCATGAACACTACAAAGCCTCGCAAATCGTCAGTGACAAGCAATGTTATTGTGGTATTTTTGCTTACAAGGCTGCAACTTTAAACAGCCTTTGATTTTGTGAACTAAACTTGGCCGATTTGTAAATACAACCGCTGGTGCTGAAGGCTGTGAGTATACACTGGACAGATTGGTGTTCAGTGTACATCACCCTTTGCCACAACATGAACTAAAGAGGCACTGTGGTCTTCGTTTGACCTCGAGCCGCATACATTTCCTGCAACGTCTACGGCTAATTGCCACCCCCAGAAATGACTGATCTGTTTGAGAATTACATAAAATGATGAAGCACATTAGTCTGCCTGCAGCTACAGAATGCTACTCGCTTTGTGTTTTGTTTTATGCACAAAGCAAAATGCTCGTTACGTGATCCTCTTTTATCAACTCATCACACAACGATGATCCATTTTCTTGTGCCCTTAAATCATTTAAAAATATTTGAGATGATGAGATGACTCGAAGGTCTAATGGAGCCGTCCGACATAAAACCGGGTCTCAAGTGAGGTCACATTTATGGTCTTCGTACATTTGCCAGAGAATGTCCAAAATGATCATCGTAAAATCTGCTTTTGGTTCTTAAATTTACGAAGCTCCCTAGGCTCATAAAACAAGGGTGAACGGTTATGATAGGATAGACCCTTGACTGATAGTGATAATGTGTTATATACTGTGATGGACCAAACCAACCCGCTTTACAATGTACACTTTGATTAAGATTCACACCATAGTATGTTTAATGGAAGGACTCTTAAAATACAAGGTTCAAAATGTTAGTGTAGAAGCCAAGGAACCTCCCTGTTGCACGCCTTGGTGCAATGGTTGCATGCATGTGTGTTTGTTGAACTTCTTTCTCACCCTACATAGCCCACCGCGCTAATCATAGGTGCATGTTTTGAACACCGCTTTTTTCACCATATGAAACGATCCCCCATCGGACCTAAGTACTGCAGACTGTCAGGGAAAGTGCTGTTAGCGAGCACCAATCAAGGCTAATGACTTCCGGTTCCTGTTGAGAACCCATTTAATGTTTGGTGGACAGACCCAATGTTATTCCAGGAAACCTAATCTATCTCTCATGGGAATTCAATCCAATTATTCTGGACTATGTTTGCATACACTTTGTATGTGTGTATGTTACCAGTCAATAGTGGATATTTAACATCACATTTATTAAAATTCATTCCTAAGCTCACGACACTTCCATCAAAGTGTTGTAAGAATGAATCTGCTATTTGGACAACTTAACAAAATAAAATACTATTGTAACAGTTTATTTTATGAGAAAGTTCCCGATGCTGTGGGAAATATGTTTGATCTCAAAAGGCTCTAACCTTGACACGTACGATATATAGTTTGGGTTCAAATTAATCGCAAAAGTTACAACTTCATAGTTTTCCAGGAGATAAGAACATCTAACACTGGTTATTTGAGATGCTCCGGCGGTATGATTCCTTCGATTGTCGAGTAGAGAACCCTTCTACATTTGAGAGTTTTTTCTTACAATAAATATCACTACATTGGCATGTGCGTAACTTTGAAAAATGTTTAGAGAATTGGCGAGGCGGAGCGGAGCACGGTCGACAGCAAAACAAAGGGTGGTTTGTGTTTCTGGGCTCCTCGGGTCAGGGATAATGACAGGGCCCTCTGCAGTCACCAGTGCACAGTGCTGCTTCAGTCGCCCATGCTAGGTGGTGATGGGGCCAGCACAATACTCGACTGTATGCCTTTATCTCGCTAGCCGTGACGGGGCACTACAAGACCAGACCGTGTACGTGCAGCGTTCCGCAAGCCGCATTGGCTTAGGGTTGCCGACCGAATTCGTTTAAAGGTCGCAATCGTTGCACGCAAAGTGCCTGCCACAAATGAACCACAGTACCTTGCTGAGCTCGTCATGGAGCATACACCATTAGGTTCACTCGGGTCTATCTCGCAGCGGCTTTGGGCAAACCACCGCAATCAGATGCGTTTCTGCGGCCGTCTGGAACGCTCTTCTGATGTTAGGAGTTTATGCACTTTTAAATCGCCTAGATTGAAAAGTAATTTCTTTAGGACTGCTTTTTTGTGTTGAGTTTGTTGCCCTTCTCCATCGCGTCTCCAATGAGCGTGGTTGGCTACGCACGGTGCGAAATACTTTCAACATACGTCTCGCTCGTTTGTGATTTTGAGACAGCTGCACAATACACAGCGCTCATTATACGCAGAGTTGACGTAGGGGAGGGACCAACTCCAGCTTCAGATAACAACGTTTCGCTGGTGTGCAAGGTCGGGGAGTCGGAACCTGCTCACAGCGGCATCGTTCAACAATTCGCCGTCAACGCCACTGCGAACCCCCTGGCTCTGGCGTACTCGCTGGGAAGCATCGCAGCAGCTTTGCGGCTGCAGAGTTTCGCGCTGTCAGCTTTAACGGCCTCCAATATCGGCTTGAAGACACTCGGAAGGCGAGTCCTGCCCGGTTATATAGCCACCGCTCTGTGAAAACAAAACATTCGCTCCTTAGACAACTCACCAAAAGGCAGCGATGCCAATTATAGTTGCCGCTGATTTATCTCGCTCATCCCCCGTGCATCTTTCTCTGCAAGAGGGGGGTGGGAGGATTTCACATCAAACATAGATTCATGAGTGTGTGTTTTTTTCGCCGTTTCTAAAAGTCTGCAAACCGAGGATTTATGACTCGAATATGTTTTTTTATGTTCTTTTACTTTATTGTTATTGGGAATGGTTGCCCCATTTTGCTTCATAGAGTTGTGTTAACCACAGGGATTGGGGATGAGATAAATTAAACTTTCTCTTCTTGCTATTTACATAATAATATTGCAATGTAATGCACTGCTTGTTTTTTTGTATTATTGACGATTATGATCCACATTTGTCATGGTTTGTGCCCCAAAAAAAACAGGACATTAAACATACTGATAAAGTTTAAATTATTAATAGACCTTAACATTAATACATTATGTTGTCAAATGTGCACGTACAGATGTTGCTTCAGTCTTTATTTGTCATAACCTATTGTACACTTAACAGATAAATATCATTAATCATTCTCTATCCACTTCCAAGTGAAGGCCTACACATGTGGGAAATGTTTCAAGTCCAGTGATATGATAATTAATATATTTGTTTCCATGTGCGTGCGCACACATTTTTTTAACGTTGGTAAACGCATGCTGAAACATGCTTCGAGAAAGATGCGACCAAAGGGGGTGGCAGCTTGTGGACATTGTTCCTGCAAATTGAAACCAATGTTTCACGAAATAATAACATCATTGATCAGGGATTTCTTAAAATAGGGCACTGAAATGATCACAAAGCAGTGGCTGGGAACGTGGTGGGGGTCTTGGGGAAGGAAGCCAGGCAGAGCGAACCACTTCATTAAAAGGGTCCCTTAGGTGCACACCAAATAACATTTTCCCACCCCTTGGCAGAAGCACCCACAGCCACAGTCTGTCGTCCCACAGATAGAGCACGGGGAGTTGCGGGTGGAGGGGAGATGAACAGTGTGGGTGTGTGTGTCTGTGTGTGTGTGTCTGTGTGTGTGTCTGTGTGTGTGTCTGTATATCTGTGTGTATGTCTGTGTGTCTGTGTGTGTGTTTGTGTGTGTGTCTGTGTGTGTGTGGGAAGCGATAGTGTTGCGGTTAGCGCGCTGCGCTATGAACCTGGCGACCCGGGTTCGATTCCCGCTCACGGCCAGCACCAGTGACAATGATCTGAACCGATCCTGGGCCTCCCCTAGGTCGACTCAGCCGCAAATGAGTATCTGTTGCAGTATATATCACCACGAGGGAGACAAAGGCGGCCGGGCGTGGTGCTGGCCACCCACCCCTTCGTGTGCCGTGCCTACCTTCATTGGTGTTCGCTAACGGCACTTGCCCCAACAGCCTGCTAGGGATACACGGGGGATCTTTGTCATTGCCTTTTGTGTGTTCCACGACCCCCAAGAGGTGATATTGGACCTCTTAGAAGACAACGCAATTTCCCGCACACACAAATCTACTACTGCACCGGACTAAGGCTCCTCCTGGCAGTTGCCGAAAGCCCAGCCAGCAGCTCCAACTAACACGGGGCTTGCGAGCAGCCGTTCGCCTCCGTCCATCACTCCGGCTTTAGCGCCGTGCTCATGCTCACCCCCACAGCGGCCCGTGCGTTTGAGCGCACATCACCTCGAGCGTGTCAAAAGGAAATTCTGCAAGGAAATGGTCCGTTAACAGACGCTTGGAAGTAGCCGAGGTGGAATTCGATGCCTCCATCTGGGGGAAGGTGCCTCCTGCTGGAGTGGTGGATGGCAGAGTTGGATTTGTTTCCAATTTTTTTGTTTCTTCTCACCGCCGGTGTTCGGTTTTACTTTATATACCAATTATTTCTTATAGTTCAACTGTGTATTGTGTCTGTGCTTTGTAGCATTTGTGACAACAGCAGTCGTTTTTCTACGGGGAGGATTCTTGTGAGGAACAAAAAATACACGTACAAGGGCAAAAGAAGTCACTTGCTATTATTCATACGGTCCTAGACTTAATTATTAATCTTTGATTTAAAGCTTTCGTGACTGCAGTAATTTATATTCTTAGCTCTTTCGGTAAAGTCACGTTGAAGGGAAACAATAACATAATAAAATATATATAAAACAAGAAAAATTCTCACGACGTTTCGACCATAACACAAACGGTCGTCATCAGGTGTGTCGGTTTGCATAAATTTACGTATTTAATTTAGTAGATTCGCCCACAGATGACATCAGCAACGATGTTGCAGTGTCTGTTACGTGTGCAATGGTAGCCAACATAATTTGAGCGAATGAACGCAAACCGACACACCTGATGACGACCGTTTGTGTTATGGTCGAAACGTCGTGAGAATTTTTATTGTTTTATATATATTTTATTGTTTTATTGTTTCCCTTCAACGTGACCTTACCGAAAGAGCTAAGAATATTAATTATTAATGTTTTGTAATCAGAGTCCACCTTTTAAAATCAAGAGTGGATTGATCCTAACACAGTGGTTCTTAACCTTGACTGCAGCCTTGCACCCATTTGGTTCTCAATCGTAAAAAAAATGTAAAATGTTAATAAACACAAACAGAGGTTTGATGAAACACAGTCGTTGTACTCACGTGCCCCGTGCTTAATCTGTTTCGATGATTTACAATCTAAAAAAATATATGGCATGTCTCGCACTCCCAGAAAGGGCATCTCACACCTCGAGGGGCTGCGTCTACCCCAAGTTAAGAACCACTGTTAATTTAGCACAACACAGGCTCTGCTTGTGGAAGACATCACAGGATCCTTTAACTCGGTTGTACAACAAACAGCAACCCAGAGGCATTGCCGGGCAGAGTGAGGAATCTCACGATCCCACAATGTATGTTCGACATCGTACGTGCCAACTCGGTCATAATTAGTTGAGTCAAGATAGCAAAATAAATGTACTACAGTCGTTAAAAAGAGCAAACCTTTTACATTTTATACTTTGAATGCTATCTCTGTCTGTTCAAGAAGGTGGCGCAAGCAAAGCGATAAAATGGTTATGTGATAAATTATGATAACGTCAAGTAGGTTTATCATTTTGATTTAAAGCTTTCGTGACTGCAGTAATTCATATTCTAAGCTCTTTCGGTAAAGTCACGTTGAAGGGAAACAATAAAATAATAAAAAAATATATAAAAAACAATAAAAATGCTCACGACGTTTCGACCATAACACAAACGGTCGTCATCAGGTGTGTCGGTTTGCATTAATTTATTTATTTTTAAAACGGTGTATTTATTTATTTTAAAAAAACGTCAGCGCCACGCGCAGCGATTTGGCAGTTTATTTAGAAGGACAAGTCCATCTATGTTCTGAAAAGAGGAGGCGGGAGACGAAAAATTAATTTATGCTGTCTGAAAGCCACCGTAAGCGTGAACAATCAATTAAGACCTAAAATGGTTTATCAAATCTTTCCAATGATTGCTAAGCCAGAATCCATCTTCTCGGTTGAAATTGTCTCTGTGCTTGTATATGTGGATAGCCTCATGAACGAATCTCTCATGGTAGCCAGATGGCTTACAAATAATTTCTGTCTTGGAAAAGTCAATGTCAATACATACTTCACTTGGAATGGAACTTTCTACAAACAAACTGAGGGCACCCCAATGGGTTCCCTCCCCCCTATCTCCGGTTATAGCTAACATTTTCATGGAGAAATTTGAGACTGACGCCATCCAGACTGCCACTCTGCGCCCAACCTTATGGAAGAGGTACGTGGATGACACTTTTGTCATCTGGCCACATGGCCGGCCTGCTCTAGACCAATTCTTCGACCACATCAATTCCATACACCCAGCCATCAGATTTACCATGGAAGTCGAAAAAGATGGCAAGCTACCTTTTTTGGATGTCCTAATAAAAAAGAGACCTGATGGTTCAATGAGCCACTCTGTCTACAGGAAAGCTACCCATACGGATGCTTATCTGAAACCGGATTCCCACCACCATCCATCACAGAAGAATTCTCTCATCAAGACTCTGTACCATAGAGCCCAATGCATATCCGACCAGGAACACATAGGCAGTGAACTCAAGCACGTACACCAAGCTCTTAAGGCTAATGGTTACTCCGACTATACAATCCGCAAAGCTATCACTCAAACCATGACGAAGGACCCTCTTGAGGAGCCTTTCAAAACCATCACTTTACCCTACATTGCGGGGATCACAAAAAAGATCTCCAAAATCTTGAATAAACACAAGATCCAGGTCCGTTTCAACACATTACATAAAATCCGTGATCTGGTTCCGTCTGTAAAATATGTGATTCCGGACATACAGTACCCTGGTGTCTACAAACTAAGTTGCCTCTGTGGTAGTAGTTACATTGGAGAAACCAAACGCCATGTCTCGGACCGCATTCGTGAACACAAAGCAGACCTTAAACACGGTAGGACCAACACCTCGGCCGTGGCAGATCATTGTTATAATTCAGTAGGCACACATGACATTGACTTTTCCAAGACAGACGTTCTTTGTAAGCCATCTGGCTACCATGAGAGATTCGTTCATAAGGCTATCCACATATACAAGCACAGAGACAATTTCAACCGAGAAGATGGATTCTGGCTTAGCAATCATTGGAAAGATTTGACAAAACATTTTAGGTCTTAATTGATTGTTCACGCTTACGGTGGCTTTCAGACAGCATACATTAATTTTTCGTCTCCCCCCTCCTCTTTTCAGAACATAGATGGACTAGTCCTTCTAAATAAACTGCCAAATCGCTGCGCGTGGCGCTGACGTTTTTTTTTTAAAATAAATAAATACACCGTTTAAAAATAAATAAATTAATGCAAACCGACACACCTGATGACGACCGTTTGTGTTATGGTCGAAACGTCGTGAGAATTTTTATTGTTTTTTATATATTTTTTATTATTTTATTGTTTCCCTTCAACGTGACTTTACCGAAAGAGCTAAGAATATGAATATAGGTTTATCATACCCCGAAAATAAGGTTATCCTGGGCATGTGCTTGCCCATGTGTGGCGTTATGGAACAGGAATCGACAGAAATAACAGCGATTTTGATTCCATGACCAATCTCCAACTGCTTAGAGCACATGCTCCAACCCTGACGATGCCAGTATATTTGGAGTTTGCGTGTTCTCCCCGTGGTCGTGTGGATTTATTTTCTCTGGGTCCTCCGTTCCCCCCCCCCCCCCTCCATATTTACAAACATGCATTGAGATTATTTAGATTAAGTTGGTGCTATAAATGTCCAAATAATGGGCCACTGTGTTGAGCTATGATTTGTGGCCAGATCGCTTCTGACAAAAAGAAGTGAATACCCCAGTAGTTAATGCAGACATCGAGTTATTGCAAACTCTTTGTTTTTTTCGGTAAAGTCACATAGGTAGAAATAAAATAAAATAAATCACGACGTTTCGATCGGAACACAAGCCATCGTCTTCAGGTGGAACAACCACAGCAAAAAAAACCTTTTATTGCCAGAAAGGGTGAAACCTATTCTTATACCTCAGCAGGCTTTGCCTGGTAGGATGGGGATGGTTTAGCGTTGTATTTGTATGTGCTTGGGTGATTTGTTTATTTTTCTTGTACTTTGCACTCCTAGAATTTGTACTGTTCGTTGTTGTAACGTTCTTACCCGCCCCTACTAGACATCTGTGACAAAGAGCTTTATAGCTCATCGGATTCCTCCTGCGGTACAAATACATATTCTGATGACAGCTGGAACCCCACTTTCATAGTTTTGAACCCCGATTTGGCCACCCGTCTGCCCCCAAAGTCCTGCGGCAGCTGCCGTGTGCATTTATTTGTTTGAAACTGGGTTTGTTGATTCTCTGTCCTCACCTACTTTTTTACGTAAACAAACTTCCGCACTGGCCACAACTATCTTCAAGTTGCAGACTTCAAGGACAAAAGGTCCTGCTGTCATGGTTCTGGAACTTTGGCTTCCGATAGACATAGAAGTAAAATGATGGGCAGAACCACTGTGCGATTGTTAATGGACTGCTGGCACGTGCAATGAAATGGAATAATATTTCATGAATGGAAAAAAAGGAAAAGCAAAGATGGCATGAAACTAATTAATAGACACATTTGCATTGTACTGTGTATGTGCAATGCAGTTTATAGATAACAAAGGCACATTTCTAGGGTTTTGTACATGTGAGCAAGAACATTCAGTTAACTAAAAAACTAAACGTTTTTTTTACTTGACCAGGTAAGACAACTGAGCTATACGGCTCTTTTACAAAAGCGACCTGACCACAAATGATAGCTCAGCAAAGTGGTTTATTACGTGGAAATTTATAGCAGCCAAATACTTTTTTCATACAAAATTTGGTTTACCATGCTTATCTGTTTATCGTATTTGAAGACCCCCAAGCCTCTCTTTTTAAGGGCGCGAGATATACTGCCCACTCTACATAAAATTTAGATGTAAAATTTTACAGCACGTGCTGTGTGCAGTGCTGAATATTATTGGCGAACTCCTGCCAGACGCAGTGCCAGGACATTACAACCTGGGAATTTTTGCCAAACCCTATCGTTAAAATAAATCGAATTACAATTCACAAGAGTTCATATTTTCACTGTACATGTTACACCGCAGTCAATTCACCTGACCTCTAGGGCCTCCTCTTGAAGACAGATGTGGGAAGTCTAGTTGTAACCAAGATATTTTGGAAGCAATTGACAGCAAAGGCTGTTGCAAATCTTATACACTGAAGCGATGTGACCTTCTCACGTGCAGACTGATGGCAGAGTGAAAAGAAAGCATTGTATATATTTTTTTGTTTGCACCAGAATCGTGGAGAAATAATAGCAGGGACACGGGAGTAAGGCCATGAAGGATTTAAGAGACAGTGACGGATGTGTTACACTTAAATGGGGCAAGTGAATGGAAGGCTTGTAACGAGACATGTAATGGGATCACCTTTTGTGAGTTGGCATATATACATTGTATTGATGCAGTTATGTCATCAGTTCCATTTACATAAGCGCACCTTATATTATCAGTATTTTAACAAATGAGGAAAGGAATATTATGGATAGGATGATAAGTTAGCAAACTACTCTGGATCAAGACCGAGCTTCTTAAATAGTGGAGTTAAAGCTGCCACCAGGAATTAAACTTAAGTCGCTAGGTTCATAACACAGTCCACAAATGTTCATGAACTTGAATTTCTTTCACACCGTACGAGGTGCGGGGAAGGACAACAAACTAAACACAAAAAAACTGTTCTAAAGAAAATGAGTTTTCAATTTAGATGATTTAAAAGTGCATAGCTCCAGTGGCTTCCTAATATCGGAAGGAAGAGCGTTCCAGACGGTCGCAGAAGCGCATCTGAAAGCGCCGCGCGATGCGGTGACCGTCTTTGTTCGATGGCCAGCCAAGAGCCGCTGCGAGGATGAGTGAATGTGCTCCCCGCATTACACACACCTAAAAAATAACAAGCGACATTTTTATACACATGAAGACATGCACGCAGATATTGACACGAGAGTTCCATGGCTCTCACAATTCCTAGCCTGCTGCTGGAATTCCACAAAAGCACAACATCAAATTATAAATTAATAATGCCCAACGTGGCAGGGAAAAAAAAAGAGCCGTGGATGATGTCACGTCACTTCTGATGATGATGTCATGTAAATTATGATGATGATTATGTCACGTAACTTATGATGTCACCTAACTTCTGCAGGCGCGGAAGTGAGCCTCTTATCCAACACTAGATGGCATACACGAATGCGCTGCAATAGATACGATTCTATCGCATTTAAATGCGTATTTCTGAGATCTGAAATTACATTATAAGCAACAACCACAACAAAAAAACAAGTTAGACGTGGTGTCGTGTGTGAAGTCATTTGTGAGTGGGCTGAGACAATCGTTGAGAACCTGGTTTAAACACAGGTGGCTGCCTCGATTCATAAACCATTTTTGTATTTTGCAGCTCAGGACCCAATGAGCTTTCCAGCTCTTTTTCAGAAGCGACCTGGCTATCACAAAATGACGAAGTGGCTTATCATCACGTGGACATTTACAGGAGCCAAGCAACACCAAACGCCTCACATTGATTCTAAATGTGTGGAGGGAACACACAAAAAATCCGGAGGACCCGGAGAGAAAAAACACTCCACGTGACCACGGGGGAGACTGCTGCTGTGTCGGCTCAGTGCTCTGGCACAGGCAGGGCGAAGCCTCCCAGCCACCCGGAATGCCACGACTGCTGTTGCCATCTCTTTTTCTGTCCATCGTGACCCAGTGATCTTTGTCGTGACATTGATCACGTAAGCGAGTTTTCACCGAACAAACCCCCAGCCCGCACCACCGCAACCCCACTATTGTTTCGTTCATAATCTACGGATTGAATGTAAACATGGTTTGAGACAAAGGGGAAAAAAAAAGTGGCTGTGCATGCCAAAACAACATCACCGGAATCGGTCTGGAGCGAGGGGGCGATTGGTACGGTGCAAGGGGGTCAAAGGGCATACGGACGCCGTGCACTTAGCAGCAGACAACACTCAGCAGGCTGCCACCTGGTCCCTCGTGCAGCCCCAAGCTCAGCACATCGCCACCCCTCACTACTCACCCACTCCCCACCCAAAACCCCTTTAACACTGCAACCCCTATTATCCTCATAACCTCAGCCTTCCCAACAACGTCTGCTTCACCTCACCCAGTTGGAGCGTCCACCACTTCCCATCCGTACGCTATAGCACCCAGCACCGCGCTCACCCGGCACAAACGCCAACACCCCCTTCCCGCTCCAGAGATGCCGGCTCACAGAGAATGACATCCAAAACAAAGTGTGCATGGGGGAAGAGGCTCAGTCATGCCCCAGCAACAGGGCAGTTCTTCTGTCAGCACTCCACCACCTGCTCATCTGATGATCTTGAAAGGAGAAGCGACAACAAGAAAACACCGTCATCGTCGTGACAAACCACACATGGCTTATACCTCAACCACAAAAAAAACCTTCAAGTTGTTTTTTTTTTCTTTAGTCTGTTAACAATGTTTGCTTTGGGGCCAAAAGAACTTGGGGGAAAAATGGCCACACGATGGCGGTACAACAATTAGATTCCTTGCGAGTCGCTCTCACGCGTGTGGACCTTCTGGCTTCCAACCACGTACAGTTGGCCAAACCTCCCAATAATCGATGCCTTTCTTGTAAAAGAGTCTTGGGACTCCTGGATAACTGCTGTTCGTGGTGGGTACAGGCATATCTGCGCAGCGCTCTCCGAGCTGCATTGGCTTCCGGTTGCCGAACGAATACATTTAAGGTCGCACTCATTACACACAAAGTGCTTGCCACAAATAAACCACAATACCTTGCTGATCTCGTCATATCTCGCAGGTTGACTTTTGCGGCCGTCTGGAATGCTCTTTCTTCCGACATTAGGAAGCCACTGGGGCTATGCACTTTCAAGTCTTCACTGAAATTAATTTCTTTAGAAATGCTTTTGGTGTTTAGTTTGTTGTCCTTCCCCCGCACCTCCATTTAGCACGGTTGACTACATACGGTGCGAAAGAAGTTCAACATACATAGATACACGTTGAAATGGCTTTGTGGTTCAAAAGGTCATGACCATTTCAGAGCAACAAGTCACGGCAAACGAGATCCTGCCAATGAGCCCCAAATGTCAGTCAGTACTACGACACTCTCTTCTCAAACCCAGACACCAGTAAATAATGGTGCAATGATGGATACGAGCGGTGGATTGATACGGACCCAAAACAAAAACAAATTTGGTTTGCCATTTCATTGCGTTTATCACATTTCAGACGAATGAACGACAACAGTAAATACAGGGGCAGGGAGCCACTCATTTGTGCAGCTTGAATGCATTCCAACTTGTGGTTGTGATAATAGAGCGCGGCTGAGGAAACACAAAACATAATGTCTATTCTGGAATGTCCGTGATGTGAGCTTGTATGAGTTCTACAACAGGCAGGTTTTTTTTGCCTTGGAAATGTTTGTAACGATTGGGGATACTATCTAAATAATCAGTGTTCTTTTGCTTCAGAAAGTGGGTGCGTTCAGATGCATAGGGTGGATATGCATACTGTATACATACGTCACAAAAAACACAACGGTGATGTGGTCATACTCTTTGTTTTTTTCGGTAAAGTCACGTAATTAAAATAAAATAAATCACGACGTTTCGGAGGCAACACAAGCTTGCATCTTCAGGTGGAAACCATTACAGCAAAATTGCTGCATCAAGTGAAGAGAGCTCTTAGAGACCCGAGATTATATACAGGTTAAGGGGGGGGGGGGGAGGAGCCAGGAAGGGCCATGGGGGGGGGGGGGGGCTAAGTTAAGCCGCCTTTTGTTATGCTGCAGGGTTAGGGGGATGGAGAGGCGATGGCAAGCGGTTGTCGAAAATGAGAGAAACCAACTGGAAGAAATGGGAATGGCTGTGCACTTATAAGGCAGCTAAAGTTTGACTTGGTTAATGACATCTTTCCAATGATTGTTTAATTTAAAACCATTCTCTCGGTTGAAGTTGTGTCTATGTTTGTATATCTGGATGGCTTCATGGACAAATCTTTGGTAGTATCCGGGAGGTTTGCAGAGTTCTTTGGTATCGGAGAAAACAATATCATGAGAACCCGCTGTGTTGAAACAATGATCAGCTACGGCCGAAGAATTCGTTCTGCCGTGTTTCAAATCTGATTTGTGCTCGCGAATTCGGTCATAAATATTTCGTTTCGTCTCCCCGATATAGCAGCCACCGCAGGTACAACTCAATTTGTAAACACCGGGGTACTGTAAGTCAGGAATGACATCCTTTCCGGATGGGATCAGATCACGGATTTTGTGTACTGTATTGAACCGGACCTGGATCTTGTGTTTGTTTAGAATTTTGGAAATCTTTTTGGTAATGCCTGCTATGTATGGCAACGTGATGATTTTGATCGGAGTATCAGGTGGTTGTTTCTGTATGGTGGGAGAAATAGCTTGGCGGATAGTACGGTCAGAGTATCGGTTCATCTTGAGGGCCAGATGTACATGTTTTAATTCACTGGCCAGGTGGTGTTGGTCAGAAATGCAATGAGCCCTATGGTATAGTGTTTTGATGAGGGAATTCTTTTGAGCCGGGTGGTGGTGGGAATCAGGCTTCAAGTAGGAATATGTGTGGGTGGCCTTCCTGTAAACATAATGTCCCAAAGAGCCATCAGTCCTCCTCTCAAACAGAACATCCAAGAATGGCAGCTTGCCATCTTTCTCCACTGCCATGGTGAATTTGATGGATGGGTGTCTGGAATTGATGTGGTCTAGGAAATGGTTCAATGCTGGGAGGCCATTTGGCCAAATGACAAAAGTGTCATCCACATATCTCTTCCACGGAGAAGGATGAAGGGTGGATGTCTGGATGGTGTCTGATTCAAACTTCTCCATGAAAACATTGGCTATCACTGGTGACAAGGGGTACCCTCATTTTGTTTGTAGAAGATACCATTCCAGGTAAAGTAAGTGTTGGTGAGGCAGTGCCTAACCAGCACAGGTACATCAGGGTTCAGTCCATGTTGGACCAAGTCTTCAATTATTGTTATGGTGTCAGGCACTGGGACCTTGGTGAACAGAGAGACCACATCAAAGCTGACGAGGATATCGTCAGGAGACAGTGCAATGTTCTTGACCATAGAAACCAATTGGGTTGAGTTAAGTACTGCTGAGGTGGCCTTGCCAGTGAAGGGAAGCAGAGTATCCGATAAAAAAACGGCCTAGATTGTAGTTAGGAGAGTTGATCGTGGACACGATGGGCCGTAGTGGGTTACCTTCTTTATGGATCTTGGGAAGACCACAGAGTCTGGGAGGTCTTGCAACCAAGGGTTTTAGGGAGGGACGTTTGGTTGGTTCGATTAGGGAAGTCGAACTCGTGATGATCTTGTTGGGTTTTGTCGTTAGGCTGTTAGTAGGATCACTTTTAATTTTGGAGTAACTCCCATCATTGAGTAGGTCCTGGATTTTGTTGTATGAGTTTTTATCCATGATAACAGTAGCATTGCCCTTGTCGGCCGAGAGGATGACTATATCATCCCTCTTTTTTTAATTTGCGAGTTCAGAGAGTTCGTTTTTGCTAATGTTGCTAATGGGTTTCTTAGCATTCTTGAGAATGGTGGCTATTTCAGCTCTCGCAACGTCCGCTTGGATATGTCCTATGCCTTTGAGGGCTACATCGACCTAAGAGATAACATCCTCTACTGGTATATGTTTAGGGGTGACAGCGAAATTGAGCCCTTTAGCCAGTATTGTTTTCAGATTGTCTGAAATCGGGATGTTACTCTGATTAATAACGATTTTGTTAACATCCAGCTTTGTGATGTGTGGTTCTGGCTTCTTCTTTGATAGGAGGTTGAATTGAGTGATCAGGTTAGATTTGCATTTGGCTGACAGTGAATTAGCAGAGGCAGCAGTCATGTTGTCAACGTGGTTTTGTGTTAACATTAAATGTGATTGTAAAAGAGTCTTGTCTAAACTATCGAGTTCAAATCGGAGTTATCTTATTCTCTCTGAGATTAGTGATAGGCTAGCTTTAAACAAAATCCGTTTAGAGTTCGGTGAAGATACAGCAGCAGATGTGAGTGTGAAAGTGATGGGTATTACCTTGTTATCGCGGCATCCCTTGAGGAAGGTTAGCGTCTCAATGAGCTGTGACTTCTTGTCTCGTTGTCTGTTAAAAACTCTAACAGATAAGTGAAATTCCTCCCCGTAGAGGGCATTAATTCTAGATTTGAAGCTTTCGTGACTGCAAGGATTCATACTCTTTGTTTTTTCGGTAAAGTCACGTAGGTAATATAAAATAAATGAAAACAACTAAATTAAATATAAGACCTAATCCACTTTGTATTTCATAATCTGACAACAGGAATTCAGTCTTTTATTCATAAATACCACCTGTCTGGTGCTTGCGTGACGATTTTAAAACGTGGACCCGTAGAAAATACGCATGAATATTTGGGGGGAGTGGAGTAATGTGTCCGAGTCTGCTCTGTCTGGCACCACGGGTCAAGTTAAAGAGCTTTAACAACGACAACAAATCCATTCTCAATTTTGCTCAGCGCTGATTACTGCATATGCGTGCGGTACATTTGAGTGTGGCCACGTGTGCTTCCTAGCAACAGGAGTAGCTAGCAGCCTGCAGTGTCTTCTAAACGTCAAACCAGCCCTGTGATAATTCAACCCAACCCATGCAAATCAATGTTTTTTCCACGAATGTTTTTGGTCAGCGATTCAACTCAGGAATATATTAATTCGACGTAAAATGTTTCCCGTCTCATTTGTATTGTTGCTGGGTTGTTTTCTTACATCTCGCCTGTACAATTGTGTTTGCACCATTAGCCTAAATGTAACATTTTATTTTCCATTTGCAGAAAATTAGCAGAAACCGTAAGCGATTCTCAACATATTGTGAGGTTAAGAATACATTTTAATGAGCACAAATGCATCATTGCACACCTAATTAAAATAGATATTCACAGGATTCCGGTGTCAGCCTCGCTTGGGGGATTTGATGACATTTTGACCTTCATCTCTTGTGGAAGTAGTGGAAGTGAGAAAGAATACGCGATGGAAGGGACACCAGACTTGGAGGATAGGATCGAGCAGGTGGCAGCCAAGTAGTGGTTGTGGATGTAAAATTAGATGTTAACTACCTCGCCTGGTATACAGGAGGCCGTGGGTTCGATTCCGACCCTGACACCTCTATATTTGTGAGTTTGCACGTTCTCCCCGTGGTCGTGTGGATTTTTTTTTCCGGTGCTCCGGGTTTTCCCATTTAGAAAGATGCGTTCAGAGCATTTGGTTGCTATAAATGTACACGTGATGAGCCACTTCGTTGGCCTATCATTTGTGGCAGGGTCGCTACTGAAAAAGAGCTATATGGCTCAGTGGGCCTGACCTGGTACTGTAAAATACATTCATAACATCAGGTGGTTGTGTCAGTGCAGCAAAAGACAAAGATCCCCCGTATAGCCATAGCAGAATGTTGGGGAAAGTGCTGTTAGCGAGCACCTATGAAGGCCGGAATGGTACACGAGGGGTTGGTGGCCAGAACCACGCCCGACCGCCTTTGTCTTCCTAGTGGCGATGTTTACACCCTGAACCAGGTACTCGTTTGAGGCTCAGTCGACCTAGGGGAGGCCCAGGACCGGTTCAAATAATCGTCACTGCTGTTGGCCGTGAGCCGGAATCGCACTCGGGTCAGCAGGATCATAGCGCAGCGTAGCGCTAACCACAACACCACCACTCCCCAAATACGACACACGCAACGAAAGGACAATTATGTTGATGATGAACGCTGCCTCAACCAGTCCACCCCGGGTCCCCCGATTCCGCGCATCTCAACGGGCTGTCGCACGCTTAAATGAAAGAAGACGATCGATTGGATACAGTCGGAGAATGAAAGGCGCGGTGGGTGGGGTGGCCGAACATGGCTGAATGATGGAGATGGGGGATGACCTCTTGAAATTGGTCGCAGGAGGTTTAAGGCGTACAGTACCCCCCTCCGCTTCAACCTTTAAAATACGTACAGTGTATATTATTGGTTATTTCGGTAAAGTCACGTAGATAGAAAAGAAAAAGAAAAATAATAAAAAAAATAAAGGCAAAAAACCCACGACGTTTCGATTGCAACACAAACGGTTTTCATCCGCCTGCAGTCACGAAAGTTTTAAGTCAAGTACAGTGTATATTGAGAGCCCTGGTAGTGTAAAATATTTGAGACTTGGACATGGCCCATGGAAGTCAATAAACATCTGGCACAATGTAATCTTCCGTCACAAACCTCATCCTAGAGATGAATCCCCTAAATATTGTCCTGCCAAATATCTACCATGTCATTGAACATGCTGAGCACTACTGTGTATAACTTGAACATTTGACCAGGATGGAAACGGCTCTAGTTTATTTATTTTTTAACACAAGAAGCAGCAGCAATTCCACACACAAGTAATACTCAACAATGGTAGCCAGACAAGTAATATACATCCTATCATGTTAAACCACTCAATGACGAAGTAAATCATTAGCAGCATGCTGGCCGCTGCTGTGTGTCTTGTAGTTTGACCACGTGCCAGTTTTCTTTACTTGAAGTGCCAGAAACAGCTGATGGCTTGGTGCAAACTAACACAACGTATTGCAATGTCCAAGTAATGGTGTTGCGATGTCGATGGTATTGCAATGTCCAAGTAATGGTATTGCGATGTCCAAGTTATGGCATTGTGATGTCTATAGTATTGCAATGTCAAAGTCATTATATTAATGTCAAAGTCATGGTATTGCGATGTCCATGGTATTGCAATGTAGTTTTGCTGTTTTTTGGCTGCTATAAATTACCACACTACGATAAGCCACTTCATTGGGCTATCATTTGTGGCCAGGTCGCTTCTGATAAAAAAAGAGCTGCACACAGTGGCTCATGGGCTTTCCTTTGTGCGATTTCATACACATCCTTAAAGCAATGACAAATGATGCATTACTTGATGACTTTTTTACAATTCCAACCGTATCTCACAGTTATGCTATGCGCTTTTTTATTCCATTGCAAGTTGCTTTAAAATCAATGAAAATATAATAATTTACCAGTGTTTCGATTTAAAGCTTTCGTGACTGCAGCGATTCATCTTCTGGGTTCTTTCGGTAAAGTCACGTAGAATGAAGAAAAAAATAATAATAACAATAAAATTCTCACGACGTTTCGGCCACAACACAAGTAGCCTTCCTCAGGTGAAGAAACAGGACTGTCTGGAAGACAGCGCTTGATTTAACCCTGCCAAGATTAGCAGCGTATTTTAAGCTGTGAGGGAGGAGCAGAGTGCCTTGACAAAGGATTTTACATATAAATTAGCATGTAACTGGGGGATTAGCATGATGTTGGTGTGAGGGATTAGCACCACGGAGAGCGACGAGCTTTGTTCAGATGGACGAGTTCAACTATGTTCGGAATAAACACAAGATACAGGTCCGATTCAACACAGTACGTAAAATCCGTGATCTGGTTCCGTCTGTAAAAGATGTGGTTCCAGACATACAGTACCCGGGCGTACTTTGTTCGATGGCCAGCCACGGCTGCAAGGATGATCGGAGTTCGCATGATGGTTCATGCTCCTTGCCGAGATTAGTAAGGTATATATATATAAAAACAGCCCTGAGTATCCCGCAGTTCTGCACCCACCAGATAAAATATATTACCATGGAATGTCCTAATACAGTAATTACAAGCAATGGTATGTATGTTCACTGAACATTCATATTTATCGTAGCAACAATTCTTCCATGTAAGGCGCCGAACTTTTCAATTACCCCTTGTGCGCGTACAGCATATCTGCAGCTAAGATGCAATAAACAATTTGAATACATTTCAGACTCATAACTATGCAAGGACCATCTGCTGGTCTTTAACAAGAGCCCTTTGACATATATAAGTAACAGAGAGGACGAGGCCAAGCAGATATTACATTGCAAAGCATTGAGACTGTATAATATAATTCGGAAGAAATAAAATGTGTGTGCGCTTTTGGAAAGTGAAAATGATCACAGTTAGCGAAAGGTTACGCGTGAAAGTAAAAGTCTGGAGATGCGGGTCGTGTGTGTGCGTTGCGTCTGCGGTGGTCTGCGAGATGCATTCGTTTTGGCCCTTTCGTCGTTGGCTGGAATGCCACGTTCACGTATTATCCTCACGGCGTAATTGCACACAGACTCGGTGCCCTGCTGGTGCCCTCCGATTAAGCGAGATAACTTTTTTTTCTTTAATATGTGTGCCTGGCACGTGTTCAAGTCAGCACTCGACTTGCGTTCAGTGTTGCGTGCGCAGTGAAGTATATCGGACGAAATGAGCGGCGTTTTTCTTGAACTGTTCATGTGGCTTGCATTTAGGTTTTTTTTCGAGATTTATGGCGCCTGTGGTGTAAAATGGTTAGCGCACTGAATGGTCTATTGAGAGGCCGCTGGTTCGATCTCCCCTCCACCATGACTGTCAGAGCCAGGTGCGTTAATGCGCAATATCGCAGTTGATTGGTCGGTCGCTTGTGGTGGGGAAAAGTGTGGGGGTAACCTCACTTCTTCTAAGACGTCTGACCAGCCTGGAGGAAGTCAAAATGCCCTCCAGAGGAGCTCTCTAGAGCTCCCTCTCTTTGAAGGCCCATCAGGCAGCAGTGCCATCAGGGAGTCATTGCAAGTCTACACCTTTATCTTTTTACCTAAAAGCAGATTGCAGTTACGCATTTAAATATTAATGTGACGCAATGCCATGACTTTGACATTGCAATACCCTGGACATCGCAATACTATGATTTGGAAATGAATACCATGACTTGGACATTGGAATACCATGGACATCGCAATACCATAACTTGGACATCAACACCATTAATTGTACATTTCAATACCATCGACATCGAAATACCATGACTTTGACATTAATATAATGACTTTGACATTGCAATACTATGGACATCGCAATGCCATAACTTTGACATCAATACCATTAATTCGATATTGCAATACCATTGACATCGCAATACCATGACTTTGACATTAATATAATGACTTTGAAATTGCAATACTATAGACATTGCAATGCCATAACTTGGACATCGCAATACCATTACTTGGACATTGCAATACCATCGACATCGCAACACCATTACTTTGACATTAATATAATGATTTTGACTTTGCAATACCATGATTATTGCAATACCATAACTTAGACATCAATACCATTAACTAGACATTACAATATCATGGACATCACAATGCCATTACTTGGACATTGCAATGACCGTACGAGCCACTAAGCCACCTATTGCCAGCCCTATTATCAAATGGTGTTCTTCTACTGAGTTTCCAAATGAAATACCATCTGCTGGGTTGTTTATGGAGATGGAAAGACCGGTGGGATTGCGTACTCGGAAAGGGGCATGGGTAACGGTATTGTGGCGGAGATATTTGAACACGTGTTGCTTATAAACGCAATCAAACTGAATTTCCCAACTGAGAAAATAATGATGGTTTAACTCGGCAGGACATCTTGGCAAGCTTTCTGAGGCTGCAGCAGCGTGTTGTTTGCTTGTCACAGGTGTAGCTAATTTCTGATTATTTATAGAGCACTACCTCTCGTCTAAGATTTCTTGGAAAATGTTGGTCACAAATTCTGGCGGAACCATGAGCATTGTATTGTTTAAAAAGCAGTTCCAATGCAGTCATCATCTCCACGATGCATCGTTACTTGTGTAGAGTTTAACACGCAGGCACACACTTGACTTGGAGGCAACACGTTTATTACACAGCCCAACGGGGCTAACTACATAAACCTACACTCTAGACCCCAACAGGGTAACGACACTACTTTAACCGGTAACCACTTAACCGGGTCAGTCAGTAATTTGCCTGACTGACCCACGATGCCAAGCGGAAACCGAAAATTGGAGAGACGTGGCGCTGAGGGTTGATTCCAGAGAACAGCCCAGAATGCTCTCGGGACTGCCCCTTTATGCTCCTGAGCGTGGCCTTGTTCCGCCTCCAGCCACGCCCCCTTTGAGACCTTCTCCGAAGGATCTCGAGTGAGCATCACGTGTCCCTCAAGCCCCCGTCGGGCCCTTCTCCCTACCCTGTCCCGGTCACGTGCCCTCTCGGGTTCACCCAGACTAGCGTGTCCTGACTTGCCCTCTCTCAGGCCGTCACCAGGACTTTGCCCCCTAGGGCCCGTTCGCATGCTGTACTCACACTCGCCCCAGGGAGAGGTTCCATCCTCACACAGTAGCACTCTTGTGACAGTGCCTGGCGATAACACCAAAGTGACAACTTTAACGTCACTACATCACCCCCCCCCCCCCCCCCTTTATAAAACACAGCCGTCTCGGCTGTAAAACCTCCTATATTGGAACAATTTTTTTTTTAAATCCAGTCGCATGCCTCCCATGATAAAAAGAGTTTCAATGAAGATCGCAGCCAGCGGCAGAACAACAATTTCCGAAACCCTAATATATATACATTACCGAAAAACTAAATCAAAGGGAAAGATTTTAAAGAAGAGAGAAAAAAAATTTGGCACTCTGAACGCACCAAGGACGCGCCAAAAAATTTTTGGCACTGCGAACGTGCCAAGAACGTGCCAAAAAGAAATGTTGGCACTGCGAATGCGCCAAGGATGCACCAAAAAAAAATGTTGGCACAGCGAACGCGCCGATTTGACCTCCAGGCAGCAAGCAGCATTCCACCCCTGTCTGTGTGTCACCACCCACGAGCAGAAGAAGAGCAGGATCAGCCAATGGCTCGCGAGTGTGACCACAACCAGACGGTGTAAGGACAATTTGCCTGCCGAACAAGGGTCACTTAAAATGGGCAGTTTTTGAGTGGGTCCTCGCCGCCGGACCCCCAGGCAGGGTGAGTGTGGGCTACCCGGGGGTTCCAGGAAAAGGTATAAGATGGCCTAATGGGCGCGGCCACTCCCGAGAAGAAGGAAGTCCGGCAAGAGGAGAAGGAGTGGACGATGGCCGCTCCTCTCTCCCCAATCCACCTCCGGTCAGTGCAGTCGGCTGCGCCAAGGGTTCTAGACGCTGGGATCCTGCGGGTGGAGAACCAGTAATCCCATGAGGAACAAACTCCATGGCCACATGCCCCAGCTCATCCGGCGCATCAGATACACAGCCCCTGGTTAGTGAAGATGAAGGGAACCAGGCCGGCGAAAAAAATGGTTTCAGTCGCGACGGATGCACAAACCTGCGGCCTGCGACCGAATTGAACGCATACATTTCGTGGACATGCAACCTCTATAATTTTCACTGGACTTCGACAGGGCTTATACAACGTGGGGGATGTACCTACTGGAACTTGGGGGCAGTGAAGCAAAGCCATATCACCTGGTGACCATTTTGTTCCCGATTCCCGGCGCCCAACTAAACGTTCGTTTGCAGCTTGCCGCAAGGCCGAATTCCTTCAAGAAGCTTCCCTTGCTTCCGATAACCGATTGAGGGTAGGGCGAATGGGGCTACACATTTTCTTATTACCTGCTCCGTGTTCAATTGAACCTCAATTGGTGGATCCTGCTCCCTCCCATACATAAGAAAGAACGGCGAGAAGCCGGTGGAGGTGTGAGGGGCCAATCTGCGCAGCGAGAATGCCTTGGACATGCAGGTCCCAATCAGACTGGTCCTCATTGACCTGTTGACACAGCATGGATGTCAAGGTCCTGTGCAGCCATTCCACCATGCCATCAGTCTGCAGGTGATAGCGTGAGGTGTGAACCTTATTGGTGCCCAACAGATGGCACACTTCCTTAAGTAATTTATAGAAAAATATTTTATCTTGGTCTGTAAGAAGGCGTTCTGGGGCCCCCTTATCAAAAATGGAACCGTGGAGAAACGCATTAGTAATCGTCGCAGCCAACTGGTCCGGCATCGGCCAGGCCATTGGCTACCGAGATAGGTACTCAACACCCACCAACAAATATTTATTACCCCACGGGGTGATAGGAAACGGGCCGAGCACGTTGAGCGTGATGAGTTCGTTCACACGGGACACGATGATCGATTTTAGAGGGGGGCAAGCCATTTTAAGCGGAGGTTTCCGATGAGCGCACTCCATGCATCCTTTCAAAACATTATGGACGTCTCCTGCCATCCTGGGCCAGAAGAAATTTAGCCGGAGAGTCGACAATGTCTTTTGTACACCAAGATGCATCACTCATTCATGCGTCGCCCATATAACTTTACCCCGCAAAACGGTGGGCACAACAATGTTATATTTCCGCAATTCCCCATCCCACCTCATCAATAGACCCCCTCGAAGGATCACCGTGGACAATGCACGTCGGCCCCTATCCACCTCAGAGTTCTTAACATGGTGCCTTATTTTAATTAAAGAGGCATCCTGCGCCTGGAGTCGCCCCCATTCCGTGTGGGTGAAACCGATTGTATCATCCCGTATGTCAGCAGTGTCAGTGTGTGCAACATCCGCTGCAGCCACAATAGTGCGAGACGGTCCCGTCACAGCGAGCTTGCAATACCCTGCCTCCGTAATGCATGCACACTGATCACCTGGTGGCAGTCGTGACAGTGCGTCAGCATTTCCATGGCGAACACCATTTTTGTATGAAACCACAAACGAGTAGTTCTGAAGGACTTCTAGCCATTGGGAGAGCTAGCCGGACGGCTGTTCGACTCATAGCACATACTGGAGAGCTGCATGATCGAGCGTACCTCAAACTTCTGTCCATAGAGGTACGGACGGTATTGCTGGACGAAGCGAACAATAGCCAGCAACTCACGGTGCGTCACACAGCAGCGCTGCTCCGCCGGGGACAGTACTCCCATACGCAACCACACGCTCCACTCTGTTTACAACCTGGGATAACACGGCGCCAATCCCAGTGTTACTGGCGTTGGTATCAAGGATGAAGGGAAAGGAAAAATCAGGGAACCGACGGGGAGGTGCGTTGACCAGGCCATCTGTCAGCGTGGCAACGCAGCCTCCTCCTCCTTCCCTCATCGAAATTTCTGTCCCTTTGCCGTGAGGACGTGGAGAGGCTTTGCAATTGTGGCAAACCTGGGAACAAAACGCTGATAGTAGGAGGCAAACCCAACGAAACTACGCACTTCACCCATCGACTTGGGGGTTGGCCATGTGCGCACGCACGCAGTTTCATCAGGGTCTGTCGCTATCCCAGATTCGCTGACAATGTGCCGCAGGTAGCGGAACAACCATTGCAGCAGATGGCACTTTTGCAGCTTAAATTTGAGTTGCACAGTCCGTATTTTAAGGTAAACCACGCGCCACTGCCACAGGTGTTCCTCGAACGTTTGGCTGAAAACAATGACGTCATCAAGGTAAATCAGACACGCGTCCCATTGGAGTCCCACCAGCACCAATTCCATGAGCCTCTGGAACGTGGCAGGGGCCGAATGAAGTCCCATCGGGAGCCGGTTAAATTCAAATAACCCCTGGTGTCTGCGGAACACAGTCTTAGGTTTTGAACTGTCGTCCAAGGGTAATTGCCAAAACCCCAACAATAAATCAAGGGTTGAGAAGAACCGCGCCCCCGACAAAGCGTCCAAAGAGTCATCCATCCGTGGGAGTGGGTATGCATCAGCCACAGAGACTTTGTTCAGCTTGCGAAAATCGACGCAAAAGCGTAGTCTCCCATCCTGCTTTTTAACGAGCACAATGGGAGCCTCCACGGACTGTTCGACGGGGAAATGATGTCAGCGGCCAATATCTCGTCAACCGCGTGATGCACATGGTCCTTCTCCTTGGGACTCAATCTATACAGGTTTTGGCCAATGGGGCTGGCGTTTTCCCTATCGACGTGGTGATGTAGCAGAGGCATGCAGCCAATATCGAATTTGGTTTTACTAAAAACATCTGAGAACTCATTCAAAAGTGCACGCAATTCGAGCCTCAGTGCACTTGATAAATCCTTGCTCTCGGTGCAAAGTGCGTCAAGCCATGATTAATCACATTTCTCACCCTGCCCCACAGCCACCGCAACTTCTGCAGTCCTGCCGTTTCCTCCCTCGCAATACGCGGCCGATGCGTGAGCCAATACACTACCCGCCTGTATGATGGACGTCTCTCACCCAACGTTTAGAACCTAGATAAACGGCTGATGATCATTCGCCACCAAGGTCTGCGCATAAACCAAGGTCGGACCTCGAACTGACTTATTGGAGTGGACCAACAGCATCCCTTCCGCGGTCGTTTCCCGGTCTAGTTGTTTATGCTGACGCAATGGGATAAGCATCTGTGCACTGGGGGGAACATTAACTTATTATTATAGTAAGACTTTTTTAAAACTTATTTAAGATTTTAGATTCCTATATGTTGAATGTATGCACCATCCTGCCAAAGTAAATTCCGTGTCGGTGTGAACTTTCATGGTGAATAAAACCCTTTCTGATTCTGATTCTGAGTTGGGGAGGACAAAAATGCCAATCGGCGGCCCGACGGCAAATCAATGCAGCCCTGATCCACGAGGATCTTCAGCGGCATTTTACCAAGGAAATCCGTCCCTAACAGGCAGGGTACAGCCAGGGACTTAGAGACAAGTACTGGTCCTGTTAGCCTAATGTCGCCTATACAGACGGTCACTGATATCTGGCCAATAATCCCTAAGGATCGTCCATTAGCGGTAAAACAGGGGATATCAACGGGCCGAATGGTGCGCGCATCTAGCTGAAAACAATAAAAAATCATCTCGGAAATGATGGTGGTGGATGCTCCGGTGTCGATAAGCACCCGCACCTCTACGACCTGAATGGTTCTGATCATGGCCGATGAACCCGCAGCTGCAGCAACAACACGGCGGCCTAACGCCGACAACTGACCAGAGTCTCACGGCCACCCATTGCCCGCAACAACGCAATCCTCACCCAATGCATCCCGACGATAACCGACGACCCGCGACTCCGAACACGATTCCTGAGGTGACTGAAGGGCTGTGTGTGTGGTGCACCGCGACTCACCTGAGGACCCAGCAGAGTGAAGGACGGTCGAGTGGAGGATGGCGGCATCGTGAAGGGTCTCCCCGGCAGGCCGCGCCTGAGGCCCGTCATCCATTTGGTACCGTCAAGTGAAGCACAGGCTTGTAGAGGCTACGCATCTTCGGGTGCTCCTCTGCCCTCGGGAGGTGCGGCCACGGTCGCACGCTGCTGGATAATCGAGATGTGCGCGTGGCGAACTTCTGGCACTTGTTGGACGGCGGTGCGAAAATTTCCGCCATCTGCACGAGGGCTTGAGGCAGTGTCGACTTGTCCTCGGACAGGATGGCGTTGAATGCTGTCAAAGCATCGTCGTCGAGAGCTGTGGGAAGCGCCTGCAGCGCCTCCATCTCCGTCCACCCCGCAAGAGCGCAGGTGGCAGCGAAGCGTCGTTGGAACGCCTCCCAGTTGCCACCTGCAGCTGTAAATTCCCTAACGAATGGAAGCCTTTTCTTCAGAGTGCCTTCTTGAAGCATCGGCGCTTTCGGTGGGAGGTCAGTTTTGGCGGGAATCTCGTCCCGACCGTCCGTCAAAATGGCTGTGGCTTGCACGGGCCGCGCCTCTCTGGTTTCCCGCATGACAGAAATAGCTGTGGCGGAGACTTTTTGGCACGGCTCCGGGGCTCCGAATACGACCGTCCTCTTCACAGCGGCAGTCAGAGCAGCAAGGGCGGCCAGAAGGTCGTCGTTCTGACGTCGATCGGCGCTCCCCCTCCAGCGGCGATGGCGTGGCGAGGTCCGGGTCCGCTCGCTGCTCCACCGGCAGCACCTCCTAGCACTCCATTTCTGGGGCTGCAGCTCCCAGGGCTGTCTGTGGGATCACCCCGTCCTCCTCCCCCTCGTCTAAAGACAACTTGGTGAGCTGTTTCCGCCTAGTCAACATTTTAATAACACTATTATTTTTTTTAATAGTGTACGCCTTTTGGGGTCATCTGGTCCAACACCAGTGGAGACTAGGCTCTAAGAAGAGCCGTCTCGGGTGTGGACCAATCAAATTCAAGGACAGTGCATATTATTATCATAGTTGTCTCTTTTGTTTGCATTTTGACTGCTTGTGTTGTGGTTATTGCAAATATGATGCCTTGAATAAAGGTGTCAGTTTTTGTGCCAGTTAAGAGGGTAAAACCTATTACTAACGCTATTATTCTTTGGGACTTTCGGTAAAGTCACATAGTTTTTTGTTACTTTCTTTGAACCTATCTACGTGACTTTATCGAAAGAATCAAAGAATATGAATTCCTGCAGTCACGAAAGCTTTAAGTCAAGATTTAACCTAACTGTTACTTTTGACTTCTGACACCAGTTGTAGTGTTGAACACGGAGGCACACACTTGACTTGGAGGCAACACGTTTATTACACAGCCCAACGGGGCTAACTACATAAACGTACACGCTAGACCTCAACAGGGTAACGACACTACTTTTACCGGGTAACTACTTAACCGGGTCAGTCAGGAGCGGCCTGACTGACCCACGATGCCGAGCAGAGACCGAAGATTGGAGAGACGTGCCGCTGAGGGTTGATTCCAGAGAACAGCCCAGAACGCTCTCGGGACTGCCCCTTTATGCTCCTGAGCGTGGCCTTGTTCCGCCTCCAGCCACGCCCCCTTCGAGACCTTAACCGAAGGATCTCGAGTGAGCATCACGTGTCCCTCAAGCCCCCCTTGGGCCCCTCTCCCTACCAGGTCCTGGTCACGTGTCCTCTCCAGTTCACCCAGACTAGCGTGTCCTGACTTGTCATCTCTCAGGCCATCACCAGGACTATGCATCCTAGGGCCCGTTCGCATGCTGTACTCACACTCGCCCCAGGGAGAGGTTCCAGATGCACAGAATCACTCTTGTCACAGTGCCTGGCACTAACACCATAGTGACACCCTTAATGTCACTACACTTGTACACGATGCTGAATAAAATATTTATTTTTTGGAGATTGATGCTTCAGTTGCAGAGGTAAATAACATGTATTTTTTACATGATTTGCTCAAATACAACACTGTACTCCGGAATTTGAGCGATTTAAATGTAAAAACATTATATATACTGTATAGTTTATACTTCTACAGTAGTGTAAGATGTCTGAGAAAACGGTATGTTGCCTATAAAAAATAAACTCAAATCGTGCTCCCTTTCTACCGAGCATTCATGCAATATCATACAGACCGTGCCAAGCACATACTATATGCACTTCAGTGCTCCATGAATAATAAGTCAACTTGCTTTTCTACACAACATTGCATTTCTGTGACACCACATGAGAGCAAAAGGTCAAAACAGATGCATTAAATCTCATAGCAATACATTGCATCCCACGCACAACACCGCACATGGAACATATCGCACATACAGGCACATACTACACACTGTGTTCGGATACAAACACAGACAAGGATCCCCCCGATAGCCTAAACAGACTGTTGGGGCAAGTGCTGTTAGCGAGGACCTATAAAGGCCGACACGGCACATGGGGGGGGGGGGGGTGACCGGTAACCACGTCCGGCCGCCTTTGTCTCCCTATTGGCGATGTTTACACACAGCACCAGGTACTCATTTGAGGTGGAGTCGACCTAGGGGAGGCCCAGGACCTGTTTAGAAAATGATCACTGGTTTTAGCCGTGATTGGGAATCGAACATTGGTGACTACGTTTGTAGTGCAGCGCGCTAACCGTTACGCTACCGCCTCCCACAATACATTGCGACTAAAACGACCTTGCCACAATACATAACTGCCGTACGTTTGGGGCTATGAAACGTGAAAGCGAAAACAATGGTAGTTGCATCGTTGTTAAATTACACAACATCCCATTGCATTACTGCCCAAGAAAAGAAAGCAAAGAGAAGAAAAAAAACGGATAATAGCTTTCAAATATCTAAACTGAACTTTTTATTTGTTTTACTAGGTAAGGCCCACTGAGCTACGTATATAGCTCTTTTTCATAAGCGGCCTGGCTACAAATGATAGCTCAACGAAGTGGCTTATGACGTGAAAATATACAGCCGCCAATCACTCTATACGCATGTTTCTAAATGTGGAGGGAAAAATCAGATTGTCTAGAGAAAAATCCAACGTGACCACATTGAAACTCCAAATATACAGCAGGCGTCAGGTCAGGATCGAACCCACGCCCTCCTGAATACCAGGCTAGGTAGTTAACATCTCACCACCGCGGTACCCCAGTGATGTACGTGCTCTGACTTGCCACTGCTGGTCAAGGGGCCTCCACTAAAGAGCCCCTCTAAGAGGGTATTTTGGCCTCTTCTTCTACACTGGTGCTAAACAATTACGCCACTGTAGAGATGGACACATTAAAACAATATTTCCAAATTGGCATCAGCGATCGTAATCTATTCTCTATGGGCCACTTCTCAGGGAATCCTTTTTTTAATAAATACTCCAGCCATATCTCAACAGCATCCCATCAGCTGATGGATCTAATCGTTAACTTTCTATTCGAGTTATTGGTTGTAAATGAAGTTCAAAAGAACTCACAAACACCTTGTGAAAGACCCAACGTGAAAGATCCCTGGGCTTGATCTTCCACGAAGCTCATGGTCCACCCTAAACCGCATCCACTGTACAAACCATGGCAGTAGATGCAGATACCTGATGCACAAATGGAAAATTTAAAACTCTCCGGTAGTGTGCGACTGCGGTTATCCAGAACAGACCATACTACGTATAACAGCGTAATGCCCGATCCACAAATATGTAGGAGACATCACAGCGATAGCACTCCGCTGCTGCTGACGCGGTTATCTGGGCTTGACCACCTGAATTTGACTTTGTAGTCGTTGTTCTGCATGAAGATTGGTTGTAAAGCAGATTATTTTTTTCTCTGCTTATTATTGTATCACTCACAACAATGCACCAAGACAATTAATTGTCATTTGCATAATCCTAAGTGTACCTTAGCCTGCTTTTCTGAGCCTCATGAATTAACTCTGAGCTAGAAGAATCCTAAGCATGCCTCAGGCATTGCATTTAATGAATTAGGGATTCATGGATTAAGGTTCAAGATTAGTGTTATAGTAAAGTATGTTGCCCAACTTACAAGATACATGGTAAACAACGAAAGTGTTTTGTTGGAAAAAAAAATCACTGCTTTTGTGTTTAGTCTGGTGTCCTTCCTCCGCATCTCCAATTAGCATGGCTGTCTGCGTATGGTGCGAAAGATGTTCAACATACATTCTTTATGTATGTGTGTCAACTTATGAATTGAAAAATGTCCCTGAAAGAAGAGGTGCATATGGAATCTCCCTGCGCTCCAAGCTGGGTAAGGACATGAATCAGCACAAGTGTAAAATGGCAAGTAAATACACTCATGTGAGTGATAGTCACATAACAAAAAACTAAACAAATAATTACAAAACTGTGCATACTTTAATACATTTTACAAATCTGTAATTTTTTACTGAACATCATAGCTTTTGACTTTATAGTGCTGTCAAATTTATGATTTTGTATAATTATGCAAACAGATGTAACTTTTTTCACAATTTCCCACGAGGATTTTTTTTCCACCCAAAATTTGTGTCCTGTAAATACTCCTTCCCATTACCAATGGGTAAATGTGCTGGGTGACTTACTCGTGTGATACGATTTTGCTGTGAAATGCCAGTGTGTTTTTTTGGTGAGTATTGTGGGGCTGCCACCAGCAGACACGGGGGGTAGAGCTCAACACAAAGATGCGGAGCATCTCAACAAAAAAAATAACCCCATATCACAGCTGCGCTGGCCTAGGGATATAGCAATGCATTTACACAGGGGTGGACACATGGTGTACTGGTGAACCCACTGCACTCTGAACCCAGTGATTTCCGATTAGCGCAGTTGGCTACGTACGGTGCAAAAGAAGTTCAACATACATAAATTTAAGTTTGATTCCCGGCCACGACTAACACCAGTGGTGACTAATATTCTTTACTGGCCCTGAGCCGATTTCACAAACCAGTACTGACCAGCATAGTGAAGTATGAATTAAAGCTTTCATGACTGCAGGAATTCATATTCTTTGGGTCTTTCGGTAAAGCCACGTAGATAGAATTTTTTATACAATATCACGACGTTCCGATCGCAACATAAGCAATCGTCTTCAGGTGAAAAAAGAGGAGGAAATCTGCCGAGGAAGGCTGTTGATAAAGGTTTAGAGATGGGCGGGGCAGCTAATGTTAATGTAAGAGAGGTCTCCGTAACCTGCAGTAGGTCTACACCAATCAAAGAGCTGTTTATAAATAGTTTAGAGATGGGCGGGGCAGCGAATGCCAATGTGGGAGATGTACTACGGAGCTCAGCGAGAGCTCAGAGAGCGCAGTGGCCACATGGAGGTGGAAAAGAATGGAAAGCCACCGTTTACTAACACAGCTAACGGTGGCTGTGTGAGTGAATGTGGCATTGGGGGGTGGCCATTGTATTGTGAGAGATTAGCATGTCAATGTAAGATATTTGCTTGTAAATGTAAGCTCGGCGAGAGCTCGGACAGCGCAGTGGCGACATGGAGGTGGAAATAATACCGATCGCCTTTACACTCACATTTGCTGCTATCACTTCTCCTAATGCTAAACGGATCTTGTTGAGGGCCAGCCTAGCCCTAATCTCAAGAGAGAATAAGACTGCTCCGATTTGAACTGGACAATTTAGACAAGACCCTCTTGCAATCACACTTAATATTGACAGAAATAATGTGTCCATCTGATTGGGACCATGTAGATAACATGACAGCCTCTTCAGGCACTTCAATGTCAGCTAAATGCAAAGATAACTCGATTTCAAGTTCAACCTCCTCTCCAAGAAAAAGCCAGATCCAGACACTAAAAAGTTAGATGGTGACACGATTGTTATCAATCAGAGCAACATCCTAATTTCCGACAGCCTAAAATCGGTTCTTCAGGTGATTTGCTTGTCAGTTTCGATGTGGTATCTTTGTTTACCAAAGTTCCTGTGCCTGACATCATTGCAATCATTGAAGATTTGGTCCAACAAGCAATGAAAACTGATGTACCAGCCCTGGTTAGACACTGCCTCACCAACACTTACTTCACCTGGAATGGAACACTCTACAAACAAGTTGAAGGTACCCCTATAGGTTCTCCCTTATCTCCAGTTGTAGCCAATGTTTTCATGGAGAAATTTGAGACAGATGCTATGCAGGCATCCACCCTACGTCCTTCCTTGTGGAAGAGATACGTTGATGATACGTTCGTCATCTGGCCACATGGCCTACCAGCTCTGGACCAATTCTTCAACCACATCAATTCTATACACCCAGCCATCAAATTCACTATGGAGGTGGAAAAGGATGGCAAGTTACCATACTTGGATGTTTTATTCAAAAAGAGACCTGATGGCTCAATGGGACACTATCTACAGGAAAGCCACCCATATGGATGCTTACATAAAACCTGACTCCCACCACCATCCAGCCCAGAAGACTTCCCTCATCAAAACTATATACCAGAGAGCTCGTATTTCAGACCATCACCACCTAGCCAGTGAACTGGAGCACATACACCAAGCCCTCAAGAGGAATTGATATTCGGACTACACAATCCGTAAAGCTATCAACCCAACCGTGGGGAGAGAACCATCTGAGGACCCAATCAAAACCATCACCTTACCATACATAGCAGGGTGTCACCAAAAAGATTTCCAAAATCATTAGCAAACACAAGATCCAGGTACGATTCAACACAGTACATAAAATTCGTGATTTGATCCCTTTTGTGAAGGATGCGATCCGCGACATGCAATACCCCAGTGTCTACAAACTAAGCTGTCTGTGGCAGCAGTTACATTGGGAAAACTAAGCAACATGTCTCGGACCAGGTCCGTGAACATAAGGCAGATCTGAAACACGGTAGGACCAATACCTCAGCCGTGGCTGATTATTATTTGAACGCTGTGGACACACACGAAATTGATTTTGCCAAGAGGAAGGGACTCTGCAAACCCACTGGCTATCAACAAAGATTCGTTCATGAAGCCATCCAGATATATAAACACAGTTCACAATTTCAACCGAGAAGATGGGTACAAACTGAGCAATCACTGGAAGGATGTCATTAACCAGTTTAGGTCATAACTGGCTATTATGTTCCTATCCTACCTACCTATGTTAGCAGTTATTTTCAACTCTCTGAGTTACATTCACTAAGACAGCCACCGTTAGCTGTGTTAGTAAATGGCAGCTCCGTCGTACCTCTCCCACATTGGCATTAGCTGCCCCGCCCACCTCTAAACCTTTATAAACAGCTCTCTGATTGGTGTAGACCTACTGCCCGTGTCGGAGACCTCTCCCACATTAGCATTAGCTGCCCCGCCCATCTCTAAACCTTTATAAACAGCTCTCTGATTAGTGTAGACCAGGGGTCGGGAACCTTTTTGACTAAGAGAGCCATGAAAGCAAAAAATTTGGAAATTTATTTCAGTGAGAGCCATATAATATATTTTAAAAGTGAATTCAACTAAATGTCAGTATAATAAGCCTCTGAATTTATTCTTTTAAATAATGTTGTTATAACACTCACCATTAATGCGACTTCTGGTGCTGCATGGATTTGCTGATGTCTTTGTAGTCGGGTTGGTACTTGGTGAGGTTAAGCTTCATGCAAGCGTTGAGGCTTTCATCCGTTAAACGTGATCGTAGGTTGGACTTTATGTTTTTAAGATGTGAGAATGACTGCTCACATGCATACGTAGATCCAAACATGGTCAATACAGCAATACTCACACGCTGCAGTGTGTGGTATGTGACAGGAAGCGCGTTCCAAGTTTTGAGAATCAGCTGGTCTTCGGGTTGGAGTTTTTTCATTTCTGTCCACATGTGCTTGCTCGCCAACTCCGCTTTCTGTCGTGTGATTCTTTCCAAATCTTCATTCAGTGACTTGAACTTATTCACCCACATGTCTGAGGCCTTCAGGTCAGCCACTTCTGCTTCAAAATCTCTGACGGAGACACCAGGGATGTAATTCAGGTCGGCTGTGTTCAGTGAACACTCGTTTGGATGGGTGATGAACTTAAAAAGACGAGTGTGCTCACGAAATTCTCCAAAGCGTGCTTTGAAGGACTGTAGGAGACTGGATGTGCAGCCAGCTAGCTGGTGGAGATCAAGGTTTTGAATGGGCTCACTTGCTGTGCATGCATCTTTAAATTGGCTCAGTTTTTCAAAATGTAGTAAACGACCTGTTTCAAGATCCGTGATGAAAAGCTCCAGCTTGTTTTCAAAAGCAAATACAGCTTGTTGAAGGGATAACACTGTATTTCCAATGCCTTGCATTTTCACGTTGAGCTGGTTCAGATGTTCAGTCAGATCTACGAGATAGTAAAACTTGAGGAGCCACTCGGTGTCGGCTAGCTCAGGATGCCCGACGCCTTTCATTTCAAGGAAAGTCCGGATTTCGTTCAGGCAAGCCGCAAAACGGCTAAGCACCTTCCCTCTTGACAACCAACGCACATTGCTGTGCAAAAGCAGACCAGGATAGTTATTTACAACTTCATCCAGCAGTGTTTTAAACTGGCGATCATTTAAGGCTCGGGCAACAATAAAGTTGATCACACGAATGACCAGCGACATCACTTCGCCAAACTGCCTGTCACACATCTGAGCACAAAGTGCCTCCTGGTGTATAATGCAATGGAAACTTAGGATGGGTCTATTTTCATGTTCACGGAGAAGCGCCACAAATCCTTTGTTTTTCCCCACCATACACGGAGCACCATCAGTACACACTGAGAGAAGTTTATCCATAGGTAGACTTTTTTCTTGAGCAAACTCCATGAAAGACTTGAATAAATCCTCACCTCTTGTGGACCCTTTTAATGGCAGAACAGCAAGACTTTCTTCGCGCAGTGTGTCACCAACAGCATATCTTGCAATCACGCTGAACTGCGACAAATGGCTCACGTCTGTTGACTCATCCAAAGCCAGAGAAAAGAACGGCGCTGCATTTATGTCCTTCACTTGCGTTTCCTCCACTTTGTTTGCCATCACGATGGTACGATCATGAACAGTTCTTGCCGACAGAGGCATGTCTTGTATCCGTTTGATTATCTTGTCTTTGTTCGGAAGATCATCAAAAAGTTCATTGGCTACATCCAGCATGAACGTTTTAGCATACTCGCCATCTGTGAATGGTTTTCCGTTCCTCACTATTGCTAAAGAACCAGCAAAGCTAGCCGAATTATAGTCACCTTGCCGGGTCCATACGCGGAGTTGCTGCTGGCTAGCTTGCACCCTGCTCAGAAGCTCTTGGCACGCTTTCTTTCTGCTGTCTCCCGCAGGGTATTTTGATGCAAAGGTAGCGTGGCGCGTGTCGAAGTGCCGCTTTACATTCGACCGTTTCAACGATGTAATTTTGTCATTGCAAATTAGACACACCGCAGAACCCGCTCTCTCCACAAAGGCGAATTCTTCGGTCCATTCGTCCTGAAATGTACGATACTCGTCGTCTTTTTTTCTTTTCGCCATCTTCTTCGTCGAAGGGTTAGCTTTGAGCTAATGACCGAGCAGACGCAGTCTCAGATTGATTCAAAAGGGGGCGTTTACCTGTTTTACCCAGCAACGGCAAACGTAGGCCAGTATCATCCAATTAAAATAATGGACAATTGCTCCTGCAGCCCTGAACAGGACATGCGCAGTGAAAAATCGATGGATGGATTAAAACAAGTGAGAATATTTTGTTTTATCTGCGAGCCATATGCAATCATCAAAAGAGCCACATCTGGCTCGCGAGCCATAGGTTCCCGACCCCTGGTGTAGACCTACTGCAGGTTACGGAGACCTCTCCAACATTAACATTAGCTGCCCCGCCCATCTCTAAACCTTTATAAACAGCTCTATGATTGGTCTAGACCTACTGCAGGTTACGGAGACCTCTCCTACATTAACATTAGCTGCCCCGCCCACCTCTAAACCTTTATAAACAACTCTCTGATTGGTGTAGACCTACTGCCCGTGTCGGAGACCTCTCCCACATTAGCATTAGCTGCCCCGCCCATCTCTAAACCTTTATAAACAGCTCTCTGATTAGTGTAGACCTACTGCAGGTTACGGAGACCTCTCCCCTACATTAACATTAGCTGCCCCGCCCATCTCTAAATCTTTATAAGCAGCCTGCCTCGGAAGATTTCCCCCTTTTTTTCACCTGAAGACGATTGCTTATGTTGCGATCGAAACGTTGTGATATTGTATTGTTTTCTATCTACGTGGCTTTACCGAAAGACCCAAAGAATATGATGAAGTATGGTTAAACAAACCCCATGACCAACGCAGCATGGGGGAGGTCTTTGTCCAGCAGTGGCTGTAAGTTAGTTTTACTGTCTTATAATTAAATTGGCAATATTACACGCATTGCTTGTATTTAAGTAAATATTGGTAGTAGAATGTGGGGTTAAAACTGAATGCACAACTGCATGCTTCACGGTGTCATTAGTTCCTCAAAATCCAAGGCAGACGGGATGACAATTATAACTGTGACTGTCAGGGCAATAATATGCACAATTTACCTTGCCAGAATTCAAATTTTAATAGCGCATAATCGTACTGCCAGACACAACAAAGTGGGTTCAGCTGCCCTTTTATTAAGAAATCTGTCAGCAGTCTGATTTTTAATAGCTTTCTAACGGCATATGCTGCTATCGGGCTTTAAAACAACTTGCTGTTCACTCAAGGCTCACGTCACGTCTCCAGTATAGCGCATGCAGCGGTCGCGCACCGAGCCCATACCAATCACGAATTCACTGAGAAGGTGGAGGGGGGGGGGGTCACGAGGGTGAGGTGGAGAGAGCGTGGAGGAAAGAGGATGAGGGAGACTTGGAGTTTTTTTTCTCATCTTGTTTAAATATTTTTAAAAAATGTATTCCATACCCTCCCTGGCATCATACATTGATAGGTATAGAGCAACATTCTGATGTTCCGGTGGGCGGTAGTTCCAAGGGGGCATCAACTTTATCGTACACAACAGACTCATCAGAGCAGGCGCGGGGGGGGGGGGACCATTTTAAAGCAACACTTTTACTGGGTCAGGTTTGATTTAGAGCATTGTTCTTCGCGATTTAGAGCATTGTTCTTCGCGAATTTTCAGAGGGGGGCCACTTTTGCCGATAGGCCACCATCAGTGTGAGGGGCCGCCACACATTTCAAACCATTGGGGTTTGACAGCACGATGATAGGGGGGTTCTCTTCTTGTGTATTGTCAGGGGCCACACTAAAGGCCACCAGAGGCCATCGGTGGCCCACGGGCCTTGCAATGAAGAACACTGATTCAGAGCATTCTCACGAGGTCAAGATATCGACTGGAGCAGGTTTTACGTTAATTAATGAAAACCTTGCTCGTGCAACATGAACATTTAAAATCAAGCACCAGGTTAGCCGGGGCGGTGATGGCTACGTAAGTGGCCTGTAATCCAGCACTGGGGTTGGTGGATCGCATGGAAGTTGTGACACTCCTTTCCTGTGGGTGTCCAGTTGCCATACCCCGGCTCGCCAGGAGAAAGCAGGAGATTAAATTGCAGGACTAATATAGCTGTCCCTTCTGTATTTACTTCAATATATGTTGAACTTATTCCGTATCGTACGTAGCCAACCATGGCTAATCGGGAGTACAGGGGAAGGACAACAAACTGCACACAAAAGCAGTTCTCAAGAAACGAGTTTGTTAATCTATAGTCACGACATACCACTTTTATAATAATGATAATATGCAGCCTTTTGTCAATCCACTGCTGGAAATAGGCCTTCCTATGCCATGTCGGTCGGTATCTAGAGATGCATTGCACCTAAATGCGATTGCCGATCCAAATTGCACTGAACTGAAATGTTTTTTTTCCTTCTAAAATGTGTATATTTTATGCCTTCCTTAAACTGCATGTATGTTGGGTGTTCTTTGTTACTTTCGCCATGCTGTGCCTGCTGATTTAGCTTCGAAGATGAAAGAGAGCGAGAAAGACACGTCAAACTGTGGAATGTTCACCAAATGAAAGACGTTCAGTGTGCCTCTCTGTGAGCAGCCAAGAGGTGGGCATCTCTCCCACGTTTGCACCGCGTGCTGCCCAGCACGATGTCCGACGGTACTGAGCAGCTCACTCTCACAGCGTTGCCTGCTCAAGAACCGATAACACCAGCAGTAGCAGTCGATACGTGTCATGAACCCACCACCACTGGACACAACCAATTAGTAAGGTTCGTCACGTAAACAAAACGTGTCAAAGCCCAAGTGTTAAACCAGGTAAGTTGCGTTCACGGAGAAGATCCCAGTACGTGGAGCGAAACGTCGGGCACTGTGCTGAACCACACGCGTCAGAGAGAAATCCACTAACATCCATTGTATAGTACACATAATACAGCCTTGCATGCTCCTGCAGGTGGGGTGTGGTGGCTATGCAAACCTGTAATCCAGCACTTTGGAAGCGAGGGTTGGTGGATGACACGCATTTTGCAAAACGTCCTTCCCGTGCACTAACCTCCATCTGTTCCATCTGTTTGGGATAGCTGCAGGGGTCGGGAACCTGCGGCTCCGGAGATGCGTGCGGCTCTTTAAGTGACTGCTTCGTGACAGTTATTTATTAAGGACAACACCGTAACTCGCTTTCACCCACAGTGCATTGTGGCTCTTGAAATATAGAGGGTTTTTGTTTTTTTTACGGAATTCGACAAAAATATCTCTTTGTTGTTTTTGTTGCCGACCTCTGGGATCGAGCGTTGCTCCCTAGCCCATGCAGAATTTCTCCGCGTTCTCCAGATTACTCTCACACGAACATAAACTCGTTTAATTGGTTCAAAACATCCTGATTATATATATGTGTGTCTCCGTGTATTGCAGATCGTGCAGCATTATGAGATGCAGTTTCAATGAATGATGCTGTATAGAACAGTGGTTGTTATCATTACAAAGTGATATGTGATATATATATTAGCGCTATGATCTGTTTACTAGTCACATCGTAAATGCATCTCTAGAGGGGATAATACATCTTTTCGTAGTCATAGCCTCTGAATATGTCACTTAAAACATTCTCCATCCAATGCAAAACTTTTGTCTCTCTCGTGAGGGTGAAACTTCACAAAGATAATTCAGACTGTAAATACTGTGCTGAAACGGTCGCACCAGCGTCAGATTAATTAAATGTCCACTAATTGCAACGGAGACCTGGCTCTAATTAGGTAATCAGTTTACCACACACTTATTTGTTAACCTAAGATCCAATTTAAATCATTCATAATGCAATCATAATGTTCTCTGGCCACGTATGTTCTGGGTGAGGCCGGATGTGTGTGTGATGACCTCACGGAACTGAGGAGAAGTTAGGGTGGTGTTGGCATTTCTACGGTGGCTAGGGAATGTTAACTCCCTCGCCTGGTATGCAGGAGATCGTGGGTTCGATCCCGATCCCGACCCCGACGCTGGTATATTTGGAGTCTGCGTTTTCTCCCCGTGGTCACGTGGATTTGTCTCAAGGTCCTCCGGTTTTTCCCTCCACATTTGGAATCAATGTGCGTTTAGAGTATTTGGCTGCGTTACATTTTCACATAATAAACCACTTCATTGAGCTACCATTTGTGGCCGGGTCGCTTCTGAAAAACAGCTACATAGGTCGGTGGGCCTTACCTGGTAAAATAAAATAGTTGAATTGTTTAGTTTTTTATTTCTTCCTTTACTTGTGTAGTATAGAAGTTTCCCTCAAAAATGATATCTGATTAGCATATGCAGAGGCGGAGTCAGGGGGGGTGACAGGGGTGACATTCAGCATATAAGTGTACGACACTCGGTCTGGCGGACTCCGTGCAACTGCATTGTCAGAGTGTGTCGCCAACCGATGGCGTCTAGTTCAACAGCCTGACTCTCTAATCATTCTTGAAATTAAAATTTGTTGAATGTCACCCCGGCCTAAAATCCTGGCTCCGCCCCTGAGCATATGACCAGACTAGATAATTAACTTGAGATGGCAAAACTTAGCCATGGTTTTCTTTTTTTACGTAAATGTCCGTAATCATATGTGTATATATCACCACATTGCAATGAGTATCTTGAAATAATCAACTTTTTACATATCAAAATTGTCACTTCTCAAGTTCAATTGAGGCCAATATCTGCCATGGCACATGACTAAAGGAGCATTGGACTGCAAAGTTTACTGACTCGAGATTGAACGAACCAGCATGAGATGAACTCTAAATCAACTCTCTTATTGTGTTATGATTCAGACGCCTTTTACATTACATTCCTCTTGTGTGCCATGACCAAGTAAACAATCCGACTTAGAAGAAATATCCCGGCGGGCCAGGTATTTGAAAGTTTTTTTCCTCCTTAATTAAAAGTGCTCCACTGCATCCCACTACCATTGCGTAATGTCGTGACCCCATTGATATGAATACAAATACCAATATGGTTGCCAGTTAAAGTATGCCTGAGCTTTGCCATACGTACAGTAATACCATTTTAAATTAAGAGGCTCCGATAATTAATAACAACGACGTAAATACAGTAATGCGCCTTTACAACATGCCTTGATGCCATCAGAATTAAATGCTTAGCCGGTGGGTTGTCAGCCTCTAACATCGCATCTTACAAGATCCCTGCGAGGGGAGGTTTGCAATTACATTCTGAGAACAATAAGATTTCCCTACGGAAAGGAGTGAGTGTCTATTGGGGCTGATGCCCCGCACCTTATGTAGGTCTTGACCGTATAATTTTCTCAACGCAAGGGGTGGCTCCACTTATACTGTCTACCCATTGTTTCATGATGATGTATGGGCCCGTGTAGTACAGCAAATCGTGTTTGTTTCTCCGTATATCCGTAAATCTGTCGAATTGCATGTCCCCGTCTATTGCTCATTGCCTTTCCATATCTCTCTCTTAGCCATAATAGAGGTTTTTGGGTTAGACCGTGTAAATGTGTCGTTAAACCCACCACCACCCGACACAGCCAATTAGTAAGGTTTGTCACGTAAAAAAACACGTGCCAATTCATTGCCAGTACACCACACCAGTGTGTTAGAGAGTATATCTACAACATTTACAATTTGAGTACGACGTGTCGTCAGTAATAACAACTATCATCATCAGACGATAGCCAGAGTTGTGGAGAAATCATCACGTTTCGGTCTTAAATGTTGTGGGTTTACTCTCCAACATACCGGTGTGCTGTACCAGTAACGAATTGGCATGTTTTATTTACGCGACAAGCCTTACTAATTGGCTGTGTCGGGTGGTGGCGGGTTTAACGACACATTGACATGTATGCGATCTAACCCCAAAACCCCCATGGTCTAATATTGCTCGCGAAAACCCTTCTACTAATTGTTAAACTCTCTCCCTCTGGGTTGTCTCTCTGTCTCTGTGTGTGTTGCGATTAGAGCTGGGCGATTCCCACAATCCATAGCTTGGAATCATTGTTCATTTCGAGCAGAAGCTACCAAGTGAAACTGTCCACAACTGGCGCTAACTTTGGTGCTTCACGTTAAAGTTGGTGAAGCGCTCACGCCACCACCGTCTGCTCTCTCCCTCCCCTTATCAAACTTTACACTGGCAACCAAGACTAATACGTCCACTGTGGTATGCAAGCCATGCGATAACAAACATTGAGCTAGTACAAACAACTGTTGTACTCTACCAAATTGGTAAAAAAAATATGGGAATGTTATATTTATTCATGCAATACGTGCAATTTATAAAATGTTGGACTGTGCACACTGAAAGGAGTATGGTTTAGTTAATTTCGGTTAAACGTTTAAGGTAATTGGAGTCGATATATTTTACATCCTGGCATTCCTCTGGTCAATAAAAATGAGTAATGTACCACTTTGTGGGAAATCAAGAGTGGTTGTCCCGAAGAATGACCTAGACCAGTCATAGGAATCTGGAATTTCCAGCACTGGCTCAAGAATGCTAATGGAAAGGATGATGGTTGAAGCATGGAGACATTGACTTTTCAATTTTAATAACCTTTAAGTAAGACATCTCCGCATATATAAAAGGCAAAGTTGTGATTATGTGTGTCTGTTCAAAATGTTTAGCGTACTTCCCGACATGCAACAAACTTGAAATTTGCCATGTGGGTACTTTCCAAACTGTACACCATGCAAAAATGATAAAATTACACTTTTTTGGGGGGGGGAGCTCAATAATGTATATATTTTTTTCACGGCAAGTGAGCTGTGACGTCAAATCTGTCATGTGACCCGCGCATGTGGAAACGTAACGCATTGTAGTGTAGTGGTTAACGTAACAGCGCTACGAACCCGGCGACCCGAGTTCGATTCCCGCTTACGGCCACCACCGGTGACGATTATTTTAACTGGTCCTGGGCCTCCCCTAGGTCGACTCAGCCTCATACGAGTAACTGGTGTGGTGTGTAAACATCGCCACTGGGGAGATAAAGGCGGCCGGGTGTGGTGAATCCAAGTCTCGGGCGAAGCCGGGTAGTTAAGCTAGTGATTTTATAAAATGAAGTGGACAAATTCCAAAAATGTTAAGTTGAATCATTGACCTTAATTTAACACGGCAAGTCCAGTGAGATTAATTTGTTTTATAATCTTGGCTAATTATAGTGACACACTGGGGTACATTGTAATTTAGCCCACATGTAAGGCTAAAATTTCCATCTACGACACCATTAGACAGTGATGTAATACCGTGCCAATAATGGGTACTGTGAAAATAACAAGAAAAGTTTTTGTACAGATGATTAAACCCAGCACGTTCCAAAAATATGTCACCACGAAGATTTGCTCGCGAACAGCACTATCTGATGAAGCTTAGAGAGCCCGTGGCAGCAAAGTAATTATTATCCTCGATCTTAATTCACTTGTTTCCCTCGCTGCATGCTCGTGCCCTGGAAGCCCTGCAAGCAGGAGGAGACACCTGCTCCACGTTAAGTTTAGCACAGGAAACGTTGAGGATTTACACCAGGGTCGGGCAAAGGAGCCGGCCGTGCTCAGGGCACTAACGGCACGGCAGATTCCTCGGGCCATCCGCCCTGTCGTTATTGCGTGCACGCATAGCGTCACGACGACGACGTGAGTGTGTGTGTGCGTGACCGCGGAGGGGGGGGGGAATCCGATGGGACGCATTCCTGGTATGAAGGATCGGGCGGAGTGGGCAGCCCGTATTTCACGATCTCTAGCGTCTGTCCGGCATTCCGCGGGATGGCCATGGTGGCAATGTGCCGCGCGGGTCGCTGCAAGCAGCTCTCACTGCACAGGGCTCTACGTTGGGAATGCCAAACGCGAGCGAGCTGGCCAAGGGTTACTGATACAATTATTTTTTCCATTCCGCTGTTCATCCAATGCCTTTTGAGTAGGTAGCAGCGCAGCACTGTGGACACGTAAAAAAAAGGGCTCGTGTGTTTAAATATTACCTCCAATATGGGAACCATCGGGTTGCGTTCCTGCGTCCTAAATGATCAGCAACACCCTTTTTGTTCAACTAATTCCAATTGATGTCCACCTCGACTGAAGGATGCAAAATCGCTGTCCATTTATTGTGTGTGTGTGGACAATCTTTACTTTTCAATTTCACCGCAACGCACAACCCATTTCTCTTGCCGCACCACGGCACTCATGCCAAATGTTCGCCCCTTACGCTGTCACTTGAACATTCACAAATTCGCCATCTAGGCGTCCGTCTAACGTCCTCAACGAGATGCATTGGGCAATGTGTGAACATTTGCGCTGTGCCGTTATGCGTGTTGAGTGCGTTATGTTATCACACGAACAAATATACACGAAGAAACATACACGCAAAAAAAACATACATGCTTATTACATCGTTGTCACTGTCGATTCATTCACAACTTTCCAATGGATGCGGCACTCTCACAGCGCTACTTTGTCGACGCGGTGATGACAATCAGCTGCGTCAAACCGTGTGCAGCCGGAACATCACCTTCCTGTTCCGGAAAACAGACCTCGTTAGGTACACCGTATAGACCCGAAACACGCGTTCGAAAAAGCCGCGTTGGGCAAGGTTTTCCCTGTATAAATGTTCTTATTATATCCAAGATGTACGTTTTTGCAAGTCAGTTACAAAGATTTTGTTCACATTCAAGATTATGCAGTGTAATAGCATGGGTTGCTCGTCTTTTTTTAACAAAACACCCCCAAAACAGTAGCCCCAGAAGTAATATCATAGGCCTTCACTGGAAAAAACTGCATTTCAGAGGAATTCCCTCATGTCACTCCCAGACTGCATTTTGGCCAATGTAGCTGCATTAACGGTTCACTCCGAGCTGGTCTGTGATGTAAACGTTTAAAGAATGAAGAACCACAACAGTTCGTGCCAAACTAAACTCACGACATGCAGTGTTATATTTTTTTGCATCGTGGCTGGGCTGAGGTCATCAATTTTTTTGGTGGGAATTTGTTTTAAAACGTTGGGTGGCTGCCCCTCACACTTAAAAACCTGGTGTTTCATCGGTGCCAAGTTCCGAGTCGGAGGCACGCATCCACCCTACAACCAGCCCGGTGTTGCATCTGGGTGATATGTCACAACTTTCAGCGGTGGAATGACCTGGGACCGGCGAAACGTGGCGATTGGCTGTCCAGGACAACCTGTTTCCTCTCAAACGGACACCTGCTGACATGAATCACTCCTTTTTTTTCTTTTTAGAGGAACAAAAAAATTGAAGGAGCAAGCTTTGTAATAAGATGCAGATGCTGTTTTTTTATAGATGTATCAAATGTTTGACTTGAGTAGACGCTTGCGCAAAATGGAATGTTATTGAGAATTATGTCAACGGGTGTGTCTTACGTGTACTAAAACGTTAATAAATCCCGACCGAAGTTGCAAGAAGAAAACAAAATCAGTTTCATGCAAACTGCTCTGGTCGTGCTTGAACAGCTATTGTCTGCAGATACGAAACTATTTTATGTTACCACATAAGACCCACTGAGTCATATAGCTCTTTTTCAGACGTGACCTGGCTATCACAAATGAGAGCTCAACGGAGTGGCTTACCATCATGTGGAAATGTATAGCAGTCAAATACTACGAACGCATTTTTTTATTCTAAAAAAACAGATGACCCGGAGAAAAATCCACACGTCCACGGGGAGAGAGAACATGGAAACTTAAAATATACAGGCGTCAGGGTCGGGATCAAACCCACGACCTCCTGCATACCATGCGAGGGAGTTAACATCTCGCCACTGTGATACAGCCATACCATACCCCTGCACCTCAAGATGCACTGCACAATTCTGGAAAGACTGACAGCTCACAATTTGATCGTGGTCTGAAATTATTTGAATGGCTTTAAAATTGTATCTTGCTAGCTGCCACGACTCCTATCACACTTTTTCACAGATGAATGATCCAGGTTGCAATTTTGATGGAAACAGTAATGAAAACACATCTCTATATATAGGCACTATATATCACTGGCATGTATATCAGAAATTCCAGAACAGAATTGGATCTAGCAATTATAAAACTGACTTGAAGTATATATTTTTTCACATTGTACGAAAACGCAGTACGTTTTATGTATCCTACTGTATCATAACATCTGCACCTTCCTAGCTGTCCTCCCAAGTACGAGATCTCAGAATGTTCCTGAAAATAAAAATAACAGGCTTGATTTACTTGTCAGCAGGTGTCCTCAGGGAAAAGGCAAAATGTGGCCGGGAGATGACGGGAATGGGATCGTCGAGGCTTTCAACGGTGTCACCTCTTGTTCTACAGGGTTCACGCCTACAAGGGAAGTGCTCATTAATGGAATTGGCCAAGCACCTCAATGCAGGACCCCCCCCCCCACCACCCTCCCTCCCGACTGAAAAATAATAATACGACTGAGTGAGTCTTTTGTGAGTAGATAAAAACGTCATTGTTATTATTTACCATTACAACCGCAACATCTGGAAAGATGTTGGAACAAATTGCCTTTATTATAGCCTCGCGCCATTACAATCATTAAAACACCAAGTGTATTAATGATTTGACTTTGACTATTTTATTTTTGGCAATGGACGTGGGTACCAGGAGTCGCGTCGTGAATTCCATATGCTGTGGACAACGGTGGATAATACGGTATGAGCAACCAGCCACTCGGGTGCCGTCTGCTGTTCCATCATTAACAGCAACAACATTACCATCACCATCAACAAAACCATGTTCACCATCAACAACATCAACAATAACTTGACAATCATCGCCATCAAAAAACATCACGATCATCAACATCACCACCACCATCAAAAAGATAACCATCGACACGTTGACCTTCAGCATCATCACCATCTACAACATCAACAGCATCACCATACCTTAATCACTATCACGAATATCATCATCATCAACACCACAACAACCATACTCATCACCAACCGTATCAATAGCATAATTATTTATCCACTGCCGGATCAAGGTCACTCTGCACTGTTACCATTCCTCATGGTCCTGTGATGCCTCCTTAACCGATCTCACTGCTGCACGCAAGATTGATCTCGGCTTCATCTCCGCGGCGGTCGGGCTCGGCCCATTCTCTTTGTTCCCACATGCGACGAAACCCGCCGGGCTCGTGCCCAGCTGGAGACAGCGGCCGCCACGCGCAGAGTGAGCCATGGCACTTCACTGCTGCGTGAGGCACGGCACTTTACCACGGGGTGAGCCACGGGGTGAGGCACGGCACTTTGCCACGGTGTGAGCCACGGCGCTTCAACATGGCGTGAGCCATGGTGCTTCACCGCAGGGTGAGCCACGGTGCTTCACCGCAGGGTGAGCCATGGCACTTCACCATGGCGTGAGCCACGGGGTGAGCCACGGTGCTTCACCACGGGGTGAGCCACGGTGCTTCACCGCGGCACTTCACCATGCCGAGAGCCACGATGCTTTACTGCGGAGTGAGTCACCGTGCTTCACCGCGGGGTGAGCCGGGACACAGCCCAGCAACAGCACATCCCAGCAATTACAGCATCACCATTACCATGATCCATATTTTTGTTTGTGTTGGACCACGTGGTAGGTTTACGCCATTGTCCCTTCAACGAGTTGACAACATTGGCCCATTTACAATGATAGTTTTTAACGTGCCAATGATTTGATCAATTGATATTGTAATTTTCATCAATCCATTGTCATCATCGTCATAATCACATCCAAATATTATTATCGATTCATCATCATCATGCCACGATCGGAGGCCATAGATAAATTGGAATACAAGGGGGAACTTTGTCTTGCGACTCCAAATAGCCACCTTTTACAGGATTCGCTGGAGATGGTACATTTACGTGTCTTTTTTTACAATTTTAACTTACCGCCGTTACAATTTTACTGCTGCTCCTTCTGGGTCATTCTCTTAGACACATAATAGTAACATATTATGGGAGCGATCTATGCTGTGGATAATAAGGGTTTCTGTGGATAGGTTTATGCCACGGATAAAGGGAGTCAGGTATAATAGGGTTGCGGATAAGTAAGAGGTGCTACAATGCACAGTGAAACTCCCCTTATCCTGATGATGTGATGAGTGCTATTGGCATATCCTATTATCTGTAAAAAGTACTCCACATATATCCGTGCAGTTACCCATAAATAACATGATGAGTTTTTAGCACTTCCGAGTAATCACTTTAAGTTAACTCACTTATGGATTGAAGGTTGCATTTTTTGCTTCCATTTCTTGTTGTCCCCTATTATCCGTATATAATACAGATATAATAAAAACGAATCCATACGTGGATAACTGGAGTTTCTGCGGATCAACTGGTGCTGCGGATAATTTACGTAGCAGATATTCGGGTCACAGAAAAGTGGAGTTTTGCTGTGCTGTGCCGTAGATGGGGAATCATCATCATCAACAGTTATCAGCATGGGGACGAGTCGAATGAGCATTGAGGCAAAGGGCTTCTATCACGTTTCATGCGCTCGCTCCGTGAACCTGACCCATGCCTTGCGATGACAAACTGCAGGCAATGCTTCACCGCACGTTGAGAATCAATAATCTGTATCGAAATGCAGCAAACCCCGTTGGTGCATTGCAGTACTGTAGATTCAACACGACCACGGAGCCGTGACACAGACATGTGCACAATCTCTGTTCTGGCGAAGTTGCTCAGCTGCATGTTCTAACAAAAGTGTGTTACTTTGGAAAAAAAATACACGAAAGTTACACGTAATTATAGCCAGATGTAAATTAAACTATACAATGTTCTACATTTAGACACGTGCAATTGCAATTTTCCTGATGCAAGCTCACTTTTTTGTTGTCGTTACCTTTCATATAACATTTGAATTATTACCCGATTATGTACAATAAGTTGCACTTATGCCTACGCTGAAAAAACTTGAGATGGTGGTCATAAATATTCCACTGAAATTTGGGAGTACGTCGTTTTTTGTGTGTGATGCGTTTGACAGTGAACACATTCGACTGTCTCTCTGTGTAGGCATGTAGAGTCCTCCTGTATGTTACCAGGTAAAAAAAAAAACATTAGCGCTGTATTAATTAACACAATAAGAGATGAATTAGAAACTTAAAATTTGATGTTTTAAAATGTATTGTCACTTATATAATGTGTGATCCTACATCCAGTGAAACGAACGCTGCCCTGACAAAGAATTTCATGATAGTGTACAGAAAAAAAAAGATGAACTAGTCATCTTTTTACAGGTGTTTGAAATCATCTCGTTTAGAAACTCGAGCTGAGAACAGTCGTAACGTATATTCTCAAGAAGGGCATGACTCTGCCAGAGGTCTATAGCGACATGGGGAACACATTAGGAAGGATCTGGCCCATCGTCTTCCCCGGTTAAAAAACAGTAAGATGGACGTTCAATGTGAAGCCAACGTAAATGTGGTAGGAGACAAACCCCGGGTTTTTTTGTTAACGGATGGCACAGTCGATCAGCAAGACAACACATAATACATTCTCTCTCCAGTGTGCTCCAATTACGATTACAATCATCGCAATGCAGTCGCATAATGGTGCATTTGCAACTCGGCAGGAGTATATGTGAGGGGTGGGGTGCTCTCGAATCCAGCACTTTCAGATCATTCCCAGCGTTTCCCTGCGGTGACGCGGGTGGCCAGGATCTCGTGGGTCTCTGGGACCGGGAGAAATTCCCCCTGCGAACAGGCCGTGGCGGCAGGACCGCTCTTGAGCTCACCGTCCTGGCAAACCGATCAGTCGGATTGACAAGACCACCACGTGGGAAAGGCCACAACCCCACCGACGTCCCCAACTTCACGGCTCCGAATTCAATTAAGATTAAAAAAAAAGTAACTGCGCACGATAATAATGCGACAAAACGCTGTGCATTGCATTATTTAATGCGGCACAAAAAAGTGGAGTATATTACAATCGCCGTACAGCAACAATAACTGTAAAATGACAGTGCAACGTAGCGGTGTTGAAAACAAGCGGCATGTAATACATTATGACAAGATGAAGTGCTATACAGTCCTGGCACCAATATTGCATGCTGTCGACATATCTGGTAACCGGTGTCACTTGCCGGTAGGGCTGCTGGCTTTGCGCTGTAGCATTCACGTAGATATTTCTAAATTGTATCATAGTGCATTAACCCTGATTCAAGCAGCTTCAAAAGCCATAATTCCGACCCCTTTTGGCAAGAGGTGACGGACTAATTTCTGGAATAAGGGCTGAACGAGCCTCACTCAGCATTTAACTGCCTCCCATTACTTGTGGAGTCCATTCAGCTCTGTTTGTATCCCACATGCTGGAACGGTGTTAAGCAGTGGTTCTTAACCTTTTACTGCAGCCTTACACCCCTTTGGTTCTCAATTGTAAATGTGTTTTTATATATATGTTAATAAATACATAGGTTTGATGAAACAAAGTAGTTGTACTTATGTGCCCATGCTTACTTTGTGCTTTCGATGATTTACCTTCTAAAAAAAAATCTAGCCATGTCTCGCACCACCAGAATAGGCATCTCGTACACCCCAGGTTAAGAACCACTGAGCTAAAGTGGATGGATGGGAATATCGCGGAGCTGTGGAACACTGTGGAATGTCCCCACTATTCGCAGTCCATGTTTCAGTGTGTGGAACTGTTGAAATTTAAAAGGTCGTGGGTGTATCCACAACAATGAACCTGGGATGGGTCGAGGATGGAAGCTCCATTCCATACTATTCATGAGTGGTCATGCACGATTATTACGAAAAGCATGCACGAAATCCCCCACATTATCATCTTGCCGAAAACCCTCTCGGAAATAGGGCCATAAAGAATACATCCAATGCTGTCAGTCGCATATAAACATGTTTTTGTTTTGACTTAAAGCTTTCGTGACTGCAGGCATTCATATTCTTTGTGTCTTTCGGTAAAGTCACATAGATAGGTTCAAAGAAAAGAACAAAAAGTTACATTTCTATCGCAACAAAAGTGGTCATCATCATTTCCTGATGACGACCACTTGTGTTGCGATCGAAACGTCGTAGTTTTTGTTTGTTTGTTATCGAGGCTGATCACTGGAGCCTTAAGTTGGGCTTTCCAAGAACACAGTTGAGCATAATGGTTAGTGATGAGTCTCCTGCTGCTTTATCACAGGGGTCAGATGGAACTAAGAGTGTCCGGGTACAAACCAGACAATTACACACGAATCAATATACAGTTTGTATTGCACGCAATATGTCAATAGATCAAGAATGCTCAAAGCTTACCCTGGCAATCTTTAAGGCCTCCTTTGATATTGTTCTACCCCAAGGCAGGTATGGGGGTGTTGATTACACAGGAACTTCCTGATATGGTGTTTAGGTTGGTCACGTGACCAGGAAGTGACGATTTAACATTCTCTAAGCCATGAGGCAGGGTGTCAGCCATTACACAGAGTACAAAATGGAGGCACATATAGCGTCTCAATGAAGATAGGTGCATCTGTTTATTGTGAGACTTTAAGAAGCATTGTCTGTAAGGTCGTTTATGTTCTTATAATACTGGGAATGCTGTTATAATGTTAGGATTGCCGTTATAATGCTGTAAATGCCTTTATAATGCTGCTACATTTTTATGATGAATATGAGGCCTAGTTAACAACGAAGCCTGCCGCTTGCATTATTGCAACTGTTACTTGTAATTGAATAAGTCGAGTCAGACTTGTACTCGTGTAACTTTAATGCGATCTTAAGAGCTAGGATGAAGAAGTATCTCATCCACAGTTCAGTGTTATGTGCAGCGCTGTACATTTAGGCTGCAGTATGGTGATTACACGATGTGACTTTATTTAACACAGTTTATTCTCTTGTGTAGCTATTTAGTGTTAATGTAGATGCCTGGTCCATCCAGGACCTACTGTTGAGTTTCATGATATCTAAGACAATGGTATGATGCTGCAGTGTTTATTGTATTAACAGATGCTGTATTTTGTGCTGTGTTTTTCCATCAGTTTTACCTCGTTCTATTCATTAAATACGTCAGAGTCGGATGTTCACCCTGGCTCTGAAAGTTTATTGAATGTGAGGTTAACTACTCGGATAGTGAGACAGATATCACATGACACGGCCGCCAAAATGCAGGTATACCCTGTCTAAATAAAGAATGAACAACACCTCCTTAAGCAACATCAATCTGGCGACCCAGGAATAGCAAATCGCATCCTAGAAGGCCTGAATGAATCCTGAACAGCATGCTGGTAGTAGCAAGCTTAGAAATGAACTTGTCAAGATCTATCGGGAAGAAATGGACGACATTCATCCCAAGCAGTGTGACCGCAAATCTGACCAATGTTGCTAAAGCGAAGATAAAACCTAGTTGGAGGCGTCAATCAAACAGATTTAACATAAACACGGGCGGATCTCCTCAGCTCGACCAATAGAAATGCACAGATATCAACGAGCACAGTATATTCCATTGGCATCGCTCACATGATACCATCACATTTGAGTACAAAAATGTGAATGCATGAGTAACTTTTTAATTTATGTATTTATTCGTTGTTGGGGGGGGGGTATCATAATTACAGACAAGAATGTCGCTGACTTTTATGAAGCTTGCGGGATGCGATGCAAAACAACATCAAACAACCGATCGTTCCCATTCACAGCGTGCACAGTCCTGGCTCGTGCATAATGGGCACTGAAGCCAAATCGCTGTTATTTTAATGTTTACACGGCAGTGACAGCGGTGGCAGTGAAGACACATAACACGACACAAACTAAGTGAACGTTTCATATTCTTGGTTCTTTCGGTAAAGTCACGTTGAAGGGAAACAATAAAATAATAAAATATTTATAAAACAATAAAATTCTCACGACGTTTCGACTGCAACACAATCAGTCATCATCAGGTGTGAAAACCAACGGAAAGAACATTTGAAAGAAGTGGCGGTTTGTATTTATTTATTTTTTAAACGTTAGCACCACGGATAGCGATTTGACAGTTTGTTTAGATGGACGAGTCCATCTATGTTCGGAAAAGAGGAGGGGGGAGACGAAAAATTAATGTATGCTGTCTGAAAGCCACCGTAAGTGTGAACAATCAATTAAGACGCAAAATGGTTTATCAAATCCTTCCAATGATTGCTAAGCCAGAATCCATCTTCTCGGTTGAAATTGTCTCTGTGTTTGTATATGTGAATAGCCTCATGAACGAATCTCTCATGGTAGCCAGATGGCTTGCAAAGAACCTCTGTCTTGGAAAAGTCAATTTTATATATATTATTTTATTGTTTCCCTTCAACGTGACTTTACCGAAAGAACCAAGAATATGAATCACTGCAGTCACGAAAGCTTTAAATCAAAATGTAAAGTGAACGTTTGTTTCCCCATCATCTCGGATTGCCAGTTTAACGCGTAGTAGCCGTAGGATTTCGCGACCAACATCCATAATAGAGGTTTTTTTGGGTTATATCTCGTGAATATAAATGCGTTGTGAAACCCGCCACCACTCGACACAGCCAGTTAGTAAGGTTTGTCACGTAAACCAAACATGCCAATTAGTTACTCGTTCAGCACACTTGCTGTGTCGGGTGGTGGCGGGTTTCACGACGCATTTATATTCACGTGAGCTTAGATTAACCATGCTGCTGCTCCATGTGACGTGTAAATGTAAGTGGTGTTATTTACTTTTGCCCAGCATGTATATTAACGACCCAACCCAGTCTACCTCCTGTTTTGCAAGAACCAAACCCAAGGCTTTTGAAACCTCATACCTCCATAATTATTGACATATGTTGCATTTGCTAACATTGTCTCTTCAAATGTAATCAGGTAATCTGCAGGGCGATACAAATGGCCTGTGATCCCCTATTAGTCGACCCCTAACATGTTTTTTGTCCTTTGCATGTTCATTTCTGTTTTAAATAAACCAAAACATTACAATTTAGTAGAATTAAATTCGGGTCACAATACATCTGGACCACCTTGTACTGAATTGCAATGGATCTGTTGTTGACCCACCTCCTCCCTGTAGTAACACAAGGCACTGCGTATTAGATTTCAATCATGGCTACTGAGCACAGTAGGCCCTAATGCCCAAAACGTTTAGCCGTCAGCAACAAACGGCACAATTAAATTAGGAATACAAAATCGAGTAACGCGTTTTTTTTTTAAAGCAAGCAAGGTTTGTAAGAGCTCGGGTAAAGGGCATGATCGGAGGGAAAGGCTCCAAGGTGGAGCAGTGCGAGAGAAGAAGCAGAGAGAAGACTGCTGTGTACTCTTTGGTTCTTTCGGTAAAGTCACGTAGGTGAAAAACAATATATAAGATCAAAAATACAAAATTGAAATACGTGACTTTACCGCAAGAACCAAAGAGTATGGATCCTTGTAGTCACGAAAACTTCAAATCTAGAAAGGACTCCTGTGACCGGCAGTGTGGGGGTGGTTGAACACAGTGTGGTGGGCGTGGTGGTAGAACACAGTGTGGTGGTGGTGGGAGAACAGTGTGGTGGTGGTGGTGTTGGTGGTGGTAGAACACAGTGTGGTGGTGGTGTTGGTGGTGGTTGAACACAGTGTGGTGGTGGTGGTGTTGGTGGTGGTAGAACACAGTGTGGTGGTGGTGGGAGAACACAGTGTGGTGGGCGTGGTGGTAGAACACAGTGTGGTGGTGGTGGGAGAACAGTGTGGTGGTGGTGGTGTTGGTGGTGGTAGAACACAGTGTGGTGGGCGTGGTGGTAGAACACAGTGTGGTGTTGGTGGTGGTTGAACACAGTGTGGTGGTGGTGGGAGAACAGTGTGGTGGTGGTGTTGGTGGTGGTTGAACACAGTGTGGTGGTGGTGGGAGAACAGTGTGGTGGTGGTGTTGGTGGTGGTAGAACACAGTGTGGTGTTGGTGGTGGTTGAACACAGTGTGGTGGTGGTGGGAGAACAGTGTGGTGGTGGTGGTGTTGGTGGTGGTAGAACACAGTGTGGTGGGCGTGGTGGTAGAACACAGTGTGGTGGTGGTGGTGTTGGTGGTGGTAGAACACAGTGTGGTGGTGGGCGTGGTGTTGGTGGTGGTTGAACACAGTGTGGTGGTGGTGGTGGTGGTGGTGTTGGTGGTGGTTGAACACAGTGTGGTGGGCGTGGTGTTGGTGGTGGTTGAACACAGTGTGGTGGTGGTGGTGGTGGTGTTGGTGGTGGTTGAACACAGTGTGGTGGTGGTGGTGTTGGTGGTGGTTGAACACAGTGTGGTGGGCGTGGTGGTAGAACACAGTGTGGTGGTGGTGGTGTTGGTGGTGGTTGAACACAATGTGGTGGGCGTGGTGGTAGAACACAGTGTGGTGGTGGTGGGAGAACAGTGTGGTGGTGGTGTTGGTGGTGGTTGAACACAGTGTGGTGGTGGTGGGAGAACAGTGTGGTGGTGGTGGTGTTGGTGGTGGTAGAACACAGTGTGGTGGTGGTGGTGTTGGTGGTGGTTGAACACAGTGTGGTGGTGGTGGTGTTGGTGGTGGTTGAACACAGTGTGGTGGTGGTGGTGTTGGTGGTGGTAGAACACAGTGTGGTGGTGGTGGTGGTGTTGGTGGTGGTTGAACACAGTGTGGTGGTGGTGGTGTTGGTGGTGGTTGAACACAGTGTGGTGGTGGTGGTGTTGGTGGTGGTAGAACACAGTGTGGTGGTGGTGGTGGTGTTGGTGGTGGTTGAACACAGTGTGGTGGTGGTGGTGTTGGTGGTGGTTGAACACAGTGTGGTGGTGGTGGTGTTGGTGGTGGTAGAACACAGTGTGGTGGTGGTGGTGGTGTTGGTGGTGGTTGAACACAGTGTGGTGGTGGTGGTGTTGGTGGTGGTAGAACACAGTGTGGTGGGCGTGGTGGTAGAACACAGTGTGGTGGTGGTGGGAGAACAGTGTGGTGGTGGTGTTGGTGGTGGTTGAACACAGTGTGGTGGTGGTGGTGTTGGTGGTGGTTGAACACAGTGTGGTGGTGGTGGTGTTGGTGGTGGTTGAACACAGTGTGGTGGGCGTGGTGGTAGAACACAGTGTGGTGGTGGTGGTGTTGGTGGTGGTAGAACACAGTGTGGTGGTGGTGGTGTTGGTGGTGGTTGAACACAGTGTGGTGGTGGTGGTGGTAGAACACAGTGTGGTGGTGGTGGTGTTGGTGGTGGTTGAACACAGTGTGGTGGGCGTGGTGGTAGAACACAGTGTGGTGGTGGTGGTGTTGGTGGTGGTTGAACACAGTGTGGTGGGCGTGGTGGTAGAACACAGTGTGGTGGTGGTGGTGTTGGTGGTGGTTGAACACAGTGTGGTGGGCGTGGTGGTAGAACACAGTGTGGTGGTGGTGGTGTTGGTGGTGGTAGAACACAGTGTGGTGGTGGTGGTGTTGGTGGTGGTTGAACACAGTGTGGTGGGCGTGGTGGTAGAACACAGTGTGGTGGTGGTGGTGGTGGTGTTGGTGGTGGTTGAACACAGTGTGGTGGTGGTGGTGGTGTTGGTGGTGGTTGAACACAGTGTGGTGGTGGTGGTGTTGGTGGTGGTTGAACACAGTGTGGTGGTGGTGGTGTTGGTGGTGGTTGAACACAGTGTGGTGGTGGTGGTGTTGGTGGTGGTAGAACACAGTGTGGCGGTGGTGGTTGAACACAGTGTGGTGGTGGTAGAACACAGTGTGGCGGTGGTGGTGGTGGTTGAACACAGTGTGGTGGATGTCTGGTCGATGCCATGGGTGGAGGGATTATAGCGTTCACGGGAACCAGTAACCATGGTGGTTGTGATTAGCAGCTGAGGACCGAAATTCACGCATTTCTTTGGTCTATTAGATGAACACATCACACTTTAACCTACACGCTGTCAATGGCGACATGCAAATGCTACTTGATTGTGGCACGGCTGAGGTTGTGCATTCACGGTTATTCAGAGAAATCTGGCGGGCATAAAGAAAATACACCGTCTAGAAAGGCAATCCATGGAAAAGTTCTCCATGTGTGGCTGTCTACTTAGAGACAAAAAAAATGGTCCAAAGACCCCTAAAACTCCATACGACATTACTACATTATGTTCATTTCCTTAGCAGATGTTAATTGAAGTGAAATGTGCTTTCTTCTTCTTCTTCTTCTTGTTACCGAGAAATTTTCTTCGAAAGTTGAATTGAACACTGAGCGCCCGGTGCTTCTACGGTGAACGCATTTCCCTCATTCGCGGACGTCGCTGCGGCCGGCAAAAGGAACCAGATGTGTGTCCTGCAGCTTTGTAATCCACCCTGCGCGGCCATCCTTCACCGCACGCACCTCCGCTTGGCACGGCGGGCTGCGCACGGTGCGAAAGAAGTCCGGCGGACGTCGGCGTCAAGTGCCTTGCCTGGCGGCGCCTTCATCGTCGAGAGGACGGCATTTGAGATGAACTCTGAGGTGGCGTGGCGTATCTTGTGATTTGTTTTCTCATCGACGGACGATCGATTAATTATGAATGGTCGGCCTCCTACTCGCCACCGCCGAGTCAGTTTGTGGCGGTCGCTTTCTCTGCGGTGGTCCAGCAATGCTTGAGGGAGAGTGCGCCATTTGTTATGGATTAGGAATGAAATGATGTGACATGCTTCGAACACTGTTGCTACGTGTGTTACGGCCATAGCTTGAAGGCAATGTGTGTGCGTGTGTGTGTGTTTTTTTTTTACCTCAAACTGTATTTTAAAATAATTCTCCCCGCATAATTACTTACGCATGGGTCTCCATCGCAAAAGGGAAAATGAGTATTGTTATTGATGCTCTTTCATTCGGTTATACAAGGAACGCTGCTTTTTAAAATACACACGTACAACTGTGATCCTTTGACAGTGATAGCAGATGAGACTCACTGAGAATGAGCCTAATTTCACTGAGACACAGAATAGGAACATCTCTGCATCGGGAGAACATCCGCAAGTCAGATGAGTCATATTGACCGTAAACAAAAGGTAGTTTGGGTCGGACGCATCGCTAGAAGGCATGATCGTATCGTTTGTGGCCAAAACTTCTTCTTCTTCTTCTTGGTATACGGCGGATGTAAATGCAGAGCAACAACTTACAATTTCACATTCAGGTGGCCGAGACTGACGCCAAGTCCAAAGCAAAGGAGCGACCTTGCCCTGAGGGGACGTCAAACCCGGAGATGGAACGATGAGAGAGACCGGCTGGTGGTTGGATTGCTTCATCACGTGAGCATGAGGGGCAACAACAGCTGGGAGAAGTCTTCATTCAGCAGTGGATAGGATCATGGCTGGTGATGAACATGTCAAAGTACTACTTAGTTTGTCATCGTTGTTTACGCGTGGGGCCACTTGGACTGTGTATTGGGTCCCTGGGACGTGAATAGGCATTCCAAAATTAAGATGTAGCAAAATGTAAACTATTAAGTTCTGCTAATTTGAAACGTAGGCGAGTTTGCGTTACTTCGGGAGGTGTGGTTTTGGAGCGTGCTGACGCATAGATATCAACTGAATTTTCCATGTGTCAGTTACAGAGCTTCTGTGATTCCCTTGTACAGAGACGAGCAACAGCTTAATTGGACTAAATATTGATAATGAAATATTTCATTAGACCTCCTTTGCCAGTACCATAATATAATAATCGGGGTTTTCCCCTTTTTTCTGGCAACAAAACTGAAACCTTTTATAAGGATTCATGTTACTGACGCCAAAAGGCGTCACACAACTGTGTCACACAACTGTGTGACGCCTTTTGGCGTCTTCTGGTCGAGCACCAATTGGGTCGAGGCTCAAAAGAAAGCCGTCCCTTGGTGTGGACCAATCAGTTTCAAGGACAATGCATATATTATCATAGTATGTTTTTGTTTGCATTTTGACTGCAGGTATTGTGGTTAATGCAGCAACATGAATCCTTGTAAAAAAAGGTTTCAGTTTTGTTGCCAGAAAAAAGGGGAAAAACCCTATTATTATAATGAAATATTTATTATGCTATCATATTACCATTAGATAGTAGCATATGTTTATACTGTACTGTACTTCAATATTTAATGCAAGTCAGTTCCAGCATGTAGTATGTATGAGGTAAATCTTGCCTAAACCACAATGCAAATTGTAATTAACTGATATGTCATTTTTGTCACTAAAGTCCAAGTCAATTGCGGTGTGGCTTTCGCAAACTGTACTCGGGTAAACCTGATGAGGTCAAAGGTGACCGGATGTTGGAGGGATTATGGGTTATAAATCTAATCACACCCAGAGGATGGGCTGGTTCCAGTTTATTAATATATACACATGATAGTTTACAAAACTAATCACACATCCATGGGATGGGCTTGTGCCAGCCTATTTATATATATAAGAACAATGTAGTACTGCTTAATAGTTATCATATTGTGGGCGAAACCAACATCACCCAACCTTCACAGTGTTTGAAGTGCGTAATTTTATAGATACGTGGAGGCAGGTGATGAGGTCAGAGCCAATGTTACCAACTTAGGCGTGCCACAGTTGTGAATGACATGATGCTTCCTGTTTAAAGTTGGTGAAGAACTCTAGGATAGGGAATTGCGTTCATTGAGTGGGTTAAATATTAAAAAAAACATCCCAAAGTGCTTTACAGTGCTAATGAGAAGAACAAAACACCGTGTGACAACGAATGTACAATTTGGAGATGGTAAACACGTGAGAGAGAGAGCAATTAATTTAGGGAAACATTTAGGAATGGGACCTCAAAGACCCTGCTATTATCCACTGCCCTCATCTCTTCCTAATGCACAAAATTGTGGTCAAATTAAAACTCGTGTACAACTGCGACTATAAACAACGAACCTTGACAATAAAACTTTGCATTGCCCAAAATATAAATTTGAAGGCCTTGGGTGTATCTGCAATTCACCAACTCTCAAGCATTGTAATTGCACGACTAATTAAGTTGAAACTGAATCTGTCATAGTTGCTCTATATAGGCTGTGCTAAAATAAATAAAATGATATGTTCCTTACCAAACATCACAGTGGTCTAAGCTTAATCATGTGAGTAGGACTGGCCTATTTTGACGTCATTGGATTTGTAAAAACAAGAGTGGTTCTGCCACTATCTAAGCTAAAGGGCAAAATACACGTCAAGGTCCTTGTGTTTCCTGTCTTACTCTATAGAGCAGAGGACTACATGTCACGTTCACCACTGAGGACATAACTACATTCATATCTTCGAAGGACTTTGGTCAACTATTCACATGATCCATAAACAAAAATGCACGTGTCATTTCTTCATTTACGGATCCAGCGTGCATCCTCGCTGGGAGACATTTCTCCACTGGTAGTCCTGAACGTGACTCTACGTGGAGTTACCCGAACGCAGGATAATCAAGTGGGCAGCTACACTCTTCCCAAACGGATTAACAAATGCTCCTTAAAAGTTGTTCGTGCTGCAACAAGTTGTGCCATTTGGAATTAAATTACACGATCTGCACGTAGCATACGAGAATGGTATCCGCACAGCTTTACGATATCCCTGCCTAGAATGGCACCCAGGGCTGACAGGTGAGCAGAGCTGCATACAGACTTCAATCGGTAAGGGAGTGAACAATGAAACATAGGAGCAGGAGCAGCAGCAGCAGCACAGCACCAATGAGGAAGGCTTGCAATTGCTTAACCTTGCCCGGGGGCTGGCGTGCCATCAAGACCAGTGCCGGGGTGACGCTTGCAAAATGAGACAAGAGCAAATAGACTCTGGAGTCAAACAGGAGCCTTTCCAGTCACACGCGCTGGCATCTCCCGGAATGTGACGGAAGGAGGCGTCGTGTCACGTGGAGGCATTCGATTTGATGGGGCAGCGCGCGGCGCGGGGAGGCTGTTGTTTTAACTTGGTCACACCACGGGCGCCCGCTTCGACCGCCGCCGCTGTCGCTGATAGAGGCGGTGGGCTGCGGAGCGTTGGGCAGGAATCCGCTGGGTTTCACGCCACCCACACCACCTCCACCTATTCATTTTTCTGGCGTCTTTATCTCGGAGGATGCCTGTGAAAACAAACGTAGGATTGGGATGATATTTCCGAAAAAAAAGGGTCTTACAGTTTGCTTTAATCACGGTCACCCTGTTTTGTTATGATATCCTGTTTTTCCTGATTTTTCCATTAAAGAAAATACACACGCCACTATTTAACATCTTGTTGTGCCCTTATACAAATAAATCAATGCCATTTATTCAATGGGGTATACGCGCATTACCATATTATTTTTTGTGATTTATATTCCAGTTCTCTATTAACTTTCTCAGCACACGAGTGGGTGGGTGGTCAACACTACGCCCGACTGCCTTCGCCTCCCCAGTGGCGATGTTTACACATTGCACCATGGTATTCATTCGAGTCTGAGTCGACCTAGGGGAGGCCCAGGATCCGTCCAGATAATCGTCTCTGGTTTTGGTGGTTGTCAGCGGGAATGGGACTCGGGTCGCAGGGTTTGTAGCACAGCGCGCTAATCGCTGCACCACCGCCACCACCACTGTCCCACCATGCAAATGATATAGAGTATACTTAATGTTTATGCCATTCGGCCGTGGGTAATATTCAGATTGGATATTTGGATTCCGACACCTACATACGGACTTTATCTTCTTTGAAAGGATATTGCAGCATGTTAACAACCGCTTTCCATCACGGAGCATGGCCAGATAATTAGAGTGATGCTGTGGCAATGAATTGTTGACTCGGCTCTAAACCATGGCAAGTACTCAATACTAGGATGTAAAACCAACCATATGGTGCACGTGTATTCAGCACCTTAAAGTTGTTTTCAAATTAGTTGGTGTCGTCATCAACGTTGGCAAACATTCATCTTCGTTATTGATTTTGATCCAGGGGTGAAACTTCCACATTTCTGTGGCAGGGGCCAGTCTTTTTGAAGAATAAAATTAGTCCCGTATACTGCATGCAAAAACAAATCTGGTGACACCACTGTGGCATTAATATTTATACTCTATAAAAATGCACGATTAGTGACTGTTGCAGCAGCATTGGTCATGGTATTGACACCACAAGAGCACTCCATATCACGACAGGTTGCGACTTTAACGTATTTTTGAGTAATCTATCTGCAATAGTGCGGCACTACTGAGCCTGAAACTGCTGTCAGGCAGCTCAGAACATTCGGGCTTTGCCAGGTATCCTGCAGGAAGCTGCTTGTACTTTGCATTCCACATTTTTTTTAATTAAAGAATGATATACTTGTACAGAATAACACACACAGCAAGGATATACTCTATCTAACTGACATCAGTGGCATAGATACAGACCAACTTTTTGTGTGTTAGTTTGTTGCCCTTCCCCCAGCACCTCCGATTATCGCGGTTGGCTAGGTACGGTGGAAAACAGTTCAACATGCATACATACAGTTGCGGTGCAAATGTATGCCATAATGCCAACGAAAGATAAGGCATGCAATTAGCTAAAATAAATATTCAATCAGTAATGCAAATTAGCACTTCACAAGATATCCCTGAAGCCTCCCGCAAAGCGTCAGCAATTAATGTTAAACAAAAATAATCACAAGGTCCTTTATCCGATGCTAAACGTTGAAACATGTTTGGCCAATTAAAGTGTCCGTGTCTTTAAAGGCAGCCAGTCACAAAGGTGTGCTTTTAAGAACACTCACAGCAC